>NC_063200.1:28997562-29057562 GCF_017589495.1 Alosa alosa | reverse complement strand
TCTCTTGTTTTCATTTGACACAAATTGCTGTCTCAATTGTTGCAAAGCTACAAGCCCCATCAACTAATCAGTATGAAAAACAAATGGTGATGCTACACAAAGAGCGTAGCCTTTAAATCTAAGACACACTGGTCTTCAGAAAGAATCTCCCAGTCCAAGGAATCCGGGGACATTTACAACATCATCATCAAAGAGGAAGCAATTACTCTCAATCCCCACTTTGCTCTCTTAACCGAACGGCTCTGAACTCTAGCTGAGTCTGTGTTCTGGGCCCAAATGGTGCTGCTGTGTGTTCTAGACGAGCGCGCTCTCTGATCCTGAGGTGGATTTGCATTCCCTCGCCATGATGCCTCTTTCTCCGGGGACTCGCAACCGAGCGATGATGTCACCCAACTGGGACGGAGGCCTGCTCACTACGGGGGCCACCGCTGTTAGGGGCCCCTGGGATGAGTCATTAGCACACACACACACACACACACACACACACGCACACACACACACACACACACACACACACACACACACACACACACACACACGCACTCGCACACACATTCCAGTCTTTTATGGCTTAATTAGACAGGGCAGCATAATTATGTTAATCACACTTGGTTCTTCTACTTGTTCGTCAGGAGCTAACTCTCACTAGGCCTCTGGACTTCACAGTAACTCAAACCAGTCACCTACTAATTATCTATGACTCATCTCTTTTGAATTTTCTCCCAAAAAGCATGTCAAGTTAATTCTGCCAATAGACTCCTTATGGGTAGTTAGTTGACCACCATCAGGCATTGCTCGCACATGTCAGTAGTTTCTAGCAGGTCAGTGTAGTTCTCATAAACTTTCTCAAATTGACCAAGGACAGATGGTGAACTTCCAGTCCACCATATGTGCGTCTCCTGGCAGCTCCTTTTTTTACGATGAGCAGAGGAGCAGGCAGACCTCCAGCATCCCATAACCCCTCTCTCCTCCCACCCCTCTCCCCCCCAACCCCACATCATCATATCTGGGCGGTGATAAAGACACGCCAATCATATGGTGACATGTTGTCAAGCCACACCTCTGGTCTCTGCATCATCACAAAACAGATGAGTGAAGGCCCAACCGAGTGGACGCATTCCAAATGTTTCACTTCAAGACTACGCGCTCATGATGTCATTTTCTAATCACTCTGGGTAAGAAATGCTTAAATACATTCAGAGAAAGTGAGTCACATTCAGTCATACCAGACAGAAAGACAGATTGAGGGAGACAGACAGCCATTATATCTGATCTGGGTTAAGTCTGTAAGACTTTATGGGAAATTTGCTCTTAAACACATGTTGAAAGCATTGGGTTCCCAAGGTCCACACACTGCAAACATGACTCATATCCCTTGCCAGCACACCTACATGTCTGCACGATTGTTGAACATATCAACTAACTGCCTGAGTGATTGAATCCAGTTCTTTCTCCCCTGCTCAGGGGTATGTTCGCTGCACAGAATGCCTGCTCTGTCTGTTCAATGTGTCTTTCTTTCTGGGGCTTCCTCAGTAGCAAACAGGCCACCTACCGAGACAACCAGTGAACTAATCTCTCTCTTCCTCTTCATCTCTCAACCCCCCCCCCCCCAACACACACACACACACCCTTACTCACACATAAAGTATTGAACATACCACAAGGCACAGCATTAATGACATCACATTTTCCAAACAGATCTTCTCAAGAGGCATATGAACATGAACACAAGTAAACCATTCCATGTTCATATACATACATCCTAGTTCCATCACTGGAAAGCTGACAAGTTAATACATTTCTTTACAACTGTATGACCAATCTTTTCCAATATATTTCTGTCTCACAACAATTACATAAAATACCTTCTACATTACACTCTGAGAAGGTCGCGGAACGCTAAAAACGCATTCCAGCCGCACCCTTTGAGCTCTGGCTCTTCACAGGTGGTGGCCTCAAGGCATGTATTTTTTCTTTACAACATCTACAATTTCACTGAGTAGAATTCTTCTTGCCTCCAGCGTTCATCCCTCAGAACATGTTTCATGCACCCTAAAACTATTTTTGGAACCAAAAAAGTTCCTCAATTCATTCTCTTAAATCTTTAGTACAGTGAGGGTGAACCTCATCTGCGCGCATCTCTGATCTTCAGAGATGACACGCGGCGACTCCACCCTGCACGAGCTTCAGCCCCGCCTTCCCCTTAGAGCGCCTCGCCTCTCAGCCCCGCGCGACTGATGTTCTTCATTAAAAAATCAAAAGGCGCTCGAGCTTGCACCTCGAGCCAACCGATGTTTCAGAGGAATTCAGCTAAACACAGACCCAGTTCAAAACTTGTGCCCTTCCCAAACTACAACCTTATAAACTTACGAAGAATCAGTAATGAATAATGCCAGAAACATTTATGCTGGAATATAATACTATTTTATTGCTGGTATTATTTTTCAAAATAACTAACTAGAGATCGACTTTTGGCTTGTAATTCCAACTAAGCTGTATACTGTAGTTAAACGCCACTCAAAGTATGCAACTTGCCCCCAAATTGAAGCATCTTCACAGAATAACCATTAAATATAGGCTACCGACAGCATAGCCAATCCGTTCAGAGTGGGCTGGTTAAATGCTAAGAAGCACTGCATTGGACGAAGGGTCTGTCTGGATAAAAAGCGCACAGCGGTGTTATTAAAGAATGAGAGTTACGGGGACAAGCAGTACAATAGAGGGCGCAGGACCCCCTTGTTCAACACAAGTTAGAGGAAGAGACTCGTCAGAGTGAGTTCCCCCAACTGCAGCGACAACGTTTTTTCTGCCAGAAAGTGCCACCAGGCACCGAATAAACTCTGTCCAGTCTCACTAAGCGTGCAGTATGGGTCACTGTTGTGGCATTCTTCTGTGTAAAGGGCGCAACAGGACAACAGCGGTGCATGCCAACAGACAGCAAGGCCACCCCCCTCCTTTGCAGGTCACCTCAGCCTAGCTAAAAGCTCGAGAAGGGCCAGGTGGACATTCTATAGAAATGAATGCACTTTTAAACGGACTTCTGGGTCTCGGTTGCAACAACAACTAGCCTTCAACTGTAGAGGAGTGAATAAGCTACAGCCCACGGGAAAACAACATGTACAGGCAAACAAAATCAGGTCCTTGCGATACCACTTACCTGAACGGGCTTCTGAAGTGACAAAAAATATAATTATCGCTAGAGTGAGTTGCGCGTCCCTTAACCTCCTTTTAACTTTCCATCTTATGTGGGTATCCATGGCCGTCGCGGGACGTCCACAGTAAATGTGGATCGATTATTTCTTTAGAGCGACTGGAAGAAAAAAACTCTGTGACAACTTGTGATCAGGAGAGAATTGGTAGCCCACAGATCCCGGTAAAAGAGAGAGAGAGCGGGGGAAGAAGAACGGGATTTCTCATGCAGCCATAAGTTTTGTGGAAGTCTGGAGTCCTCCAGTTGGTCAAGTGGACGGGGGCAGCCCTCTCTTTAGCGCTCGTCCTCTCCCTTCTCTCTCGCTCTTCTGATCTGCTCAGCGTTGATTCTACGAGCAGAAGAGATGGTCCCCCTTCTCTCGAGCGTCACTGAGAAGTCTTGGAACCAAAGTAGAGGAGAAAAAAATGCCTTGCGCATGTCAATCAAAGCGTAGACAGGGACAAACCAGCAAATCAGAGAGGCCAGCATAAAATTCCTGCTCCGTCACTGGACAGGGACTAGAGAGGGGAAACGTTTAGTGAAAGTCCCCCCTCTCTCCTCAATCCGCTGGAGTTCCTACTTTGCACAGCCCAGTCGCTGGCTCTGGTTTCACTCAAATGAATAATCTTTATAAGAAGAGGAAAAGCGGGAAATACGAATCGGAACACGGACACCCTTGAGTAATCACTTCGGTTCCTCGAAGCCATACATATAAACCTGACATGGAAATGTTTTACATTGGCCCACAGGTCCTAAATCATTTCCAATATAGAGTAATTTCAAGGAGATGTCAAGGATGCAGAGTAGTCTACTCAATTTCTTTTTATTTTAATTCATCAAGTAGGGGAGAGCATTGTGTTTCACAAGAGTGAAACACTCGTCTCTATAAAAAGCCTTTTGCGTGCCGTCACTGCTTTACCAACTGCAGTTTGGGCAGGGAGGTGATGATCTTTTGACACTAGCGCGAAGACCCCAGCGACGGATGGAGCACCGAAAATATCCGTCTAAATGCGTAACACCGTTTAACAGTGGGTTACTGTGACCCCCTCCTCTGCATAACAGGGGTGCTTGTCAACACAACATGACACCCACACAGTTACAAATGGGTATATGTGTGTGTATAAAGTTTGCAATGAACGTTGTGTAAACAACAATCAAAACCTCCTTGTTAAAATCCTATTCCTTTTACATAATAATTCATAATTCCACCACAGACAGATTGGTTTGTGTTATTAGATGTTAAGTAGGGAGGTAATATGGTGTGTTGGGGACACTGTAATGTTTTGGACAGGTGAGCTAGGGCAAAACACCAGCAAGAATGTGAGGAATGCTCTGACTGGCTGTTGTGTTCTCTCTTTCTCTCTGTGTGTGTGTGTGTGTGTGTGTGTGTGTGTGTGTGTGTGTGCTGGTCATTTAATGGACACTGGCAGATGGCGTCAACACTACAAAACAACATCAGGTGGGAAAGAAGTGGTCGGCTAAACTTGTGGGAATGAGGGAACATCTGAGTGTGTGTGTGTGTGCGAGAGAGCAAGCGCGCGCACGCGAGAGAAAGTGGATAGGGAAGTGGGGTCAGGGTTCGGTGATGTGGTGGTGTTGGTGGTATGTGTCTTCCTCCTTTGCAGGTCACCTCAGCCTAGCTATCGAGAAGGGCCAGGTGGACATTCTATAGAAATTAATGCACTTTTAAACGGACTTCTGGGTCTCGGTTGCAACAACAACTAGCCTTCAACTGTAGAAGAGTGAATAGGCTGAACTGGTGGTATGTGTGAGGGGTGGATAATGTGTGGATATGTGGATAAGTGTGTGTAGTGTAATGAATGTCCTTATGTAACCCCCTGATTGAGGGTCTGTTGACTGATGACTTCATGTTCCTCTACACTCCTGTCTTGCAACTGTGTCACATTCTGTGTCTATTAAAGGGCAATTCCATGGAAAATTTAATTTTTTGTAACATCCATAACACCAATAAAATGTGATGGTATGGTATGATGTGAATGATTACATGAAATTTGAGCTAAAGAATGTAAATAATTTGGCTACATTTTGGCTAAAGAATGTAAATAAGAAAAAATGCACAAAAAATGAATGTTATCATTCACATCAAACAAATGCCAAGGCATTTCACTGGTGTCATGGATGTGACAAAAAGTCAATTTTCCGTGGAATTGCCCTAAAGTTACTTTTCCTGAGCATTGAACAGATTTGATCTTAATCTTCCTCTATGAAATCAACGGTCTAATTTGTAGTGACCAATTAAAAGCTGAAGAAAAGCAGAATTTACTAAAGTTCTGAGTAACTGCAAGTTCTCCTTGCAATCCATGTTTAACTCTACTGGATGTTGGAGAACTAAAATAACTACCAGGGTATTGCAGGTTTTCACAGTCTTGTCAAGTGTGTAAAAATACATAAATTTCCCCAACCTTAGAAAAAGCCATCCATGTCAGCAGAAAGATAGCTTGTCTCAAGTTTAATATTTATATTTAAGAAGAACCAGATTGTGTATTTTGGCTACTGCAAGTATGCACTTAATCAAACAGAGGCTTGACAGACGGCTCAGAACAGAGATTTCATTGGTCAAGACAGACAGACAGACAGGTGATCTAACACTTACAAGTGCAGAGGGCAAAAGGCCAACTAGGCTGGTAGTCAGAAAGACTGGGTGTACAGTTGACAACAAGACAGATGGAGATTTTTTTGCATGTGGTCATGCATACTCAGAGTAAACAACTTTAAAGCCAATGTCTTCATCCTTCCCTTCATAAAACCCATACAAATGTGCACTATAATACTGATTTATTAGATTTAAACACAGGGGCCATTGTATCATCCAATCCTAGCGTGAACCATAGGAAAAGTATGTCAGAAAACTGTATTGAGTTGCAGTAAAATGTCAAATTTGCATTTCCAAATATGCTCATCTTTTTGAAATGGTGAAAAAGTATGGCACCATTTTCCAAGAAAGAAGAATCAGGCTGCTGTCCAGCCAACAACAATGATCACACTTAGACACAGGGAGTCAATCAGCTGGCTAGGTCTGGTGCATGCTTTGGCAAAGAAATGGACACTTATCATGGCTTTGTTGGAGAAGCAAAACAAAAGGGTTCAGCAGAAGACATTTTTGGATATCTGCAGAGGACTGTCAAAGTGAATTTGCCATTTGAATATATTTTCCCAAGCTGGCTCAACCTTGCAGTTCCTTAACTGAAGACAGACTCTGGGATAAACTACTGCAGCGCACTGCTCCTAATCATCCCTGACCCGTAAAGATTTGCATCTGTGAAGATTTCTATAAAGTCATCAGCGACACTCATCATGCTGTATCCTTTCGTTGCGGACCTCATTAAAACAAACCAAGCACGAGAGAGCCTCTCGCCTCAGACTCATAAAGCCATCGCGCACAGGAAAGAGGAGGCTTACCGTTCCTCCCAAGGAGGAGAGGCATGGAGATGATGATGAAAGACAATCAACAGGGGAGAAGATGGGAAGAGAAAAGGGTGAAAGAGAGAGAGAAGTTTGGCTTTTGGAGGGAGAAGGGCCAAGGAGGAAGAGAGCAGAAAGTTTGGCTTGTGCAGGAATGGGAAGAGGGGAGCCGAGAGAGGGAAAAGAGATGAGAGGAGATCCCCCTCTGATTCTTCATCCAGCCCAAAAATGTGGGAGGGGTGTTTGAAGCCGAGATGTCCAGCAATCGGAGCCTTTCAGAACCAGTCCTCCAGCAGTTGGGTTTGTCTGGCGGGTGAGAGGAGATGTGTATGCCAGAGGCCTGCTGGTTTGCAGGCTTTTGTCGCCCATCTCACTCACATTCTTGTGTGTGTATGCTTGTGTGTGTTGCGGTTGTTATCCCAACAGTATCTACTACCACAAAAAGAAATCTTAAAAGCAATGAATCAAAGTTCAATCAGAAAGGGCAGATGAACCAATCATGTTCTTTACAATCAATGCCACCTTGTTTAAAAAGCAGTGCTGTGAATTTGTTTACTGCCTCCATTAGGTGAACCACCTGTCTGTATCTGGTATTTTATAGGACATTTTATATGATATATTGTGACTGTGTAAGATTATTTGATTACAATGGCTACTTATATGAACATTCCTATGAACACATGGATATGGAATATCAAAACAAGTTACATTCATTGAAAAATAACAATTCTGTGAGTCTCTGGCTATGGGCTGCTGGTAATTGTTTTCAACTTCTGCTTTTGTGCAGATCAGTTATGCCCTTCAGTTTGATTCTCAGACAGAGGAGATGTAATAAGACACCTTCAGTGTTCCCCTTCCTCTCTGGAAGTGCCCCTCAGTGAACTCACTGTCCTTTACAAAAACCTTACAGCTTTTCTCTACTGACTCAACACCATTCTGCCCAATTAGCTATACTGAGTAGAGTACTGTTGAGCAGTACAGTACTATTAACATTGTTATGTACAATGTATCCGAAACCCATACTTGAGTAGAAGTACAGATATCTGACTAGAAAATTATTTAAGTAGAAGTAAAAGTAATCTATAAGCATACCATTCGTCTGTGAGCTCCCATGTACATGAGTGTAGCGCTGTAGCTGCCTGGCTACGTTAGCTGCTGGCTGTATAGCAACTCTAGCCAGGTACAATTGATTGTTTTCGGGAGGGGTTTCCGTGCCGACAGTACTTGGTGACCTCGAGAAACAAAGATCTATGTGAAAACGGATTTCTCGGTAACACTTTATTTTAATGTGTCGCTGTTACAGTGTACCTACCTAATTAGGTACAGTGGTACAACCTGTGTAACAACATGTACTATCAGGTACTATCATTGTACTTGCATAATGTATTTGTGGGTACCTACATATAGTTGTTACATTGTAATACTGAGTGCTTTTACAAAACTTTTCCAATTTGCCTAAATTTTCATCAGAGGCAAAGAGCTGACCTGAGACCTGCTGGATGGGGTAAATCGGGTCATGATCGATTTGATATACAAAGCATGCTTAGCTCCAGTCAAGGCCTCATTGTCTTCAGTGTACATGTAACAGCTGTGCTGCTACAACCTTGTTACTCTTTGATACAGTGGAATAAACTGGAACAGGTCTTGTCTTGGAACAGGTCTACTAATTCACATGTACTGTGTGGTGTAACAGCAGACACGTTTCAACACATCAATTACAGGATGCATAACATCATTGACAGGATGTATATATGTAGATGTAAGTACTTAACTGGTACACCTTATTTTAATGGGTTTATTCCACTGTACCAAAAGAGTAATAAATGTGTACCAACACAGTTGATACATGTACTACAGTATGTACGGTAATGGCAGCCATGTTCCAAGACACTAATGACACAACATACATGTAATATGTAATTGTAAGTACTTAACTGGTACACTTTAATTTTAATGGGTTTATGCCACTGTATCAAAGAGCAATAAGTGTGTACCAACACAGTTGATATATGTACTATGTAGTGAATTAGTAGACCTGTTCCAAGACATCGAAGACATAACATACATGTCATATGTACATGTAAGTAATTAACTGGTACACTTAATAGGTTTATTCCACTGTATCAAAGAGTAACAAGGTTGTAGCAGCACAGCTGTTACATGTACACTGAAGACAATGAGGCCTTGACTGGAGCTAAGAATGCTTTGTATATCAAATCTATCATGACCAGATTTACCCCATCCAGCAGGTCTCAGGTCAGCTCTTTGCCTCTGATGAAAATTTAGGCAAATTGGCAAAGTTTTGTAAAAGCACTCAGTATTACAATGTAACAACTATATGTAGGTACCCACAAATACATAATGCAAGTACAATGATAGTACCTGATAGTACATGTTGTTACACAGGTTGTACCACTGTACCTAATTAGATAGGTACACTGTAACAGCGACACATTAAAATAAAGTGTTACCGATTTCTCCTTTAAAGGTTGTATCAGCGATTTCAGGCCCAAACATAAATGATCACATTCATCCGCTAGTTGTCTGCCCCATAAGCAGGCCGTCAAAAAATTGCGTCTCTGTAGGCAGAGGCTCTAGGCTCCGAGATCTGTACACAAAAACAATTGCTATCAACAAGGGTTGGCAACCCACTCAAAGGCAAAATAAAGTGTTTCAACCAATAACCGACTAGATGCGCATTTAGGAGAGTTTTAATTGCACGGGAGGGAGGGGGAGGGAGTAGTGAGGTAGCTCTCTGTTTTGCTTGAACAGAGTGACGTACCCCTGCTATCGCTGATACAACCTTTATCTATTTTTTACAGTACTTAAGTATGACAAGTAGCCCATTATAAAACATACTTTAGGGGACACCAGGCAAGCCTGATGCTCTGTCTGAAGCTCTTTTCCTTTTCTTTGCATCTTCCGTCAAGGGTTTTCACTGCTTCTTCGCCGGCTCTGCCATTATACACACGTTTGCAACAATCGCTAGCGTTTCGTTAGCCTGCCTCTGTGCTGTGGATGCAGGATGTAAACTGATCCTGCTTCGGTCGGCGGGTACGATCAGGGATGGGCACAAATACATCAAAATGTATTTCCAAATAAAATACCAAATATCCACCTTAAAAATGTATCAAAATAAAATACTGTATTTTTGTATTTTCAAAAAACTGTATTTTTGTATTTTCAAAATACTTCTTTCTAAAAGCCTTTTTTGTCTATCCCTTCACTTGTACACTACCTGGAAAATCATCTGAAAGCAAGAGACTCTTTCCATAATCAGTCAACAGATTAGATATGCTGACCCCTCATGTTAGACATCCCAATATAAACCTCTGCCAGGGTCGGCGCCAGAGAACAACGGGTGGGGGGCACCTCACCTCACTTTTATTAGTTATTTTATCCAAAATTGCCATATAATAAAGAGCATCCTTCGAGCCTTTTGGATAACTGAAACAATATCATGGGGGAAAATAGTGCCAGAACATAGCGGTCATAGTGTTTAATAGACTATAGACCCTTTCAACAATAAAAACAAAAACAATGCTTGAACGTTCTATTTGGGCCCCAATCTACTTCCTCTGCATTAAGATAACATATGGAATGTTAAAAAGGAAGTCTTGTGGGGCCAACTATGATGCTGATAATGGAACTCTCTTGAAAGGGTCCATAGCACACAGTGTTAAAATAATAGAACAGTGTAATAGAATAGTTGCATTGGCTATAATACAAGTAAGCAGACTCACCACTAGCAGGCCTAGGCTACAGCTGAGTGCAAAATCTCATCACTGTGTCTTTCCATTCATTTTAAAATGTTCTTATAAGATCCTGCTCAAAAGCAAATTGCA
The DNA here is from genome assembly GCF_017589495.1 of Alosa alosa. Classification (NCBI taxonomy): domain Eukaryota; kingdom Metazoa; phylum Chordata; class Actinopteri; order Clupeiformes; family Clupeidae; genus Alosa; species Alosa alosa. The sequence continues at coordinate 29,047,104 of NC_063200.1, read as the reverse complement.
CATAGGGCCTTCTGATAATATTGCGACATTGAACGTTGGCTATGTGATCGCTTGAAATGTTCTTTAAAGTACAGAACTAATTCTAACACATTTATGAAGTGGCTATAGGCAGAGACACCAAATGTGATGGAAAGTTTAAAAGCGAACAGGACATTCGGCATGGCTTTTAGTATTTTGTGCTGCTCTGACAGTCCACTTTTATTGACTGTTAGTCTACTGTTTTTAAGTTTGGAGATGTATTGTTTTGCAGCGGCATGCAATGCCGACTCCACAACTGTTGCACTTCCTAGCCAGTTGGTGTAATAGATTGCCCATTATGAATCAGTGACAATAACTCAAAGACAAACAATCTAAATAGATGACTTTTAAAGTCATTTAAACTACTGTAGGTAGCATTTTCACCTTTTAAGTTATTTAACACCATCACTACCACACTTATGGTGAGTTTCATCAAAGTTGAATAATTTTGTATACACCTGAAACTGGTGTGTGCACAACCTCTTTCAATGTAAATACAAAAAAAAGTAAAAATAAAATCAGGTTGTCACATTAATACCATCCAATCAGTTGAGCCAATTAGAAGCCAATTATTATGACATTATCAATCATTTCTTATTTAAAATGTGCAAAATTGGAAATATCCTTGTTTGAGGTATCTTGTCAAGTTACCATAGCATTGAAATATTTCACAGGTCAGAGAACATATAGACAAATTTAAAGTCTAGAAAAAAAACTGTAAAACAGAAAAAAGAAAGGAAAATAGCAAACTCAAGGGTTGCAATATAAACTTGTGAACTCAAGTCCTTGTGTGAGCAAAGGAGTGTGTGTAACCTTAGCTAGTCGTGGCTCCTCAGTTGATTCCTTTAAGCACAACTAACTCAAACAGTGTTGCATTCAGACTATTTTTTATATATATAAAATATTGTTTATATTTTATAGGGCCTGTTAATCATTCCAGCAAAGGAAAATAAACACTCTACTGGAGCAGAGGGGCTTGACCATGCAAGGGTGCCACAAACAGACAGAGACAGACATTTCGTGCTTTACAGTATATATATATATATAGTTAGATAGATGTCATCACAGTGTTTCACAGAAAGTATTTTACAGTATTTTGAAAATACAAAATTACACAACACTGAAGTATTTTGATACAAAATACAAAGGCATTTTCATCATCTCAATAAAATACAGATTACAAAATAGTATTTTGTATTTGAAATATGTATTTTAAATACATGTATTAGAAATACTGCCCATCCTTGGGTACGATACACTAAAGTTGCAAGCGGGATATTCTTCCTATACAGGCAGTAGGGACGGGCGAGAGAGTCTTCATTCGCCCTGTAATGAGTCATTTAACCATTACGAAGATGGGTAATTAACACAAAAACGTTGCCTGGTGTCCCTTTACTGACAGTAGATGTACAAAGTACTAGTAAAAGCTCTCGAGGCTAGGTGGGGTGACAACCCCCTCCATTCACTATGCTTTTAATGATAAAGAAAGCAGTCAGAACTTTGGATGGGCTATTAAGTTCATGCAGCACCTTAAAAGCGCTCTAAGCGATATTGGTTAACATCACTTCTGTTGACGTTCAAACAAAACAGAGAGCTAGCTCACTACTCCCTCCCCCTCCAGCCAGTGCAATTGAAACTCCCCTAAATGCGCATCTCGTCAGTGATTGGATGGAATAGTTTGTTATGTTTTTATGATCCAGGTTGGACCATATTGTTTTTGGAGCCTGGGCTGTCCGCAATTTTTACAGTGCATTCAGGGCACAGGCAGCTAGCGGATGGTGAGGTGATGTTTGCTGTATGTGACAATTTGTTTTTAGCTTAGAAACCGCATAACATTGCTTAGAGCACCTTGATGCGTACGCTTCATACACGATGTCTTTGAAGCCTGAACAAAGGTATGGCTGCCATTCAGTTTTCACTGCTGCTTCCTTTTATGTAAGGGATAATGTATAGACACCGGACATTATTGGAAAATAAGGAGGGGCTTAACCGGACCGACGCCACTTGTTCCGCCCTGAAGGGACTTATTTTCCCAACAATGACCGGCGTTCTATACATTATCCCGCTTATTACACGGCTACTTGCCAAAACGAAATAATAAACTCCCCACAATATGAATTTAGCCTAGCCTATTTGTTACCGTTCATCGTGGCATTTGCTGAAATAGTTTGCAACAACACGCTGAACTTGAATCAAACATTCTTTACAACACAGCTGATCAACCGTCTGCTTTCACTTTTGAATGAAGTTCCAATCCTTGCGTATGGATATGAAATACCTGAATTAGAAGCACAAACTCCGTTGCCATTGACAGCGGTCATTATTTTTTTCAGAGGTCATTTCCCAAGAAATAATGACTGCTAGAACTTTGGGAAATCCCATTCAAGTCAATGGAGCGTTCTACTTGCCTTGTGAAGAGCCATGTAATAAAGGCTAATAATGAAGTTTATCCAACATGTTTAGAAAGACAGCTATCACACTCCATAAACACGCTTTGAAAGCCTAAGCAAAAGTGCTATTGATGAAAAGTAAGCAGGTTGAATTTTAATTTAGTTCAGCTCCTTACAATAGCCGATGTAGGCCTTGGTGTGCTATGCCTTACACACCGCCGCTGACTTGAGCTGCAAAAGAAGCTCTGGCCGCCGTGTCAAGGACGCTTGTCAAAAAGTACGGGGAAGCTTTTGACGCTTTGGGTGCTCTGACGTGGCAGCATTCTACATTGTTTGTCGTTTGCCGCTGAACTGCGTCATAGCTCATTAGCATAAAGTTGACCAATTTTCTGCTTGACGCTCAAGTCGCTCAAGACGCCCAAAACGCAACGCTGACAGATTTGCCGATTCTTGCAGCTGAGAGAAGCCGGCTTCCATTGAAAATTAATTACTTCCTGTATCTTTTGCAGCTCAAGTTGGCGGTGGTGTGTACGTACAGTTAGCTATATTTGCTAGGCTTAACTTTGTCACCATTCATTGCTGTGTCCCATGGTGACATCAGGTCAGAAAATCTTGAGGTTGCAAATATCTAACATGCTGAATGCTGTGGCTTTTGCTTTCATTTGCTCATTATTTTAGCCTACTTTCTACTTAATGCTGCTAATGAAAATGTAGTGGAGTAAAAGTAAAAATAGGAAGAAAAATAAAAACTCAAGTAAAGTACAGATACTCCCCATTCATACTTAAGTACTATACTTAAGTATTTCTATTTAGTTATTTTACATCTCTGTTGGCTACACTACATATTTGGTCATATCCAACTGTAATGACAAAGACAGTAAGACAAATGTACTTTCTTTTAGATGTGGGAATAGTGAACCTTCACTGAAAATGTCCATCCCCATCTCAGTACTAAACCTTTCCATATTATGAAATGTTCCCTTTTTTCCACACTGGGGATATCTGATAACCCTGAGCCAGAGTGCGAGTCTGACCCCTTGGGTCCATAGGAGAGGTTCCAGGGGCCAGGACGGCGAGTTCTGGACAACTATGTGTGCCTGATGATCATGATGATCCGGGGGCGGAATGATGAGGCAGCAGTGTGGTCTGGACCTAATGACAGATTCTCAAACAACGGGAACTAGAAACCCAAACAGAAAACACAGGAACTGAGGGCAATGGAACAATTTTGAGCGCAGAGAGAGAATGAGAGAGAGAGATGGAGAGAGAGCAGGGGCATATGAGAGAGAGGGTTTTATAGCCTCAATGAGACCTGTCTTTTCTTAATGCAGAGGGAAATGAAATGATCATGAGTAAGGGAAGGCAATGAAGCTGTAGAGGAGTCTTGAGTTTCATGTTTGTGTTTGTGATGTGTGGACTCAAACTAATGTGAGACAGAACACTGTGAGACAGTCCTTTGTTTCCTTTTCAACAATGTTCCTTTCAGACATTTGAAACTCTTCAGTAAATTAATAAGTCGCATGTTGAGGAAAAAAAGACAAAAAAGAAAAAGTCGAAACGAAAGTAATGAAAAAGAGACATCCTAATCTGGGCGGGATTGAGTGACCTGGTTCTTCCTCCTTTTGCTGGCGTTTTGGAAGCCTTCCAGTGAGGGCAGCAACATGGATATCTAAACGGGTCTCCCGCATTCCTGGGGGGATTCCGGAAGGGTCGCCGGAGTGACAGCTTGAGAAAACTGCCTCCCCGGTGGGACCCTTCTCCGCGAGGGCCCTCCCCGTCCCCAGAAAACAAACAGCCCATATGTGACCTCTGACCTATTGGGGGGTAAAAGTCTTGTATTTCTCCTCCATAAACAGGCCTTTCTCACCTATAGGAGTTCAGTGTTTTTTTGTTCAGGAACCTCAAACATACACACCAATACACAAATGAACATTCACACATACACATCCCCAAGGGCATATAGGGCATATACAGGAAGTGGTTATGAAGAGGAAATCAGAATTAAGGCTTTTGCTATTCTGTTTTGTAACCCTGTCAGGTCTTGGTCTACTGTGGGACTATGGCTGAAGCACAAGCAGCTCTGCCCACAAGCACACCTGCAGACCCAGGGAGGGTGCTGGACATTCCCAACACTGCGGCTTTCTGTTGCTTCGCGGGGTCTATTGTGTCCGGGGATGTTTGTGTGGGTGTATGATCGTGAGTGTGAGTGTATGTGTGCGTGGGTGTGTATGTAATTCTCTGGTGAAAACAGTGAGATGGTGGTCTACAGTGGACTCTGAGCAGTGTCTCTTTGCTGTCAGGATGATATTTGCAGGGCAACAGAATGCCCAAACTAAAAGGCCTCTATAGTAAAAATAGTAAAAAGAAACGGCCCCTGTCCCATAACCAACCTCAACTTTGTCCAAGTCACGTTTAATTGAAAGGACTTTAACATTGTTCACAATCGTTCCTTTGTGTCTTTAACTCAAAATACCCAAATATAAACAAATTAAATGTTATGTTGTTTTATTAGCCAGACCTCCATCCCATGGTGTAAACAGAGAAATACTTAGAAGGTAAAATGGCAGGTTGATGATTGAAAGGAGAAACTGGCACAGAAAAATAAATGGTGTACTGGCAAGGAGGTTGGGCCAGCCCAGTGGATTATGATGTGAAAGGACCAGAGCTGGAAAAACCTACAACAGTCACAGAAACCGTTTGTCATTTTTAGTGTCATCAGCAATGTTATTTAAAACTGTGAAGATTCATGTACTGGACTTGAATAGGTAGTTGGAAAGAGCCTGACTGCACTTTGGGCCGTCACAAGAACCTCTTCCAGAGATCCAAAAGAGATAGTGTGTTCTCAGCTAAAGCAAACTAGACAGGACTGAGCAGGCGAAGCAAACATTACTTATCCTGTTTCAGAGCACAACCATGAGCAAGTTAAGAAAATGGATTAGTTCAAGAAGTCATACCAAGTGCTTGAACCAAAATGTGTGAAAGGGGAATTATTTTATGGCAATCAAGTGGCAAAAGGGAATCAACAGTATAGCAGCGTACGATTATTTTAAGATACACAAAAAATAGGTGACAAAGACAGAGCAAGAGAGAGAGAGAAAGAGAGGGGAGAATTAAAGAGGGTGCGGAAAGAAGGACATTTGGAGGGTTGTGAGAATGCTGTTGTTCCTTCCCAAAGCCATCTTGGCTGATGAGGTGACACGTGCAGCCAACATGCCAACACACTCTCCACTGTGCAAAACCCAAGTGAGCAGCAAGGAAAGGGCTAGATTAAAATCCCAGCTTTCTGGCTATAGTCCAGTCACTTACTCTCTCCCTCTGTCTCTGTCTCTGTCTCTCTCTCACACACACACACACACACACACACACACACAATCATCATCTCTCTCTCTCTCTCTCTCTCTCTCTCTCTCTCCTAGATAGTGTTTTGCTGTTCTGAATGACAAAGACAAACATGCTCGTTCTTGCAAAGACACACACACACACAAACGGACTGCTCCAGCATCCCCTGGCAAAGGACACTCCTGTGGTTGGACGCACCAAACAAGCGGAATCAGACCCAAGTTCAAGGCCCCATGCAGGCCTCGTCCCCAGCCAGCCTGTCCAGCCCAGGCAAACAGCCTGTTCACTGCAAACAACAGCTACAGTCTGTCCATGGCCGTCCATCCCTCATACCCCAAAATGTTGCCAAGTCATTTTATAAATGCTTTGTTTAAATGCTGTTGGAAATAGTAGTTGATTATAAAGTTAAATAATTACATTTTCTGTATTACATTTTAAAAAAAATAAATAAATAAACACATAGTAGAATTTGCAGATAAAGTATAGCCTAAGAATTTGATCATGGTCTGAGGATCATAGGCAGATGATTCATTCATGGCTTTATAAAAATATTAACATCCCATGTTGCTTTTAGAGTAGGCTATTCTACCATTGGCTCAAATAGTGTGAAATAAATCTAAAATAAATAAATAAAAGTAGAATTGCACATAGCAAAAGCTTTTGATCTGGCGTTGTGCTATCTCACAGTTTTGACCATTTTTATCAAAAAATATTTTGAAAACAATCAATGGTATTATCTTAATATTCTGGCAAGTTTAAAACATGATGGTCGAAAGTGGGCCAGTGGTGGCGATCTGATATCTGGAAATCTGATCTCACTATGGGTTTGTGTTCACAATTTGGTCCCCCTCACTTTCAAAATATCTCCTGCGCCCCTGCTTAAACATACTATTTGTGTAACTATTAAAGCTACTATTTTTGCCATGACTTTGAAGCCTATTTTCTACTAATAGTAATGAGTTCTGCTGAATAAAAGCCATGTGTGTTGCAGTCATCATTGTCCCTTGTCCAAATGAGAATAGACAGGGCCAGGTGTTAAAGATGGCAAAACACTTTTTTGGCATGTTAACAATCCAGATTTTCCATGGTTGTACGCCATAGTTTCCACAAAACACAGCCAAGCCAACTAATGTAGTTCGAAGCTGCCAAACATAAGTCAAACGCTGGTGCAAGAAAGAGTGAGAGAGAGAAACGACTTGCTAGTCCCTGCTCCCATACCTGTTGCATCATGCAGAAAGCTTCTGTGGTGCTTCTGATCACAAAGAGACAGAAACTCTGTGTGTGTGTGTGTGAGAGAGAGAATGTGTACATGCGTGTTTGTGTGAGAGTGTAGGTGAAAGAGAACACAAAACTGTCTGTCTGTGTGTTTGTGTGTGTGTGTCTGTGTGTGTCTTTGTGTTTGTGTCCTGGTTTTATTAAGATAGGAGTGATGAGCAAAGATTGATTGGCACGGGGAGATTTCACCTCATCCAAAATCTCCTCAGTGGAAGCCCTCGCCTATCCCTCAGGTGTAATCAATCATGGTGCATTAGCCTAACGTGAGGTGAGAGAGAGATATGTGTTTGGCATGGACAGCCACACAGCTATGCACCAGCAGGAAGAGCAGCAGCAGCCCATGCAGAGGCAGTTAAAGTGCAGCCGGCTTCACAGCCTTAAGCCACCGACCTGGATGAACACAACCATGGATAGAGAGAGAGAGAGAGAGACAGACAGAGAGAGAGAGAGAGAGAGATGCCATATCATGGCTAATCTTTCAATGGCTGCTCAGACTAATCCAAATAAGGTTGGGTGTTGGGATGTGGGTGCTCTACCACAAATCACTTAGTGACCTGAGCATGGCAGCCAAGAGATGTAAATTAGACTGATCCAACCACAGGTAATTCATCTTCAGCAACACCAGAGAATTGATTATTCATTCATTAACTATTCAACAGGTATGCCAATTTTTGTGTGTGTGTGTGTGTGAAGATAAGGTGAAAATAATACCATTGCTTTAAAAGGATGTATTGCACTAGGTTTTGTTCTTTTTTATTTATTTTGAGCAACAGTCATCACAATGTAAACCAATGCAATTACCTAATCGCAAATGTTACAAATAATGATGCACAGCCAATCTTGTCGCATTACTGATTTTTATGTTCATGTCATCTTCCTTGACTGTGCCACTTCTGATTGGTGAGCATGACTAGTGTGTGAGAAGCACAGCACTTCGGACAGGTAACCTTTCAGTAAATCAGGAGTGTTGTACTTCTCATGGACTATTCATGCTCATCAGTCAGAAGTGGCACAACTTAAAAGAGACATTTGGAATACTGAACTGAATCAATTCATTGACATTCAAAAAAATCATATTGCGAATTGCAAACGCAATATCTGTCAGAAAAATTGCAATGAGATATTTTCCCCAAATGGTGCAGCCCTTGTGTAAGCAGTGATGGAAATATTCAAAGTCTTTACTTAAGCAAAAGTACCAAAACAGCATGGAATCTGGAAACAGTAGGCCTATACATTTTAAATAAAATTCCTGCATGAAAAAAAATCTAACTGTAGTAAAAAGAAAATACATAACTTTTAGCAGCATAATGCAGATAATATATTAAAGTAAAAGTACTGGTTTAGTTCCTGTGATAACTATGTTATGACATCATTAGCTGGATGTGCAACAAAACTACAAGCCAGATATTAATAATAAATGAAATGACATTTGATCAACAAAATACAAACCTTCAAAACCATATGATATTCTAACCTTCAAAACCATATGATATTCTGCGTCATTTGAACTCATCTGAAACTAGCTGCTTTGTTCTTTGTCCTGAAGATTGACACTGGGAATTCATCCTTAAGAGTTTGGCTCGTGTTAATTCAAGCTCACAGCTTGCCTGGAGACACACTAATGGAGAGATGTTTGACAGAGGTGCTGTAAGGACATTTCTCTGGCGATCTTGTCAGCATTTCATTCGGCAGTCATTGCCTCTTTATTCATGCAACAGCTTGTCATAGGCACAAAAAAAGAATAAGACTCTCCAAATGTCCTACAGACAAGATGAGAAAAGAACAAATTCTTGATGGTAAAATGGATTTGAATGCACAAGTTAACCATTCATTTCCACTGTTATAGAATGGGGCTTGTTTAAAAAGTATTCTCAGTCCCTGTCAGGCAATGGATCCTGTCTTGCCCTGTAATATAACTCATGCCCAACTGACTGACTGAATATTATGATAATACCACAGTGGATACAAATGAGAAAATGTATGCAAAGTAGGCTAAACCACAACCACAAGAAGGTTAAAGAACTATTAAAGGGATACTTCACCGATTAGCATTGAGCTTTGTATCAGTAGAAACCTGGTAGTATTTTCGAATGACCGTGCTTCCCTCTCTCATGTCCCCCTGAGACGAGAGATATCTGTATTTTTTGTCTGGAAAAAAACCTCAGATAACGCAAAAAAAATCGTCATTTTGCCTCATTGGAGGGTTTTTTTGGCCAGAGGCTGGAGACTACGGGGTGTATTTTGCACTCTGGCGCATGGCGTAAAACTTGTTTTCCTCCTTGCGCCAAGTTTAATTCGGTATTTTGCATGTTTATTTTTTAAACAATGCACCCAGGGGTGTGGTAATTAACAACCTAGGGAGTGGCCTGGCACATTGTCTAAAAATCGCTATTGTACACCTGGTCAGAAGTCTATGGCGAGTTGTTTATACAGTATGTTATTTTAAGAGCGCATTGTCAACAGTCATATTGGCGGGTGCACAACGCACCATCCTTCTATCATCCATGAACACACACTAGCGCATGTCCATGCAAAACATTACAAATTGCACGATTACAATGGGTAACATAATTAGAATAAAGATATTATGAAAAACTGTACATCTCATGATGAGTAGTTATTTACCATCATTTGCAATTAGGGGAAAGGCGAGAGACACGTATGGAGCACAGCTGAAGATGTACTGTCACGAGATATAAGCAACTCCTCTGCAGGATAAATGTTTTGTTCAGTCATTTGAGCAATATTTGGGTAAGTGTTGCTTTTTTCAGCCTATGTTTTCGATAGTAACCCATTGTCAGTCAATAGTGAAAGTAACTGCATATAACTGTCTTGTCGTTGACTGACACCTTGGTGAAGTTAGTTTCACTTTGCCAATGAGTTCAAATAATAGTCGAGTGCAAATGTGTGAAGGCTATGCTAGGTTTTTAGTAAAGCATGGTTTAGTGGAATGACTTTTCCATACGGTCTCGCAAGCAGCATCTCGCTTTGCACCGTTAAAGGGAATGCCAGATGTCATTCTCATTGGTTTAAATGATGTTACGCCTCAAACACACCCATATGACTGATTAAAAAACCTAGGAACACCTTGTTGCGCCATGCGTTTGATAACGAAACCCCTCCCAATGTGGACTGGACATCCTACTAAATTTGAATAAATTTTTGACAAGTGACGATGCACTTTAGAATGTCATGATGGGGCTCTACATCACTAGTTCCTCATGTTTTCAACCCGCCCATGTGACCAGTCTATAGGTGTGACCTCACTCCCAGAATTTAGTACCTGCTGCCCCCTCCCTACATAGAGAGCTGTCTCACTAGACATGACTTTGGATTAAATGCATCTTTTAAAAATGAGCGTAGCACAGAATCTTTGGTTAACGCTACGGTATTAGCAAAAGCCGGACGTTTAACTAAATGAACTTACGTAAGCTAGTAGGCTAACAGTATAAACTAGAAAATGTAATTTCGAGGAAATTACCAGTGCATGAAAATATAAACATACTGTATATTAACATAAAATGCCAAACAAACATTTATTGGGAAACAGGACAGGAGTCATAGTTGATAACAACTGACAGTTGAAATGGCTGAACAGTTAAATAGTTGAGTAGTTTAAATAGTTAAATTATTTAATAGTGAATTATTGTAGTGAGGACTTGTATTTTGAAACAGTTGTGGGCAGAGGAAATAGTAATCTTAAGAGAGCCAGATTGTATGCTTAAAGCCTGAGACAGAGTATATAGTTTAAAAGTTGAATGTAGATAGTGTAATGGATGTTGATAGACAGAAAGTTGAATGGATGTTGATAGGCAGATTGTTTAATGGATGTTGATGTATAGTTTAATGGGTGGATGAGTGAATGGTTTGAAGAGGATGAATGGATAGAAAGTTGGATGGAATGTGCCTTATATCCTTGTAGAATGGAGAGACACAGAGAGAGTTGGCCTAGTTAAGCAGAAAGCAGTTGATACAGGTGCAATCAGTTTAACTGGCCCTTTAATGGGTCCTAGTAGTGAGCAGCTGGAAGTTGATACAGGTGCAAATAAAGTTAATTAGTCCATTGTGATGTCATAGTGCTAATACAAAGTCTATGGGGAAAAATAAGCTTGTTTTTTATTAATATCTCAAAAAGTATAAAGTTTAGAAAAGTGAAAAATACATTCCCCACGTGTCCTTTTCAAGACCCTAATTACAAAGTTTGAAAAATAAGTTTCTATGTTAAACGGTTAAAGCTGAATTAGACGCCTTGAAATTTGGTGGGAAGAAGAAGAAGAAGAAGAAGAAGAAGACTTTGGATAACAGAACAGTGCATCTTCATGCACTGTTATTAGTTTTATGGTGGCAGATATATCAGACCAGACGCTATTAATTATTACAACAATGGTATATCCAGGGGTGAAAGTAGTTTTTATTTCTTGGTGGTACTATGATATAGAGTTATAATGCTTTTAAGAGCTGCCAAAAAATTTCACTTAGTCTAATTATTTATTATTTATTTATTTGTTTATTTACTGTATTATAGTCTACTTATCAAGCATTCACTAGGACTTCTTATCACTCTAGTATCACTCTTTAACCCACCTGCATCTGTTTTTGATTATGAATAAATTGCAAACACTTAATTTCAACATTTATTTATTTATTTAACCTAGTTACTCTGCTCGCTCCCACTTCCAATCAATTGAGAGTGAGACTGCAACATACTTCTGTCCGCTAAAACACTTTCATTATTGCTGCGCAAGATCTGGTTAAGCCGTACACGCACTGTCTGTCTCCTGTCTCTCCAGCGAAACACTGCACACATAAAACCAGAATAGGCTATTGAAACATCAACATATTTTTTTTTTAGCCTGTATGTTTTTTTTTTATTTGGGAGACTTTCCAAGAAACGTCCGTCTGCTAAAACACTTTGGATACCAGTGCACGTTAGGCAATTACTGTAGGCTACTGTACGCCGCTATAGCTTGCTCGTTGTCTGTCCAGCTGCACGGGAGGTTTAGACACAATTCAGATACAGTTCAGAACGATGTATATGAAATATATTTTGGGGAAACGTGTTTGCTTCTGGTAATTTGACGTTAGCAGTTGTGTTGTCATGCTGAAAGTGCTATATTTTTCAGAGACAGCATAGTTTTCTTTCCGGTACAGCGTACCCTCTCCAAATATTTTAGTGGTACTCCGTACCGGCCAGTACCGGCTTACTTTCACCCCTGGGTATATCAGATAGTAAATTGTTTATTTCTCATCTCAAATCTACAAATCTAAGCAAAATAATGTCACACAAATTACATTTAACCAGATTCAGCAGCCATTACCGATGTCATCCGCCATCTTTGTTTACTTTTCACAGCTGTTTCAGACATTGCCGCAAATGATTATGGGTAGGGTTTTTTCGGTTTGAAATGGTCTTGCTGCTATGTTTTGACCAAGGTGTTCGTGAGATATACCACCGAGAGTAATTGGTGTGCAGATGGACAAAGCGCTGTGTGCACAATGGAAATATTATTAAATGTCATGTAGCCTATTTCCAACGTTTATCACAACACCTAGCCGCTAATATCATTGGAAGGTCAGGTTCTGCTCTTCCACATGATATCTGTATAATTTATGTGTGATAAGTACTCCGTGAGCAATTCAACAGAGAATAATGGGTGTGAATTTGGACACATTTTGCCTCCGTCGGCCACATAGCCTTGGTGGCGTCCCTGTCTGTAAGTCGCTTTTTAATGTTGCCATCGGTTAACTCCATTCAGCCGCGCTTGTAGTTATAATCCACTATCTTTAAATCTCCTGGCTTCTTCTTATTATTATTATAACCTTTTCTTTTTACCTTTTCAAAAATGAATGCGTCTCTAACCACTTAACGGACAAACATGTTGAAATAACCGTTGTGTAGGTCTGGATTTGGGCATGAGAGTTATCATGTCAGATCTTTGAAAAGTTTGTACTTTTTAAGAAATAAGGGATTAAAAATGTAAAAAACCCCGTATTTTTCTCTCTATGACATCACAAAGGGGGCTCATTTAGAAGGGTCGTAAAGTAATCAGGTGCGGGTCCACCTGCAATGTCAGTTTCTAAGCATACAATCTGGCGCTCCCTGGACTACACATCCTGTAATTAATCGCTTTTGACCACACTGCTTCCAAGCATATCTCAATTCTCTTCAAGAATGTTTACATTCTTGGTGTCTGCTTCGTCCAACAAACTACAACGAGATGGACGTTTTCCTACTATACCCAATGTAAGTTTCAATTAATTTGTGTTTTTTGTTCGAATGGAGTGTGTGAAATCTGTTTTTAACTACTCAGCTAGTTAATCAAGTAAGCAAGCAAGCTGGCGTTACCTGTCATCGATTAGCAACATAATCTACATCTAGAGAGGACGTTAAGTTTAATTCTAGCTAGTTTGATAATATTGGTATTACGACGAGTAAGTTCATAACTTGATTTAGCGATAACAGAGGATTTAGTAGGTAAGTTATATTACGTTAGCTAGACCTCGAACGTTTCCAGGTTTGCGGTTGTGTGCAGTGGCGGTAGTAGTGTTAGCAGCTAAGTAATAATTAGCTTCACCCTCAAATTGTTAGCCGCCTTTACTAGCGATAGCTGGCCTGACGAAGGAAAATGGCCTTCTATGGCAAACAGTCACTGGCTGAAACTTAGCCTTCGTTTTGAACTACGCTTGTATGAGTTGTAGGTTGTGGCGTAAAATGACTTGATTATAGGCTTAGCTGTTAGTTTGTTGTTCAGTTGAACATGTTTATCTAACAACTGTCTCTTTTTTTTCTTCTATTTCTGTCCAGGTGCCGCTTCACTCTGCTACTGGATGGTGGAGGATCAGGCTGACTGCAACCGGATGGTCAATGGATGCTATACTAAATGGATGGCAGAGAAGCACAGCACACGTGAATTTCTAAATTTATAAGAGTGAATAAATGCACTTGTTTTTCAAACTGATAACAAGTTGTGCAAGTTATGCAAGCTTGTGCAGCCTAAACCAGACATACCTAGGCCTAGCCAAACTAGATGTACCGCAGAGCGGTACAAAATATGACCGCCGCCCAGTCCAGCACATTTTTTCCACAAAAAGAAATCACGCTGAAAGGCCTATATGATTCTAACTGTCTCACTAAATTGCATTATCCACACTCAATTCTCACTGGTATCTGCTAGACCACAAGTACCAAAACATGATTAGTTCATAGATTTCACATGTAAAATTCATTTTATACAACCTCACCTCCATCTTGCCTGTTCATAAATCTGTTATGTTTATGTTATGTGTGTGTATGTGTGTGTGTGTGTGTGTGCGTGCTTGTGTGTGTGCCTGCGTATGTGCCTGTGCATGCAAGCGTACATATGTCTACTGTGTGAGTATGTGTCATACGTATGATTACTGTGAATGTATGTGTGTGTGTGTGTGTATCTGTTTGTGCACATGTGTGCACATGAAATAGGTTAACATGACCCTGAGGCAAACATATGGAAAAAAATGGTCATCCTAGGCCCTACAGTTCTCAAGATATTCACAGAGAACTGTGTCTGCCCTACCCTCCTTTCAGGGGGTCTTTCAGTGTCCCGGGAATCCTTGTTGGTGTACGTCACTAAATGTACACTTAAATTATTTTATTGTAAGGCCCCCCATGAACGAAAGTACACAAAACTTGGCATGCATTCGGAGGGTGTCATAATGATCCTACACTTTTAATTTCGTGCAGTTTTGACCTTGTCAGCCAGAGATATTGTGATGAAAACACCTAATTTTTTGCTTTTTAATTTTTAACTAGGTGGCGCTATACATGAAATAAGTGGTAATGGGATGGGTTGACATGCCCCCTTAAGACCAACATACATAAAAAGGTGGACCTCCTAGGCCCCACGGTTCTCGAGATATTCACAGAAAACTGTCTCCGGCCACCTACAGGCCAGTTTGTGTATAGTAACATAAATTCATTTATTGTGTGGCCCCCCATGAACGGAATTCCACAAAAACTTGGCGTGCATACAGAGGGTGTCATAATGATCCTACACTTCCAATTTCGTGCAGTTTTGACTATGTTAGGTCACAGATACCTTCAATTACAACACCTCATTTTTACTTTTTGTGTTTAACTAGGTGGCTATACATGAAATGAGTGGTTATGGAATGGGTTGACATGGCCCCTTGAGATAAACATACAAAAAAAAATGGTCCTCCTAAACCCTACGGTTTTCGAGATATTCACAGAAAACTGTGTCTGCCCTACCCTCCTTTCGGGGGGGTCCAGTCCAGCGGGGGGGGCAACAGATCAAAACGAAAAACGATGGTTCCATGCTATCCATGTGGGGTTACATGCCCACCAAGTTGCGTGTACCCCGGTCTTTCAGTGTCCCGGGAATCATTGACGGAAATTTGGGCATGCAAAAAAGAAAAAAAAAATCTGACTAAACCTGACCGCCGCTTCGCTGCGCGGCAGTCATAATTATAAAGCAGGATATATATTTGCCAGATTAATAGTGTTTTACTGAGGTTTAATATCAATTGAAATACCATTGAAATCACTTTGATCTTTAGTTTGGTTGTAATTTCAACATTGTTTCAATATTCATGTTAGCTGAAATACCTGTTGATCTGTAGATTGATTGATTGATCCCGAATCTCGTTGATCTCTAGTTAGAATTTCAGCGTTGCTTCAATATTAATGGAGGGTGCAAAAGTGATGTAGAATCAATGTTGCAGTGCGACGCTGATTCAATGATTTAACGTTGACAAAGTAATGTTGATTTAACATAGATTGTTGCATTGCATTGCATACAATTAGGCTTTCTCTGATCATTTCCAAAGGCCAGCTTTCGTGCTTGTGTCACAACTTCAGAATGGCTTGACACACATGCTTCAAATTTGGTGTGACATTTGTATGGACTCAATGATGAAGTCAAATGTCAAGGTCAAACCCACCTTGCGTGTGATATCTCAAGAACACCTTGACACACAAGGTTTTTTGGTACAAGGGTTTGTATGAACTCAAAGATTAAGTGATTCAATGTTTTTCAGGAATCTCCCCACCAACATTAAGCTAGCAGCTTTCCATCCACTATTGTAATTCCTCTGGAATTGCTTTTCTAGTTAAATTATACAGTTTGGTTATGGGCACCGCAAATTCCGTTTAGAGGGCTTTGACGGCAGTGATGAGCACAGTTTATGGAATGAAAGTGTAACCCTGTTGACAATGTATACATTAATATACGATTTGAATACATAATTTTATAGTTTAACCCTTAGAACCCTAAGCTGTTTTTAGGGCATTTTCACTACCTTTATTCATAAGGATTTATTCTGGTCATTGTAAGTGCCACACACACATATTATATATTGTTTTTTTCAGGAGAGTCTAGGCTATCCATAATCCATTATTTCATGTATTAATACTAGCATTGATTTTATTTTGATTTTTAAAGAATTAAAATATAAAAAATGTATTATAAAAATTCTTATATTTTGACATGTATCTCACCACAGCAAGCTCACAGCTCTACATGCATTTTATGTGTGTATAGGGCAGACTGTCCTGAATCGAGCAATATAATTGCCATGTTGGAGGGATACTCTGGGGCTGAGCAATTTACAGAAATATGTGCTGTGTGATTTACGGAAATAAATGCCATTTTTTATTTAGTGATGAAAAATGACCTTTCTGCGCATATATCTGTGACAACGAACTGATCTGACCTGACTTGACCCGAGGTTGCGTGTTAGCCTGTGTGCCTATGTGTATGCAGTCATAATAATTCTCAACTTTTTACTGCATTGCCATGAACAAAGTAAAGGCAAAAAAGGTGTTTATTGGGATGCAATGCAGGAATTTGCTAGGATCTCAAAACCGGAATATGAACATGCTTTGCCATAGAGAAACACATGATAGCGTTGGATTATAAACATGCTTTGCCACAAGAACAGACAAAAAACGTGGGGTAAGTCCAGCTATATGAAGTTATTATTTTGCTGTCACTTCGTCTGTTTTATAACCCAGAAGGATGTACTTGGTATCAAATGATAGCTCTGAGTCTCCTTTTTCATCTGACATGCGTGGCATATCTATGCGATCACGGGTCCGCGAGTAATTCAGACGAGAGTAATGGGTGTGCAGCGTTGGTTTGTGTACATGACGTTATTATTTTGCAGTCACTTCGTCTGTTTTTATAAGCCAGAAGGATCGATAAACATGATACCAATGGATAGCCATGTGCCCCCTCTTTCATCTGATATGCTTGCCATATCGATGCGATCACGGGTTCGCCAGTAATTCAAACGAGAGTAATGGGTGTGCAGGTGAACGCAGAGAAGTATAGACTGTAAATATAATGCAATTTGATTTAATTTCATGATTTTTTTTTATTTTCATACTTGATCGCACAGACAAGTGTGTAGTCTCGTTGGAAAGCCCCCCTTCTGCTCTGCCATGCAATAAAGGTTTCATCTCGCTGCGATGAACAGTTCTGGAGCAATGTAACAGAGAAGAAAGGGTGTGTTTTTTGACGCACTTTGCGTCAATCGGGTTCTAAGGGTTAATAAATAGAATGTAAGGTTAAAACGTTAAGATTCATTGACCAGCAATGAAGTTGAGTTTGTGCAATAAGAGAAATGCATATTGTGTAATGTTCATGTTTACTGAGAATAGCATTTAAAATGTTAAATATTTGTTGTTTAATAATATGTGAAAATGCTTGAAAAATGCCTGTAAGAATAGGAAAAAAGAGTTGCACAAATGTTTTGTGAATTTATTTTATTTCTGAAAGTTTTGTGAATGAGATTTGTGAATCACATTCAAGTTCAAAGGACAAGGAAGTGAGTGGTGCGAGAGAAACATGAAGACAACGTGAAACAGGAGTTGGGAGAAAGCTGAAAGAGTATGAGTTGAGAAGCGTGTTTGCTGATAGAGAACCGTTAATGTAAATGCACCAGTTTAGTAAAAGTGTTCAACAAGAACTCTTATACAAAGCGTTAATGGTGATAGTTTATGTCGGTTTGAGTGGACTACTCACAAGCCTACAGAGATAGAAAGAAGTTTAAGTTAGCTGCTGACTTAGTGGCTAGTGCTTTGCATGGACTTTGCTAACAAGCTAGCAACCAGTGACCTTGACCTTTAAGCCTGTGTGACACTGCAAGAAGAACGACAACCAAAGAATTTCTTGAATTTCCCCTTGGGGATCAATAAAGTATCTATCTATCTATATATCTATCTATCTATCTAAAGACCCGACGGAGCCGAATAGCGTTTCCGAGTGGTGGACTAAAACAGTTGTGGTGAATGACTATTTTGGTATTTTAAGTTAATTGAGAAAAAGGGTAATTTTGGTTAGAAAGTGAAAGTGTTTAAAGGATAAAATTAAGTCCAAGACATTTAATTGTATGTTAAAGTGTACATATTAATGCTTAAATAGTTACACTATTGTTGCCAACCCAGATGCTGAATCACTACTGACTTTGTGATTAGTAGATAGATGGAGGGTGGCACATCAGGCCAAAACACAACATGACATGACAAAACACAACATCAGTTGAGGGCTGCAACTTCACTTTTTAAATGACAATATCCTGGCCGGACTACTGTTGTCAGTAATATAAGTATTTGAAATGAACATGATTTCTTAATGTCTAGTGACATATCAGGGTCATTTTATGATTAATTGAAATACATTTCTTACATACGGTTCCTTTAAAGGGAAAGAGTATTTCATATAATAAGTTAGCAATTACACACACACAAGTTATAAACACTGATATGTTTATTAGTGAAACTTATTTTATTGATAGTATAGTTGAAGAATTCAGGATAGCCACCTCTCACTATAGCCAAACACGCTAGAGGCGCTACAAAAGCTTAGTAAATTCCATGCAATATGGCAAGGCACAACATTTGCGCTCAGTAAAACTTCGCAGTCTTAGTACATCCAGCCCTCAGTCTTTAGATTACGAGACATTTTACTGAAGACCAATGGCCAGTCAGGTCCCTGAGCAGACTGGTAGCTCCAGAGGAGCAGTGGGCTCAGTGGTGTCCGGGTTTGATCCACAGGAAGGCCGTCCGTCATCTACTGTCTGCTGTAACAAGAACCAGGCCCTGTGCGCCCATCTTCAACTGGCATGTGGTGTGCCGATGTCTCGCTTTTGCTTCAATCTGAGAGGAGCTCTGGCTTTAGTCAGGCCTGACAACAGCCATGGCAATCCTTTCCTAGGGAATCACAGGGCTGTTTGGTGTTTGGTTGTTACATGTGGTACTGATTCTCAGTCAAACTGTTTTAGAGATTGTAAATTTCCCCACACACAGAATGCTTTAACACAAATCCCTCTTAGATCCAGTGCAATTGCAGGCGGCCCCTTTGTTCAGAGGGTTTCCTGAGTTAGTTTACCTCATTAAGATTTCATTATACGAAATGCTTTTTGTTGACTCATTTTTTTTCCCCTACAAGGCAATTTTCTCAAAATGAAAGGGGTTCTTCAGATGATCTGAGGGAGCCCTGTCTCTGTGTGGACAGTTTGGCTCTCGGAGTGCACACCGAGCTGGAGGGCAAGCGTGGTCCGGTGGAAGCTGATTCCTTCTCATAAGTCTGTCTCTGGCATGGCCGCCATTGAGCAGAATTTAAGCTCTTAAAACAGCTCGCCTCTTTAGATGGGCAATTTAATAACGTTAGAGATGGTGGTTAGAGAGAATGCACTACTCAGAAAAAGATGCATGAATAGGCTGGAATACAGCGAACCTGTGGTTTGCAGGGCTCTTAGCAAACAGCAGATGAGCTACTGAACATTTTTTTATTAAAAAGAAAGCAGGACGTCTGGACTTGAAGATTCAACTTTCATTGCGGCTGAAGGGCCAGTTTTATTGAATATTAACAAGTGTGAAACCAACCACCCCAGCCCAACAGAATAAATCTGAGAGAGAAAGAGAGAGGAAGCGTTATTCCTTTTTACTGGTCTAAAGTGAGAAGTCTAAAGTGACATTGTGTATTTGTCTGAACAGATTGTGCTTCTAAGTAGAAATGTTTAGATGTTTTCAACTACCTACAGGTTTTCTCTCAAAGATACATGTCAGTACACATACTTTCTTGCAGTGGAATATGTTCTGTGGAGGGTCACTTATAAGCTTATTGCCCTGACATTTCCCCATCCCTCTCATTGAGAGCACATGGGCTGTGAAATGTGTCCAAACAGGAAATGGTTCAGTAGGGGACTGTCATCCAGCTTTCAGCCCGATTACAGAGCAACATCACCTGCGGTACTGACCACTAAAACACCAATTTCTGCTTACACAAGCATGTCTGCCCGGCTCTCTTGCTGCGGCATCCGGGAGTTAAAGCAAACGTGGAGAGATTGTCACCCGACGGCTCTGCCATTAGCTAACCCCGTCTGCGACACAGCAGCCACCAGTCGACCCCACCCGGACCACTGTTTGTAGTAGCACAGCGTAATTATCATACACACACACACACACATGCTACACTCTTAATTACAGTGAGTTCGAAGGGGCTTAGACACTTCTGTAGACGCATTTCTGTGAGGAGGGCCTATAATGAAAGACAGTAAAAAACTGAATATACTGTAGTGTAAAACGAGTAGCAAAAAACACATATATAAAAGAAAACACAGCCATGCGTAATAACTCCTCTGCGACACTTTCTTATTTTATACACTTGCATTTAAAATTAATTTAACTCCAAACAGGTGTTGTTCATTGTGAAGTACAGTGGTGTGTGTCTGCTGTGATGTGTGTGTGTGCCCCTCGTTAATTTGACACAAACGCTCTACTTTATGATAAGGATTTGAAATTCCAATGGCTTGATACTTTGCTATAAGATGGTAATAAGCTAATTATAACCTATGTATAATCATAACGATTGCATATCCCACGGGGCAGATTTTTGACTATGATGTTTATGTGTGTAGTCTACTGACCACAGTCTATTGACAATGTATGATAATGGAGGGTGTGATTACATTGGAGAGATAATTGCTTCTTAAAACCCTATGGAATACTTGTCTTCATGTACCTCTTGTTGTAGAGATGTCATGGAAAGCAGAAATCCTCCTGAAGGAAGAGAGCTAGCCATTCTCTTCATACCTGACAGTGAATATTAACAGACAAATAATGTTATCCTCTCTGTCAGGCCATGTTTGTGTCTTCATGTCTCATAGATTTCTGTTTGTGTATATCTATATTAGTATGTTTTCACAGTATCTGTGCAGATTGATGAGTAGAAGGATGAATAGATTGCACTGTTGATGTAAAGCAGATCCACTTGTGTATTTGAGAGCGTGGAGATGCTTGACTTTTCTGGACTATGCTATGGAGCCTGGGTTTTATGGATTTAGGAAAGGTAGAAATTTCCACTGGAACACTGCTCAAATATTATTATAGGCAGATGTAGGGTGTGTGTGTGTGTGTGTGTTTGGGTAGGTGTAGTGTGTGCGAAAGTGTTTAGCAGCTGCTCTCTAGAAAATTCTGCAAATATAACAAGTTCCTCTGAATTTCAGGTACACACACACACACACACACACACAAAACATGAGTGCAAACATGTCAATTGACTTTTGTGACAGGCTGTAAACTTGTTAAGTCTCCACTTTCATTAAGGTGTCATTCTTGCATGATGGAGTGCACTGTGCCAAACCATAGGAAGTGGAAACGTGGGCAGATTTGGCTGAAAAAAGAAACTCACCAGCTGTTTTCTCCTTCATTTTCCTTTTCTACCCATTTCTCTTTTTTTGTTTTTACACGCAGGCAAAATATATATATATCTTTTTCTTTCTCGCTCTTTCTAGCTTTTACTGTTACACATATACAAACACATACACAGAGACACACTGACCTCTCTCCATGTATTTAGACACGGCCTGTAATGTTCAAAGTGTTGATGGATAGAGTGACGATTTGCTCACACTAGAGTGCACGTGTAATCTTGATCTTGCCATCTCAGACACACAGAGACACACACACACTCACACACACATACACACACGCTCACACACACACACACACACATACACACCGGTGCTGAGAGATAGCTCATCTGTCTCCCTCAGACAGAGTCCATACACACAGATGTGACCAAGCCCTTTCAACAGCCCCTGCTCTCACCTCCCTCACCACACTGATGAGCTCACATCTCCCAATCATTTGCCACAGCTGTAGGAGAGCATTCATGTCCCCCACTCCCTTCTCTCTCTCTCCCCCACCCCTTTCTCTCTCTCTCCCCCTCTCTCTCTCTCCCCATTCCCTTCTCTCTCTCTCCCCCACCCCTTTCTCTCTCTCTCTCTCTCTCTCTCTTTCTCTCTCTATTGATCTCATTGTGTCTGCATATTTGTGTGTGGGTGGGTGGTTAGGGGTCTGTCTTGATCACCCTTCTAAACAACAAGAAGAGTTACTTTTCTTCAATACACAGCACCGATGGGAACTGATGGAAAAAACATCCTTAATTGCTGCCTAAATTGCAATAATGGCTCAGATGAGTGAGAAGGACCGTGACCGCCAGAGTGTGGAGGCGCAAGGGATTCTGGGAAATGGAACATGTTCTCTGGTTACTTTGAACGCCCTGCCCAGTGTGCCATGGGATGGCAGGGGCTTCTAGTGGGGGACTCACTGTTTGAAAAGCATGGTGAAGTGGCTTCTGTGTGTGTGTGTGTGTGTGTGTGTGTGTGTGTGTGGTAGGAGAGGGGAAGGAAGGGGATTCAAGGAATCCCCTCCCTCTCTCTTTCTCAGACTCTTTCCCTCTGTCTCGTTTTCTTGGTGTGTTGGCAGTCTGCTCACCAGATGTCTTGGAGAGAGACTCCTAGTGTGTGTGTGTGTGTGTGTATTTCCACCCTCCACTGTTCAATATGGCCGTGAGATACAACATGAGGATTTTTCGGTGTCAACTCTCACAAATCACCACATTCACCCTCTCCACCCAAACACACGCACACACACACAGATACTCCTTTGGAGAGACACCCTCCATGTCCTCCTGTTGAACAATGCCAACATGTATCCTCCCTTCTCTTTTCTGTGTCTTCACTCTTCTGACTCCATCTTTCTAACCTCATCTTTCTCCCTCCATCACTATTTCCTATTCTACTACCTCTATCCATCCTCATCATAAACTCTTCTTTTCTTTTCCTTCTGTTCACTAAAAATCCTCTCTCTCTCTCTCTCTCTCTCTCTCTCCCTACACACACACATTCACATGCACACACACACACACACACACACACACACACACACACACACACACACACACACACACACACAGTCAGCAACCCCCAACAGACATCCCTTTTCCTTCTTAAAATATTTCTTTCCACTCACTCTCTCAGACAACCTCGGGTACACCACTGGTCCATTTGACTTTGATTGGGTTGCAAACCGTTGAACCTGAACCTGAAAGGCAGCAGAGTAGACTACCAGTGCATCCTGTTCCAGCGCCGAAACTGTAAATGATTTTATTAAACTCTCTCCTCTCGTTCCTCTGTTTGTAAGGGCACCTGTACGTCATACACAAATGAACGTGTGCAGACGGACACACACACACACACACACACACACACACACACACACACACTCATACAATACATACACACACACACACGTGCGTAGCAGCTTTGAGTTGTGGCTTGGTCCAACTCTGCAGGGCTCTTTTGTTTTTTTTTTATGTTCCAGCTGAGTTGAGGTCATAAATTACACATCACACAAGTACACACACACACACACATACACACTTATGCACACACACACACACAATTTAGAAATCAATCTGTCCCTAGAATAATTTTGTTCTATTAACCAAATAAAACTTCCATTAGAAATGTTATTGGATTCTATTGATGTTTAGGTGGCCCACCGAGCCTCTGAAGTTTCCAACTAAAGACGTCCATAAAGCTAGGCTGAAAATATCATGTTTTCTTAAATAACGCCAAAAATAATGGGTCTAGCCCTATAATGTCAATGGAAGTTGAATATAAATATGGACTTTCCACGTCATTTGGTGTGAGTTGTGTGTCTCTATCTTTATTTCTTCCTGAGATATGGCAGTAGTGTACATTTTTGGGGAAGATGCAAAAAATTGCCTTTACCAGGCATTTTCAATAAACAACATGAAAGTAAACTATCAATAAAAGCTTGCTGTCATGGGTTTTGCCAGTACCAAATTTGAAGGCTGGAAAACAATATATATGTGGTCAGCTAATGCCTTATCGAATGAACCAAATAAGGCCTGGCGTTCATTTTTCATGGACTCCAGAAATAACAAGTCCTCCTTGTTCTTCACCAAGCTTTCAGCGTCCTGTGGCCACAGAGCAAAAGTCTTGTCAAGTTTTTTCTCCATCTTCTGAAGTTTCTTCAGTGTAGATGGGCTGGTCCGTAGTTGATAACTCTGAGTTTGGCATTTTCATTCAAATCAATGCCATTCATGCCATTTGGGGGCAGCCGTGGCCTACTGGTTAGGGCTTCGGGCTTGTAACCGAAGAGTTGCCAGTTCGATCCCAGACCAGTGGGAAAAATTTGGGCGGGGGAAGTGGTTGAGCACTGCTCATATCCATGGCTGAAGTGTCCTTGAGCAAGGCACCTAACCCCTCACTGCTCCCTGAGTGCCTGCTGTAGCAGGCAGCTCACTGCATCGCTGATTAGTGTGTGCTTCACCTCACTGTTCACTGTGTGCTCACTGTGTGCTGAGTGTGTTTCACTAATTCACGGATTGGGATAAATGCAGAGACCAAATTTCCCTCACGGGATCAAAAGAGTATATGTACTAGAATACACCTTGTGGTGCAACCTGGACACATTGTCAGTGATGCTCCCTGAGTCATCAGACACCCTCACCCGGGCAACCCAGCCGGGGGTGATCAGGCCCCACTTCTGTCCAGGTAGCGCACTACGCCACGTGTCCCCCCTCTTTATCCATAGCCACCGTGAAGCTTTTTCAGCAGCTTCCAGGATGTTCTTGATGGCTCTTTGCCTGTGCAGTCCGCAAATCCCTAAGAGTCCCAGGACATGGTGTAAAGACTGGCCTGCGAAGCCCCTGCAGCCCACTTCAACAGGCTCACAGCGGGCCTTCCACCCATTCCTCCGACACTCAGCTACCAGGTCCGCGTACTTGGCCCTCTTCCTTTCCTGGGCTTCCTCCATCCGATCTTCCCAGGGGACAGTTAGTTCCAGTAACACCACCCGCTTGCTTGCCGCGGACATCAAGACCATGTCCGGTCGGAGTGATGTAACTGCAATGGTGTCCGGGAATCTCAACTGTCTTCCTAGATCAACCAGGAGGTGCCAGTCTCTTGCTGTTGTGAGCAGGCCCCCTTGGGGTTTTCTGGGGGGCTGAGGCTTCTCGCCTGCTCGGACAAAGGCAATTGCAGACTTGGTTGGATGATGCTGCTTGCTGATGTTAATGCCAATGCAGATGGTGTCTGCTACTGCCTTCAGGACCTGGTCATGGCATGCTTGATAACGCCCATCTCCCAAGGCCTTGGAGCAGCAGCTGAGGATGTGCTCTAGTGATCCCCTTTTCTGGCAGAGTTGGCAAGCAGGTGAGTCCACCAGGCCCCAAGTGAACAGGTTTGCAGGGCTAGGGAGGACGTCATACACTGACTGGACCAAGAACTTGAAATGGTGTGGCTCCGCCTTCCAAAGTTCTGCCCAAGTGATCTTAGGGCCAGCTGTATGCTCCCACTTTGTCCAGGCCCCCTGCTTGGACATGCCCACCACTCTGCTAAAGCGAGCTTCCTCCACCTCGGCCTGTACCTCCTCCTGGATAAGCTTCCGCTTCTCCTTCCCTCTGGCTTTGCTGTAGCACGGCTTAGGATTGCTACCGAACCTAGCCCTACCAGTAGCCACCGTGCCCACCAGGGTGCTGTGCCGCAACCTTGCCTCCGCCCGTTCCAACTGCGTCCTGGGTGCGCCACTTCCTTCCTGTTCTGACCTCCACCCCTGCTGAGGAGACCTTGGTGTCAGCTGAGTCTTGGTAGAGCAGGACTTCTCTGGCTCGGGTGACCTTGAACTCCTCTGCCAGACTGCTGAAGGGAAGCTGTAGCTTGGTGTTATGGCTCCGTGGCAGGCCCAGCCACCTACGTATATACACTTATACTTAAAAGTTTGATTTTTTCACAGGCTTTCCTTTCTGATATCAAAGGAATGTTGGCCTTTTTATAAAAGCTGGATACCTGGGACAGTACGATATTTGCTGATTCCCACTTTGTTCTGTTTTCTGATTAACCATCCATAAGATACCACATGAAGCAACTGAGAACTTGACGACAGTTTGGAAGACGGGATCCAGTGATAATCGAGTCATCCTGAACAAGGCCACTGCCCCAACCAAATATCCAAGACGATTGTCTTGTAGACAGAGGACATTTTGAAGACTGTGGATTGGCATTACTAATACACTCTCCACTAGAAGCCATGTTGCAAGAAAGTTCATGTAATCCTGTGTGAAACAACTACTACTCTACACTAAACAAAATAGTCCCACGCATGTAGCCTATATCTGATTTGGAATTATGAGATTTGGTATGAGAGAACACCATAGCAACAACAGTTAAATTAAATGATTAATGACATGTGTTACAATACACATTATTCTGAGAAAAATCACCAAAATATGTATGACAACATAAAGAAACCCAATGTTTATTCAATGAGCTGTGTGATTTATGCCCTTAATACAGTAATTATTCAAATAACTACTGGCTAACAAATTGAGGTAACACTTTACTTGACGGGTGAGTTCATAACACATTCATAGCAGCTGTCATAAACTGCACATAAAGCATTCATGACTGTTTCATGAGACATGAATCAACATTCATACCAAACCTTTTATGAATGTGGAAGACAGAACGATGACAACTTGTCAAAATAAAAGTCCAATATCGTATTTGTGTAACCTGGATACCATTAATTTAATCTCTCCAGCCTTTGTAAATATTTCATGAATATCTTATGAAGTTTGCATCGAATGTCACTTTACTATACAAGTTGTGGACATTCAGCTGACCCGTATTTGTGTAACCTGGAACGGTTGGACATTCCTAGTAACAAAAGATGAGATATCATCTGCAAAGGTTACATCATAAAACAAATACATTTTTATGAAACAAAAATTATTTGCTTGACCATGTTCTGTCTTTTTGTTCTCGTTGTTCTGTCTTCCACATTCATGAAAGGTTTGGTATGAATGTTGAGTCATGTCTCATAAAACAGTCATGAATGCTTTATGTGCAGTTTATGACAGCTGCTATGAATGTGTTATGAACTCACCCGTCAAGTAAAGTGTTACCCAAATTGATAATAGTGAAATAATGTGAAATATATCCCCCATATTGTGAGGTGATTTCCTGAATTTGGCAACAATTTCGACCATTCATAAAGGTTAATGGTGGGCCACCTAAATATTATCCAATTTACTTCAAAATTTACCAGGAATGTTTTTTTGCTTATTGGAACATAATAAGCATAGGGACAGATTAATTTGCATATGTCAAGGCGGATGATGCACCCTACTGGGCATGCGAGAGTGTGTGCAAGAGAGAGAGAGAGAAATAATCAGAAATAGTCGATAGTGCCTCTCACCTGTTTTCTTAGCCTAGATATTTCTGCAAGCAGCTAAAGTAACAGAATGCAGGCCACTTTTTGTCATTTGTAACTGATCTTCTTTAATGTACGAGTCAGGGCCTGCCAAAGAGGCAGTAAATCAGGCAGGATCAAAGAAGGGATAAAGGCTTGATTGATGTTACCAGAGAGGCTTTCGATCTGGCTGCAGCTTCCCATGATGTTTTAGGCCTGGATGTGGCTTCCATCTTGAAATGTGGGGGTCGGTTCCAGCAGAATCGCTTTCCAACGAGAGGGAGAGAAATGAGAAAAGGGAAGACAGGATGAAGGGGAAAATGTGTAATTAAATTCAAGAAGCGACTGAAGGATGGCATCTTGTGGGGACGGCTCAGGGTGGCATCTTGTGAGGGCAGCACGAACACTCATGAAAAAAAAACATCAGAATATTTGTATCCTTTCATTTACATGGGTTGGAACAACAACAAATATACCGTCCTGATTGTTTGTGTGTGTGTGTGTGTGTGTGTGTGTGTAGCAATACAGTACATTTGAACTCTATGACATCTTTGAACTAACAGTGACATATGATATAAGCATTAGGCAAACATACACAAAAGATAGCAAACACACACATAGAGTATATAAACACGGTGTGTGTATATGTTGGGGACAGGGGGTTCACTGATAGGTATTCAACCAGGTTATCATACAAGCTAGAACTGCCAGTAGCTCCAGGAGCCCTTGCTGAATTTGTTGGTGAGCACTTTGTGGATTGATGGAATGTGGTGCGATTGGATAGGTATTGCCGAGACGCTGAGTCAGCCAGCCCATGTGTGTGTGCAGGCCAGGGGAGACGGCATTTTCAAACGGGCACGTCATTGGACCGCCCCTCGCAAGGACCCGGTGGCACTGTGATGGAGCGAAGCACTTGTGGGAGGCTGGGGGGGTTGGGGCAGACCCACTTACTCACCAACCAGACGCACATGCATCCGTCCGCCTCCACGTCTGGAAAAATCGCTTTTTTACTCCCTCTCCTCTCTTTCCTCTGCCTCCCCCCTTTCCCGGTCCCTCTCTCCCTCTCTCCGCCCCCCTCCTCCCATCCCTTGCTCACTTTCTCATTCTCTCCTTCTCTGCTTACCTCTCCCTACGTGCGCCCCCCCTTTTTTCCTTGTGCTGCGTCTCCGTGAGGGACCATAAATCCTGACAGATGCATAGGTTGACTGCAAGGCATTTTTCCACCGCGGAGCAGCAAGGCAAAGTTGGAGGAGAAGGGAAAGGAGAGTACGCAACAAAGAAGGGATAGGAAGTGGAGAGAAAAAGAGGGGTAATTGAAAAGAAAGAGTAATGTAAATAAGAAAAAGAGGAGAGTGAGTTAATGGATTATTAATGGATAGAGTTTGGGGAGGCTGAGTTGGAAATGGGTCTTTCTGAGTCATTCAGAGATTGAGGACACTATTGGAAGGTGAGAGAGGGAGTGTGAGAGTCAGACACAGTCACATGGATAGATAGAGAGAGAGAGAGGGAGAGACAGAGTGAGCAGAAACGTTGAAAGAGAGTTACGTCTTCCTGCTTTGTGATCTCCTTGGGATCCCAAGTACCCAATATTCCAAATATGTTAACTATTTTCCCCTCCAAGACAAGTACAGGAACCTTGAAATGATTAACTCAACACAACACACACACACACACACACACACACACATATACGTTTATGCAAACCCTGGGGGGTTTGGGATTTTTATCAGTGTTTATCATCTTTTTATATCCCTATCTGTCACATCAATAGCCATGGAAATGTTATGTTTGATCTATGATAATTTCACACCCGGGCATCACAGCAAAAATCACGGTGAACATGCACACACACACACACACACACACAGACACACACGAGCACACGCACACACACGCAGTTGGAGCTGTAACAGAAGTGTAATGTGTTTTGTGGACTGGTTGTCTCCAGCTCTGGGAGGTGATGCATGGCAAGCATCTTATTAAGGTTTGGCAAAGTATGTATGGAAACTCTGAATGCTGCAGCCCGCAGCTACCACACAGACCTCACTCTCTCTCTCTATTTCTCTCTCTCTTTCTCTCTCTTTCTCTCTCTCTCTGTCTTTCAAACACACACACGCACACACAATTATTTACTCACTCTTTCTGTCTTACACAAAGTCAGACAAGAACAATCAGTTCTTCACACCTTTAGACATTGAATATGTGTGCCAGAAGACAGAAGTTATTATTTTGTTGTTTTGTGTTTGTGTATGTGTGTGTGTGTGTGTGAGAGAGAGAGAGAGAAAGGGGAGAGAGGGAGAGGGAGGGAAAAGTCATGGAAAAGACATATAGGTTTTTGTTGCCA
The DNA here is from genome assembly GCF_017589495.1 of Alosa alosa. NCBI lineage: Eukaryota > Metazoa > Chordata > Actinopteri > Clupeiformes > Clupeidae > Alosa > Alosa alosa. Next base: position 29,017,169 of record NC_063200.1, on the reverse strand, counting down.
TATAATATCTATTAAAACACAACTACCCAATGTCTGAAGTCTTTTGGTTCCCTCACAGACAACCACAGATTAAAGCAAAGGCGCAAGCGCTCTCTCCCTCCCACCCTCTCTTTCTCTCTCTCTCTCTATCTCTATATCTCTCTCTCTCTCTGTCTGTCTCTCTCTCTCTCTCTCTCTCTCACACACACACACACACACCGCTGGCTATATAGCCTACTGTTTCACAGACTCACACACCCACTAGGGATACACAATAATTCATTCAAGAGGACTAAAATACTGAAGAGGAACCCCCTCAATGTGAGTGTCTATGTGTATGTGTGTGTGTGTGTGTGTGTCTGTGTCTGTGTGTCTGTGTGTGTGTGTGTGTCTCTCTGTGTGTCTGTGTCTGTACATGTGTTTGAGGTCATCATGACTTTTCTCTTTGCTGACTGTACCGAGACCAGACTCAGTTCTGGAAAACTTCACTTGGGAAGAATGGCTGTTTCAACCCACACACACTCACTTATCTATCTGCCCTCACAGGCACACACACACACACACACACACATACACACGCACACACGGCACACACACACACACACACACCCACACACACACACCTATCTATTAAGAGATTCACAAAAAGATAATATACATAATACAGTCCCAAGAGAGATCAAGTGTGTATTGATTTGTATGTGTCCATTCATTCCACACATATACTCTGTCCATTCATGTAACAAGCAACTTTTACTGCTTCTACACTATTTGCCTTTTCTTGAGGAAGATAAAGGTCAACAAACTGAAGCAGAGAGAAGGGGAAGAGAGGGGGAGAAAGAGTGAGTGAGCAATAGAGAGAGAGAGAGAGAGAGATGGAGTAAATTAAGAGGTCAGATAGGAGGGGAGCAATGGAGAGAGAGGAAGGCGGGAGACTGGTGTGTCTAGACTGCTCATGGGCTTTGCTTTGATGTGGGAGAGTGTGTGTGTGTGTGTGTGTGTGTGTGTGTGTGTGTGTGTGTGTGTGTGTGTGTGGATGCATGCTTGCCGTCACAAACACACTTCCTCCGTCACATCTCTTTCCAATTCTTTCCTTTTGTTTCAAAGTAATCTTTTTATGCCTCTCTCTCCCTCATTCAGTCCATCCAGTTGTTCTCACACACACAAGTCAACACACACACATACACATACACAATCTCACACACACACACACACACAAACACACACATATTAGATAATGGTGTTACAGTATGGGGGTTTCCGCCGGCTGTTTTTACTGCTCTCTATTGAGACTACTCTTCCAGAGGGTGTGTCATCTGTGATGAGCACAGACATGTACGGATGCACATACACACAAACACACACACACACACATACTGTACACACACACACACACACACACCACTGCACTGTTTATGTGTGTGGGACATTGCTAATGATTGATGTTTTGTATGATATTATACAGCTATGAAAATATGAAAAGAGGGATAAACCACTTGACCTCAGATAGGTTTACATGTGTGAAGTGTGAGGGCCCATTGCTGTTGATTGATGTTTTGGATATGCCTATGAATGCTCTCTGACTTACTTTGAATCCATTAAATAAGTCTATTGCGTAATTACTCTCATTCTAAATAACAGAACAACGCAGGCGACACAGAAAAAAAAATAGAAATGGGGCATCCAACAAATGCTCTGCTCATTGCACTGCACAATGCTGTGTTGCGTCGCATCCAGGTAGGACACATGCTCACAACGCACAACACTTGCTCACATCATATGCAGTTAGGACACAGTGTGAGAGGGATAAACCACCGGAACTCAGGTAGACGCAAATATCACCTCGCCCTTCTACACACACATACACACACACACACACACACACATAAAACACACACACACACACACACACACAACCTGGCCAAACCTTGTCTTGTTTTACTTGTGCTCCCTCACACACAGTATGGCACCAGCTGTGTCCCTCATCCCCACCCCTGCCCCTCCACAGTCTGCAAGGCTCCATGAATGAGTGTCCTGGACTGGACTTTCCAAGGGGGTAAACAATATTTGGGAAAGATTCATATTCAAGACTGATCAACATAGTTTTGGCTTTCCTGTGTTAAGCACGACAGAAACGTAGCAAAAATCAAATCAGGCATTGAACAAGAATGTAACACTTGAATTCAAACACAACCATACACACATGCATACACACATGCACACACACATACACACACACACATTCATGCACACATAGTCATACACCCACAGTCATACACCCACAAACCACTGCCAGCTCATAGTCTACAGTAAGGCAGTGGTGTTTTAAGAGGGTTTTACTGAAAGAATGAGGTAGCAATTTCCAGCCTTTCATGAATATTACAAGGAAGCTGACGATTGGAAAAGGACAGTAAGGTTATGTGTGCATACTTGTGTGTATTGTGTACTTATTGTGTGTGTGTGTGTGTGTGTGTGTGTGTGTGTGTGTGTGTGTGTGTTAATCAGCATGAATATTGGCTGCCCGCTGGATGTGCGACGTAAGGCCGGTGAAATGTGAGCTTGTTAAAGTGTGTGTATAAGTGCAGCTAAATGTGAGCTTGTTAAAGTGTGTGTATAAGTGCAGCTAAAATGTGAGCTTGTTAAAGTGTGAACAGGGTAGACTCCCTGCATGGCACACCGGTAAAGATGGAGAGGCATTGTGATCTAAGAGAATTAAGTTCCATGACATAAACTCTGTCTGGCTAGCATGCAGCTCACATACTCTCCTCTTTGAGCACATGTGTGTGTGCTCATGTCTGTGTGTGTTTATGTGTGTGTGTGTGTGTGTGTGTGTGCGTGTGTTCCCACTTTGATGGCTTTGAATGTATGATCCTTGGCAGTCAGATGTTTGAGTTCTTTTTTCCACACTACATAGAGTCAGGGGGTTGATGCAACGTCACATTCTGGAAAATTCTGGAAAACAGTGATAAAACTGTGCTGGGAAACCCATGTGTCCGTGAGTGGGAGTGGGAGTGTGGTTGAGTGTATGTGTGTGTGACACACCGGGAAAAAATGAGACCCCTCACAGTTGAGCTACCCCCATGGGCCGAGTGTGGTGAGTAAGCTCACCCTCTCTGGGTTGCTCCATGGTGGGGCTTTAATAAGTGAGCCTGAGGTCGGAACAACAGACGGCAAACTGTACACTCACTGGGCCTCACCATGCAGTTGCGCTGCAAGGCCCACTGAGGCCCATCGCGGAGCTCTCTGCCATGTGGTGAGACATGAGACTCTGAAATGGATATAATGCAGTTAATACTCACAAGCTGAAACACATAAAATAACAAGTTTGAATAGAAATGTGTGTTGTGAAATTACTTCCTTTCACACACACATACACTCACACACACAAAGGAGTCTTAGAATGAGGTAAACTATGTGTAACCTCTTCAAAATGTGGACCAGATCTACCTATTAGTCTAACTAAAAGCAGTTGCTGACACCTCTCTTGCTCTCATTCTATAATTTTACCCCCCCCCACCCCACACACACATAGACACACACACACCGCCCACTTTCTCTCTCTCTCTCCCTCTTTCTCTCTCTCTTTCTCTCTCGGTCATGGTCTCGCCCTTTCTCACAGGGATGTAAGTTTTATTAGAGAAGTTAAGTCAGCCATTTCTTCCACTAAAACATCCTTAGCTGTTTCACTCAAGCACAAAACACAAGACAGATTGACGTTCCTTGATCTTTTCTTTCATCTGTGGGCAGTTCACGATGGCCAAATGGTTGGGATGCAACTCAAGTTCAATGAAGCAGACCTTTTTTTCACCTAAGATACTGGAAAATACAACGAAAAGATCATACCTCCAACTCAACCAATCAAATACAACCAACCAGTTGTTCAAGTCACTCTCATGTCATGTCTGTATCTTACTGAGACTTATTGTATCTGTGGAAGTCAGCGGGATATGGAATATAATACTTTTAGTGGCAATGCAAGTTTAATGACTTACTGTACATTATAATGCATTGAAAAGTAAAGGCTTCATAGGTTCACTAAAACAGTCTTTTTTATATATAAACAGTACACTTACAAAGTTCTTGATGCTTTGTTTTATGTATAGGGATCCTATTCATTGCTGCAGAAATGTGGTGCTATTTTGAGCATTATTAGAGATTAAATGGCAGTTTGGATACATTTAGCGATTGGCCCTTAGTACTTGCACTGCCATTTGGGCTGTAAGCGCTAAAGCCGGTCAAACTCGTTGCAAACTCAGAACTCCTTCGATCAACGTAATCTAGCTCTCGACAAAATGTTCGACTCATTGTCATTGTCTTTGGTACTGCTTCATGGCTTCTGCTGAGAATCAAATAATTCGCCACACAACATGTTAGATGTTGCACAATAACATATTGTTTACTGACTTACTCTCAGTGAAGTTCCAATGCAAAAAGTGAAGAGACTTGTGTAGTGATATGGAAGACAAGACTCAAAAACACAGAGCCCGTTTCCACTGACAACAGACATTCCTTTTTTGCAGTAGTCATAATATAGAATTATTGGATCTCCGAATGATGGGAAATCCCGCTTATGTTAGTGGAACTGTCTGCAGCATATTTATATTCATGAATATGTTTATCAACTATGTGATTGTATTTACCTAATCATTTCCCTGGCCTTCATGTCATCTCATTCTCCTGCTGTGGATGTGGGATAGTGGCTGGATGGGTTGAGGCCAAGGAAACACTGATCACTGCTGCAGCAGGAGAGGGGTGAGTCATCTCACTGTCTGACACACATACACGTGCACGCAAACACACGTGCATTCTCTCACACACACACACACACACACACATGCACATGCACATACACACACATACACATCCGCACTTCGCATACACGTGCATTGACACACATGTGCATAAACACACATAGACACACACTCTTTCTCTCTCTCTTTCTCTCTCTCTCTGTATAAACAATGCTCTGGTTTGGTGTAAAGGTATGCAATGTCTGCTCAACGGATGAAGTCCAGATGTACCTCCTGCAGTATGAGGGGGTCTGGAGGCAGTGTTTAACTTTGCTGATGATATTTCATTTGAATAGTTGTGTTTTAGCTCTGAAGCCAGCTGCTAATGCAGATGCTACACTCTTTGTGTGTGCTGTCTGACACACACAAGTGATACACAAGGGTAGAGGAGTTACACTGTAGGTTAGAGGGCATATTGTACTTTTGTGCTGTAGTGTAGCCAAATGCGAGCTTCTGAGCTATCACAATCATCAAGGTCATATTTTTGGTGTGGTTTGTTTGTTTGTTGTTTGGTTTGTTGTTTGGTGTGCTTTGTCTATTTGTTGTTTGCTACTGGCCCAGATTTCATGAAACCTGGTGGAAATGTCTGTCATGGATTTAGGAAGCCAATCCAATCCAATCCAAAATCACTGGGTGGGATCAACAAATTTAGGTTCACATTGGTAATATTGTGTTGTTTGGCATACAGCATTTTGTCTTGGCGGAGGTCTGCGCTCTCCGAGTGCCTTTCTTGTTTAAGTTGTGACAAGTCTGGTCCTGAATTAAAGATTGACCAATACCTCACAATAGTCCATATCTAATACACCAAAATTGTGGAGTCACAAATGGTTTCTTCACGCCCTTGTATTCTAAGGTCCTGATGAAGGTTTAAGACCGAAACGTTGTATTCTAAATAAATAATTGCTTGCGGAATGGTCAGTGTGTGGGATTCTTTCTGAGCTCCAGTCTCCGGTTCTGACACACTGTTTGCTTCATTCAGCCCTTGCTCACTCTCCAGGTCGGAATCAGAGTCTGGGCCTACGAGTCCATAACCCACTCTGTGTATAGTCACTCCAGTGCTGCTTGGTGCTCTGGCTGCCATTGCCACAAAATGTCCTTTCTAAGCAGCATTCTCAATGGCACAGTGAGTGTGGCTTCATGCGGGATGTACTGGGCAAGGAAGCGTATGACACTCTAGATCTTTTTTGTCCTCTGGAAGGGCCATCTTTGTGATCGCTGTCACTTTGGACTCATTAGCTCTCACACCATCTGTGCTCATAATGTGACCCATGTACAGTATGTCACCTCACTCACCATGAATTGTATTTTGTCAGCATTGAACTTCACATTCAGACTGGCAGCTCTGTCCATCACCTGCTGCAGAATATGATCATGTTCCTCCTTTGTATCTGCTTCTATGATCATGTCATCTGCAATGATATATACTCCAGCAATGTCATCAAAATGTTCTGTCCACTGAATCCATTGAAATATCTCACTGGCACTTGTAATTCCGAAAGGCAAACATGCACTGGTACCTCCCCCATGGGGTGTTGAACGTGCACAGGTCAGCTGACTCATCATCCAGTTTTATTTGCCAATAGCTGTCCTTTTCATCGAGAATTCGAAATACTTTCTTGCCTGCTAGTCTGCATTGCACATCCTCAGGTGTGGGTTTGGAGTAGTGTTGGCGGAGCACTGCTTTGTTGAGGTCCCTCGGGTTCAAACACACCCGTAGAGTACCATTTTATTTTTCAGTTATGACGAGACTGCTCACCCATTGTGTTGGTTTTGTTAATTTAGGATAATTTAATGTCCAATGTCTCTCTCAGTCTGTCCTACACAGCAAATGTGATTTTCCTGCATCCATGAACAACAGGTGGAACCTTTGGATCTACATGGATGTTGTGGTCGATGTGCCTGGAAACTGACCAAGGCAAGCCCCTCGAACACAGCAGCATAGCCTTGGAGCAGCTCGTCTTTGGTCCAAGGAGGTTCTTGGCGTGCTGATGTCTCCACCTTTCTGACAAGATTAATAAGCTGCACACAAGCTTCTCTGCCAAGTAGAGGTGTGTCAGATGTGTCAAAATAAAATTGTAAGTGATCCTGCTTGTGCTTGGAGTGCACTTGCAATATCAGTACACCTCTGGGTCTGATGCAGGTGCTGCCATAGGCTACAAGTACTGTGTCTGTCTTTATCAGTTTAGGCATTTTATTTGCAATCGTTTGTGGGAGCACATTGGTTTCAGCCCCTGTGTTAAGTTTGAAGTTGACTATTTGACGCCCCCCCATATGCAGCGCTGTGTGCCAGCCAGTGTCTTTAGGATGACCCCGTGCTTGTGTGACAGCGCCAAGGAAAAGCGCATCTACACCCATGGTCTCTGTGTCGATGGGCGCAACCTCTGTTGCTGATCTACTGTACAAACAGCGGCAAAATGGTTTCTCCACATCTGTTTTTTTCCACATCTGTCGCAGGTCTTGTCCTGCTGCTCATAGCGCGAGCCCTGTCCCTGCAACTGACACCATGAAGGGGGTGCCTGGCGCTGGCAGGCATATTTCCCAACCGCGAGCACTGGTTGCTCTGTGCCACCTCTAGCAGACATAACTTTAGCCTGAGCTGTTGTGATATCCTTTGCACGGCATATGCTAATAAGCTTGGTTAGGGATAATTCTGAGATGGCAAGCAGTTTCTTTCTATGTCTCACATCTGACACATTGAATACAATTTTATAACGTATCATTAGCTCCTCTGTCTCTTTGAACTCACAAGTGCGTGCCCTCTGTCTCAGCTCAGTGACAAACTTGTCCATACCCATGTGTTCATTGAACTGGTGTGCCCAGAATTGGTGCCTCTCAAAAACAATATTTCGTTGTGGTGCACAGTATTTTTCTAAAGCTTTTATCACCTCCTACAGTTTTTTGTTAGCAGGATCCTCGTAAGGAATGCCCAGCATGTTATAGATCTCCAACTCATCCTCGCCAATGCAGTGTAGCAACACAGCTATTTTCCAGTCGTCTGACGTACCGTACCTAATGCTTTATACTAAAGCCCCAGGACAGAAATGGATAAGCCTTAGGATGGTTCCCTGATGCACACCAAATTCATTACTAAGAAAGCATAATGGTTCTCTATCCATGCTTAAATGCTGAACTCTCTGAACTTCATCTAATTCAGTACATTAGGCTACTATTGACCCTCTCAAAGATATATATAAATATCCCATTAACATACTGTATGTTTGGGTTTATTGAAGTGATAACATGCTAAGGCTAACTCACAAACAGGACCAATGGGAGAGGCTGAAATCATACAGTAGCATACATACGCATGCACATACACACACACACACACACACACACACACACACACACACACACACACACACACACACACACTACTCACAATATGTACTCTCAACAGCACTATGTCAGCTATGTCTGTCTGGCGTCTCAGCCAGCAAAGGATGACAGCTCTCTTCTTTTGCCCCGTCCATCCACCCCTCCCTCCCTGCCTGCCTGCCTGCCTGCCTCTGTCTGAGGGTGTGGAGCTGGAGCGTCCAGTCTGAAGGAATGTGTGTCATCATACCAGCCAGATTATACACGTCTCTATTTCCAGTCCCTCAGACCATCTGAACCTCTGCCTGCTCAGAATAGGACAGGATACGCACACACACACACACACACACACACACACACACACACAATTCTAACCAGTGATGCTCCTGACCAATCACAGGAAGGACAATCACTGGGAAGCTTATCACAGCCTAGTGTAATGAGAGGCTGACCACAATCCGATAGGTAGCTGGGATGTGGTGTTAGCAGTGCCAAGATGCACTGCAGATGTAAAACAGGGAGTATGACCTCATATGGCACTATCGCCATGACATTACCATGGTGACATCATCACAGAGGGTGGCCAGCAACACAGTCCACACACACACACACACACACACACATACAAATGACCTCACTCAATCTGTCAGCATGCGTTAATGATGAGTGAAACTTCATGAAGACAGGATTTTAAGAATCCATACATGACACACACACGGCATGTCATCGCTGCTCTACACAAACACACACACACACACACACTCACACAAAGCACATAGAAAACCTATAAGACCGCTCACTCTTACAAGGGTCCCTTATCCTTTAAGCTCAACAAACTGTGAGTCCTCTCAGTGCAGATACCCAGATGACAGACACTGGAAGTATGTGAGACTTCTCAAACAGATTCAAACAGTAATCCTGGACTCTGGATCTTTCTCTTGAGCGCTCCACACTGCAATTAAGCACTGCGACAGCACAGCCTCCTCACACACTCCTCCTCCTTGGCTTTAGGATCAGCCAGACTCATAAAATGTCTTCTGGTGCAGGCCCAGTCTGTTTGGTAAGGGAAACTCATCTACTTGGAAACTGCTCTTTCCTGGTAACCGTCATGATCTTAGAGGCCTAATTGGGGGATCTTTGGCAGTGTCCAAGTTTCATACTAAATTATGAATGAATTAACACCACTGACCAACAATACATGTTCATTATTCTATATCAGTGTTTATGGTTTGCTTAATATATGACATAATATATGTCATTTTTTATACGCATACCACAAGAGTGTGAGAGTATAACATAGGAAGCAGTTTCTTGTTTCTTGTGTTGGTATATGGACCTAGCTGTAATATGCACAGTAATTTACCATAATCACCCAATTGCTTGCTTCAATTACGTGTGTATTCTCTGACATGAAAAACATGACTCACTCCACCACCACAACCACAAACATGTCAGTCAAGTCATAATTTACCCCCATTTCAAATAATGAGGATAGAAGCATGCATGCATTCCATCTCTCCGTGCAAGCTACTAATCCTTTAGGGAAACTGACATGTTTATGACCACCTTGCACCAGCATACGTTCCAGCCAGGCGTTCACTTTGAGGTAGCCTACATCATGACGACAAAAGAGAATGCGCTTGCAGTGAGTTGGAGGGCCTTTGTTTCTCTGTTTACTTCTAACTGTGTGTGTGTGTGTGTGTGTGTGTGTGTGTGTGTGTGTGTGTGTGTGTGTGTGTGTATGAATGGATTCATGCAGGTTTTTGTTCAGATTGTTGACTGGCTTGTCCACATCTGCGCAGGGGAGGAGTCTGTAATAAAATAGGTGCTTTTTGCAGACACAAACCCCGCCCCTCCTGTGCATCAGGCCCTCCCATTGCCCATCCCTCAGGAGATAAAGTCATTCCTCCTCTCTCTTGTTCCACCCTTTCCCTCTCTCTCTTTTTCCCATTCTCTCCCTGTATCTAACCCCTCCCTCCTACTCTCATTCTCTTCCCTTGGCCCTCCCCCTTTCTCCCTGATAAGTCTCTCTCTCTCTCTCTCTCTCCCTCTCTCTCTCTCTCTCTCTCCCTCTCTCTCTGAGCAGTGCTAGCAGAACCATATGCTGCTGTGTGTGTGGTGTGTGTGTGTGTGTGTGTGTGAGGGAGAGTCTGACATCATGTGTGCTGCAGCAGCAGCAGGGTCCAGAGGGAGGCTGGGGGATCCACGGTGAACGCTGCGAATCACACTCTTTCTTCTCCTTCTCTCTTTTCCACTCCTCCTCTTCTCATTCTCTGTTGAGTCTGCCAGTTTGTTTATTCAAGCTTTCTCTGTCACTCACTCTGTCTCTCCCTACCTCTCTCTCTTCCCTCCCCACTCTTTTAACATTGCTTCTCCTCTCTCTATTTTCCATCATGTATGGTCTTGTTCTTTCACTTTCTCTTGCACTTCGCCATGTTTGCCTTTCTTCTCTCACTTTCACTTTCATTGTGTGTTGGACGGCTCCCTTGCTCTTGAATCCCCCTGGTTCTCTCTCATCCCCTTTATCAGCCTCTGTGACTGGCTCTCTTTCTGTGTGAGTAAGGGAGTGGGTCGCTCGGACGGCTTCATGTGCTCTCTCCTCCCAAACTAGCAGAACTCTGCAAAAAGCTCCAACAGCTGCACATTTATCTTGGCATTCAGCTCTCGAACAGTTCACCACTTTTCTTGGTTTGTATCCCTCTGTCCCCTTCCATTCCTCTCTCTCTTTTTCATCTCTTTCTCTCTCTCTCTCTCTCTCTCTCTCTCTCTCTCTCTCTGTCTTTGCCACCAGTTTGTCCTTGCGTTTCGTGTCAAGATCTGATTGTGACTGGGTTCATTAGCGAACAGCGATTTGGGGCAAACGCTCCGCTGCTGTTTCACCTGCAGGAACAAACCGTGCCATCTCACCTCTATGGCCCGATACTCCGCCCCTCACACCCATGCCAACCAATCAAATGCCAGAGGAGGGGATGAAGCCTGGGCACAGCCAACCAAACGCCTCCCTAAAGAATGATGATTTAGGGATGATGAGTGAGGGGGGTAAAATGAAGAGTGTCAAAACGAAGGAAAAAATGAACAAGAAAAATCGGAGGCAGGAAAAGACTAGGCTAACTGAAAAAAGACAGATGATGTTTTTTTGTTGTTTTTCTTTTTTTTTTTCCTTTCTCCCCCCCTTTTTTTGTCCAAACGCTGGCTTAATGCAATTCACAGCGAGGAATGTGTGTCAGGGCCAGAAGCAATAACATCCCCAGCATATTAGAGCATAGATCATGAGCTCCAGCTCTTAGTCTCGTGAGTGCTGCCGCGAGGGGAGGGTGCACTGGGAGAGGATGGGGTGAGCGAGGGATGGAAAGAGAGCTCTGGATTTCACAATGAGAAGTAAACTGCTCAAGGGGGCGGAGGGGGAAAATGGGTAGAGGGGTCTCCCTCTCTCTCTCTCCATCTCTCTTTTTCTCTTTCGCTCCTCTGGGGGGAAAGTAAACATTATTTTCCTGGAACAACAAGACCGCATCCATCCCCCTCCCTTTCTCTCTGTCTCAATGTGTGTGTGTGTGTGTGTGTGTGTGTGTGTGGGGGGGGGGTTGGGTGAGGGAGGGGCTAATGATAGTGTCTTTGTATGTGCACTTGAAAATATATGCTCAAATATATGTGTGTCTTAGTGTGTATGTGCATATGTGTGTATGTGTGTGTGTGTGTGCCTGAGCATGTGTCTGTGTGTGTGATCTGTCTCGCTCTGCCATCTGTCGGGCTAAACATGATCTCACAGCTTAGGTACTGTCTCCGCACTCTGAGGGCTTAGGTTCTCCAAACAGAGAAAAACAGACCCCGAGGTCCGGTCCAAACACACACACACACACACACACACACCATCCTAGAGGCAGCACGCCTGGACACTCCGCTATGGGCCATTCTGCCTCGTCGGCCCCTGGTGTTTAGAGAAGAGCCAAGGCATTCCTAATTCAGAAAGCAGCTGTGTTCATTCCACAGTAAACACAGTCTCCTTGGGCCCTACACGATCAAACAAAAGATGGCAAAGGACTTGGAGCACACTCAGATCCTACAGAAGAGTCTTCTTCTCTCGCAAATAGGGAAACGGAGCCCCTGTCAGAGATAAGTGCATGAGGAGATGAGTGTATGAGGGGCATTTTTTCTATTTTTTCTTCTTTTTTTAAACAGCTGTGCACCGGATAGGCTGTTCTCCAAACCTCTGTTTTCACAATACTGTACTTGAACACATCTCTGGCATGTCCACAGACTAGCAGGGATGTGTCACAATGTAAGAAACAGTCTGGTGGTGTAATGTATTAATGTTTAGCGACCCAGTTTAGAAATACTGTTTAACGGTGAATGTTAAAAGCCATGGTTACGCCACCAAAAAAACAAAAAATGGGTACTTTAACATGAGAAAAGGATAGAAGGTTAAGAGACATGATAAGTCAGCCCAGCAGAGATGTTCAGTAACATAAATGGCAATATTTGTGTGTGTCTCTGTTGTGATTTGTTTTCATTCTCGCTAGATTTAAAGGCCCTCATTTTGCATGGAGAGCGCTGAAAATTCCCAACACAGCATTTCTGACCAACAACCGCAAGATGAGTCAGATGCCTTTTGTTTGGCGATGTCTTTGTTTGATTTCTGAACTAAAACCAGCTTTCAAACGCAAGGTCAACTCAGAAAGCAAGTTAACCAACTCATGTTTGGATAGGAGCACTTTTTTTGACTCAAATAGAGGGTAATTGGGGTGCTCATTGGATGGGAAATGTTTTGACATACACACTCCAAGAAACTCTCTTTTCTTCTGTTTAAAAGAGAATTTGACTTGATCCATTGAAAATGGTTCCAATTCAATGTAATGGTTCCAATTCAAAGTGTGTGAAAGTGAAGAGAGAGAGAGAGAGAGAGAGAGAGAGAGAGAGAGAGAGAGAGAGAGAGAGAGAGCATCTGCCTACCCATTTCCCAGAGTCACAAGAAAGACACTCATATTCGGCACCTCGTAATCATCCGAGACAGATAAGTCATTCTCAGCTGACGGCCTGAGCATGGCGCGGCCTCGGCACGTATGCAGTGGACAAACCTAGTAGTTTACGGTTTGGGCCCAAGGTGCGACTGCACAACAACAACTCGATAAATCAGAGCGGGAATGGACACCGAGCTTGTCCGGCGCTCCCCGACTGCAGTGACATAACGAGTGGGTTAGGACGCCGAGCGCGGTGTTTTGGGGGTTCTCAGGCACTCGCTCCTGAGCACAGCCATTCTATTAAAGTGTCACATCGCATCGCATTTAAGTCTGATTTAAGGGCAGAAAGCGGACTGTCAGTGGGAAAACATTCTGTGTTGCTTTTTTCGGGCGAGGACGATTGACCTCAAGCACAATAAAGGAGGAAACTGTGACTTCACCGTGACTAAACAAAAGAAAAGAACATCTCCAGAATGTATCGAACTTGGGTCACAGTCTTGTCTTTAGTTTTCACTGAGACAGTGCTTTGTGTTTTGGTACATGGCAACCAGTGTAATAGCAAAAATATGAAGTTGCCTAGTGTATCATAAAATGGAAGAAAAAAAAAACAGCCAGGCAAATCTCCATCAAGATGTACATATGATTCAGTAGTAAATTCATGCACATAAAATATATTTAGGGATGAACCATGGAGATTCAGGTTTCTACCAGTTTTAACTCCTTTAATGGACTGAATTCACTTTACGAGGTCTCAGTGCACATGTACTGTAGCTGTTGAGCAAACAGCTTTTTCTCCAAAATCCTTACAGGAGAGCATCTGTATCTCCAACATGAAAGCCCTGGTGACAAACTGTGAGAAACATGACTATGGATGGGTAACATGGGCTCCTTCCACTCCCTCTACTCCAAACACATTGTACATCCTACCACTAACATGTAAAGGATGCATCATTTTATACTGGACTACAAAAACAGACTAAATCATTTCAGTCTTCAGGGGAACTCACTGGACTTGAATTGTTTGCTTAATTGCTCATCTTATGGATAGTATGAAACTCTAAACAGCTGAGAAGGACATTGTAGGGGAGATCAAACCATGAGTCACACAGATTTCAGGTGGCCAACACAAGGTTGTGGCACAATGATGATGGGTGTGAAATAAAGTTCTTGTTTGATACAGTGAATCTGCTAAAGATAGTTGCCCGATGTCCAGAGGCTGGGTAACTCATGTTGAATTCAAGGGAAGTTGTAACAGTACATGAATTGTAAACTCCATTCCATGGAGAGAAATAATGCATCTGTGGTCAGAATAACGTCATTTCAGATTCCTTGCTCTCCTTGTCCACTTTCTCACTCACTCACTCTCTCTCTCTCTCTCTTTGCTCCTCTCTTACCCTCTTCCTCTCTCTCTCTCTCTCTCTCTCTCTCTCTTCTTTGCTCCTCTCTTATCCTCTTCCTCTCTCTCTCTCTTTCTCTCGCTGTGCTCCGTGTTCCCACCTCCTCCCCTGCTTCCGTCTCTCTGGCTGGGGAGGTGATGAGTCGGAGCAGCCAGGTTTTCACATTAGCCCCCCTCCTGCCCAGTTCTCTCTCTGCCTCACGCAGCACCCCCTCCCCCTCCTCCTACTTCCCCAGCTCCCCAGGACCGGAGAGTGGAGGAGCCAAAAGGAAAGTGTGGATGGCATCCAACTGCTGAGAACGTCTGACTGTGGAGAACGTCCAAGGGCTGCAAACGTGTCTGCACAGAGTCACACACACACACACACAAACAAACACAGATACACACACACACACACACACACACACACACACACACACACACACACACACATAAACAAACACAGATACACACATACACACACACACACACACACAGATATACACACACACAACACACACACACACACACACACACACACACACACACACACACACATACAGATACACACACACACTTGCCTCAACAGTTCCACTCTAAGAGCTACCAGCACTTTCCTTCTGTGTGTTTGTCTGTCTGTCTGTCTGTCTTTTACATCTCTCATTACTCCATCTCATTCCCGGAGTCTTAAGAGATCTCAGGAGATCTTTCTTCTCTGTTGCGTCATCTTTCTACCTCCGCCTCTGTTGGTCTTTAATCAGTGGCTATTGTTCATTGATAAAAGGTTTCATAACTCTCTCTCTCTCTCTCTTGCTCTTTCATTTCTGTTGCTGACTAAAGCACATTACATGCTGCTTCTCTCTCTCTCTCTCTCTCTCTCTCTCTCTGGTCTAATAGAGTTGGCTCATAAAAGCACCAGCCTGGCTTTGTGGAATCTGTTCTGAGGTTAGAGAGCTGGAAAATATTTCCTAACATTTTTCCAACATTCATGGTCGAGAGGGGCTCCTGGAATTATGGGAAAATGGGAAAGACAGACTAGCAACCACAAAGACAAGGATATAGTTCAGCAAATAGATATATAGAAAGAGAGAGTAAGAATAGAAGATAGAAATGTAGAAAGCCAGATGTAAAGACAGAGGACGTTTTCATGTTAAGGAGCTGTGGTTGTTGGTAAACACAGAGACATCGACAGCTGCTTCTTTTCCAGTAAATATTTGAGCATGAAATTCCCAATGTGAAAATCCTTTTTGGAGTGTGTCTGTGGAGAAAGGGAAGCAAGTTGGTATTTGTTGGCATAAGTATATGCGTGTGTGTTAGAGCGGGGGATTAAGCTTGAGTATTGTGTGTGGGAGGGAGAGAAAGAGAGAGGGAGAGAGAAAGAGGGGGGTGTTAGAGAGAGAGAGGAGTAGGGTACCCCAAGGCTGAAAAGGTTATGCATGTGTGTGTGAGTGATGTGTGTGTTTACAAGGGAGAAGGTCTGCTAAAGGCATTAGAAAACTTCTACCCTCATCAATCACGACTTCAACTAAACACACACACACACACACATACTCATAGACAGATGTAGGTGCACATATGTATTTCTTATTCTAGACATTAATATCAAATTTATATGCATGCTTTGGGGTCCCATTTTTTGTGAAGGCAGCCGATATGTGTTTGTGTGTGTGTGTGTGTGTGTGTGTGTGTGTGTGTGTGTGTGTGTGTGAGTGTCTGTAATGGTGGGTCAGTGGGATAGCTGTGGTGGTGACGTGGAGCTTCTCTCCAGACAGGGATTTTTTCCTACTGACTCATCCCCAGCCTGAGTGAGTCTTTCCTGGGATACACACATCCCGGCCCCCCTCTGTCTCATGTACCTCCAGAGCTTCTTTGCATTTCTCTCTCTCTCCCTCTCTCCCTCTCTCTCATTCTTTCTGTCGGTCTTTCTGTTATCAGTTTGGGGGGAGAAGAAAAGAAGGAGAGAAACACAGAAATGCATGAAGTAAGAGAAGAGAAAAAAAGCACCAGGATGTTGCCTCCATGTGTTACCTGACCAACCCCCATGCTCCACGTGATAGGTGTGGGTCATTGCTGTGTTAACCACCCTGAACAGATGCACACAATGCACACACACACACACACACACACACACACACACACACACACAGCCAATCGGAACACATTCGTTTCTATGACCCTTTGTGTGTGGCCTTGTTTACCTAAACAACAGACACACACACACACACACACAAACACACACACACACACACACACACACACACACACACATACACACAATCACTTGTGTTTACTTAAACAGCAGGAGCCATTCATCTCTCAGTGTTGCCATGTTTTCTGCACTGTTGCTCCATGCAGTAATTCAGGGCAGTGATCGGTCCAGCAAATTACCCTGAGCCCCTTTGGATCCATATAGACTAGACTCATTCGCCAAAGACACGCACACACACTGTCCCACACACACACACACACACACACACACACACACACCAACTGTAGCTGCAGGGCTGATGATGTTGGCAGGCACACTGAGCCTTAAAGAGAAAGACATACTGCCAATACACACAGACACACACACACACACACACACACACACACACACACACACCATTCTTGGGCAGGTTGATGCAAAATAACAGGAACATTTTTACTCCCTCCAAATGCTCCCCATAGTCATACTACACAATCAAATCTATTAACACAATGGTTCATGGGAACATTAGAAAATCATTCATCATTATGTGCTTCTGTGTGGTCTGGCAGTCACTTATGTCCTTGTTCAGGTAATGTTCAACACCCCACCGACACCTTTCTGTTGGACAAGCAAGCCTGATATAAAGAAATTAAATAGCAAAGCAGACATCAGGCTATCTACTTCCTATGAACTTTGTATAGCAGAACACACTAATAATTGTATCTGGAATGAGGATTTATCAAGGAACTATGGAACTGGGATTTATCCGAATTTCTGTGTGGCCGTGTGCTAAAACCAGCTCTGCTGCCCAGTAAAAGATGGAGCATCCAGGTGACAGGAGAGCAGCACACAGTTACACCCAGAGAGGAGGCTTTTGGCTGGGCACATGGCTCCAACTCTTCCCCCTCCCAGCACGGAGTCTGCGAAGCTTTGGTCACAGTGCAAGAATGTGGAAAAATTGACAGAAACCAGTTGCTCTCTCATACACACAGATACACATGCATACACACACACACACACACACACACACACACACACACACACACACACACACAGGCACACGCACACACTGACCCATATACAAATACACCTACAAATACAAACAACTCTCTCAATCTTTCCTTTTGGAATATATGCGGTTTCTTTTATGTGCCTATAGGTTTTAAGAACCTCCATTAATCTTCATCTCTTGGGTCATTCTCTCCATTTTTGCTCTCCCCCTCTTGCTCTCCCACATCCCCCTTTTCCTCTCTCCCCACATTAACGTGTTTGCCGGCTGGAGACATTCTTTCCACCTCTGTCTCACTGGTCAAGCACAACTCATTCTTGTCTTTCTCTTTGCTTTACAGAAAGAGCTGACATTCTATCTTTCTCTTAGTCTGTCTTTCTCTCTTTTCCTGTATGAATATGTGTGTGTGTGTGTGTGTGTGTGTGTGTGTATGGGTGGGCAGGATTGGCAGTGTTTCTGACACATGTATTTGAAATACATATTTGAAATAGCATATGGTACTTCGTAATTTGTATTGTTGGATTTGCGTTTTACAAAATACTTTTTTGGTGTGTATTTTTGTAATTTAAAAATACTGCAAAACACTTTCTGCCGGAGTGATGACATCATAAAAGCACAAAATGATGCATGCAGCTTCTGATTGGTTCTGATATATGCCAGGTGGAGATTTTGACCCAATTTTAGCCCAGAATCAGAGGGCTTTGAATCTGGTCTGTCCAATTTGTCATGTACTTTGAGCAGGCTTACAATGCATGTTAAATCAATGTTTCAAATCCAGTTCGATCTGATTGGATATCTGGCATGTCAGTTTTTTTGTTGGTTATATGCCAGGGTGAGCAGTCAAACGTAGGCCTACACTGCAAGCACATCAATCACGATCTAATTAAAATGTGTAGTGTTAGTTACCATGTCAAATGCAACAGAAAGAAATGCACAGTGTCTGCATGGCTTAGGTGGCATTTGGTGTCTTTATAACAGGGTCCCCTAATCAAGCACCTTTTTGTGAAATGTAACCCCATTCCCTACTCCATTAGAGAATTTACTTTCCTATCAACGACGACTTTAAAAAATATGGTTGTGCTCAAAGGCATCACTCTAAAGAGACTCCTATTTTAAAATACATTTCCATGTATGTTTGCCCATCTCTCTCTCTCTCTCTCTCTATCTCTCTCTCTCTCTCTCTCTCTCTCTCTCTCTCGCTCGCTCTCTCTCTGTGTATGAGTGTCTCGTCTGCATGAGTTGAACTAATGGGGGAAGTGGTCAGCACCTTCTCTGAGTTGAATCAAACTTTCCAGAAGTTTCCTCTCCAGCAGGACTCATTTCAGGTACTCTCTGTCTGAAAAAAGAGTGTGTGAGAGAGAGAGGACAGAGAGAGAGAGAGAGAAACACGTGAGATACGCCAAAGAGTTTCCATTTAAAACACTCTCCTCGTAGCTCAGCCAGAAGAATACCAAAACAGGGGGAGTGAGGAGAGAAAAGGGGAGCGAGCCAGACATGGAGACTCAGACACAGAGGGCTCTAGTATGGCAAAGGAAACTCTGCAAAAACAGCTCATTCGGCCTAAGCGGGTTGTCCGGCATTAAATTAAAGATTGTGCTGAGGCGTGGATGTTGGATAGAGGCATGGCGATATGTTCTATGACTAGGAAAAATTGCATGCACTAATCAAAAAAACATTGCTGGCCAATTCTGATTTATCCATGTCAGATAAATATTATGTTCCCTTTGTAAACAGTCAAGTTGGATATTTTTATGAATTTGCATAAACCATTTCATTTTATTTACTTTCCAGGTAATATCAGTTGAACTGCAATTAGATTGTTTTTTTGTTTTTTTTTTTTTTTTTTGGGGGGGGCTTTTAAGCCTTTAGTTGCCAGGAGTGGAGAGAGTGACAGGAAACGAGTGGGAAAGGAAGATGGAGTGGGATCTGAAAGAGTGGGACCCCTCATTAGGTTGTTTTTACTGATATTACTGGAAATGCACAATATTTTTAT
>NC_063200.1:28955062-28992562 GCF_017589495.1 Alosa alosa | reverse complement strand
ATCGTAGGCTACCAAAATAGTTGAAGACCGATCAGCAGCCCTTTTCCTAATAGCAACTCACATGCATATTGAGCTTGCGATGTTTTGCTTGTGTTGAACTTTTACAGTTAACTTTAGGCTACAGTTTGAACAGTTGAACTTTTACAGTTATGGTGTTGAAGTGGTAAGTATGCAAAGCAATAAAAAGTAGTGGAATTATTTGTGGTTGACTTGGAAATTTTGACTTGGTGCTAAAAAGTTAGAACTATGGATTTGATGTTGGCCGCGAATTCAGAAGCTATGTTAACGTTAGCCTACGTTGTGTCAGTGTAACGTAGGCTACTCTTACAAATATTACAAATATTTGGCTAACAGAAATCTGCTCTGTTTTGTCTTGTACGTGACAAAGACTCCTGGTTCAATTGTTTCCAGTTTCATAGAAACGAGGGTGTTAATTTTGCAGTAACTACAAAATCCAACCAAGTATAGGCCAAGGCATCGCATTGATGTTTCTCCACGTTCTTTTCACGTATCTGGCAGCTAATCCATGTAGTGAAAAGGGATAGGCTACCAGTTCAAAAGGAGGCCTACAGTTGTTTTATATAAATAGGATCGCTATGACCGATGTAGAGGACAAGAAAATAATATCAGTCTCTCATGTATCAGGTCAAAATTGCTCATGATTTGCCGGTAGCAACTTACAAATGAGGTAGCTATTGCTTGTCATAATGGTAATGATAAATATATTACTAGGCCTAGTAAAATATTCAAATATTTACTGTTAACCTTACTCAGCACTGAAACCTGTCAAAAGTCCTTCATTACATGAATTAAAATATTTTAATTTCTGAGCATCACAAAGTCAGACCTCAGCACCCCCAAAAAAAAAATAAATCCTGATTGTGCCCCCCAAGAATTTTGGCTTGCATGACGCCCCTGCACACACACATACTTGTTTACGATATGCACGATATGCATATAACACAATACATAACAAGATATGCATATAACACAATACATAACAATGACATGCACATTATATTGTTACATACCAGTTGTCTGTTTTTCAAATTTCTTTTTCAAAAAAATCTCCTATTTAGAACAAGACCACAGTGAGACTGATGAGACTGTGAGAGAGACAGAGACAGATAGAGATAGATAGATAGATAGATACTTTATTGATCCCCAGGGGAAATTCAAGGTCTCAGCAGCAGCATACATACAACACAAACTCATTCTTTAACAGCAGAAAGAGTAATTAAAGTATATAATATAAAAACACAACTAAGCAGTAAGGACAGTAGAAGATAAAGAATATGCTAAATATACTAAAATACAAATTATACTAACACTTAATACAATATATAAAAATATACTAAAATACAAATTACAAAAAAAACACAAATTATACTAACACTTAATCTAAATCAATTCTAAAAACAGTATCCACATAGTGGTGATTAATAAATCAGAGGCGCTTGCAATGACTGAGGTAGGGACTGAGCCTGTGATTCTCTGTGCATAGTAAGGTATGGTAAGGTGCTCTAAGGTGCTCTGTGTGAATGAGTGTTATGGTGGTAGTGCAATGGTGATAGTGGTCATGGTGATAGTGCAAATGAGTAAGTCAACAGTGCAACAATGCAGAAATAAAGTAAAGTTAAGTCTATATATCTATATATTTAACTATTTAAGAAAATGTATAAGTGTGGCCACAGTTCGGCTGTGGCATGGAGGGGGGGTGGGGGGGGGGGGGGTTATGCATATGTACTAATGTGCTAATATAGCACGCAAACAGTGAGGCATAAATACAGTGGTACAAGTGGCTAGTGGACAGACAGTACCAAACATGGAGGGGGTGAAGAGGCAGACAGACTATGCAGAGAAGTCTGCAGTGAGGCATTGAACAGTTCAATGGCCCTGGGGACAAATTACTTTCTCAGTCTGTCAGTTGTGCGAGACAGAAAGAAAGAGAGAGAGAGAGAGAGAGAGAGAAAGAAAGCCAAACTGTTCATGCCTAGCTGCAGATTATATTATGACCTGCCATAAAACAAGAGAAAAGTTGTAACTTTCAAGTATGTGGCATATTGATGAGTTTATCCCCTTTGTGTACATGTAAATACCATGTTTTATATTAGGTATTGCTATTTACCTCAAATTGATTTATGTAGATGTAACTGCAAGTGTAGGCATATAATATGTGTTAACAATAATACATTTTTTTATTTTTATTTTTTCCTACAGTATAGCACTATTGCTGAAGCTATTACTGTCCTTTTAATACCATTTACCATTTATCCTTTTATTATTATTTTTATTATTATTATTATTATTATTATTATTATTTTCTTTCCTTTCATTATTTCATTTTATCTCTATACCATTACTTATGTAAAGTTGATTATTAACATGTTATACTTTATATGTTATACTATAGCTTTGGCACCAGTGACATTAATGCCAATAAAGCACCATTTGATTTGATTTGATTTGATTTGAAAGAGAGAGAGAGAGAGAGAGACAGAGACAGAAAGAAAGAGAGAGAGAGGGAGAGGAAGAGAAAGAACGAGAGAGAGAGAGAGAGACAGAGAGAGGAAGGGGGAAAGAGTAAGGATGTCAGTTTCATAAGCATTAACAGACACTGATGACCACAACATAATTGATGCAGCCACTGGTCGGGAGTCGCAGTTCATGTGGTTTGCTCACACTTTAGATGACTATTCTAACAGTGTCTCTTATGATGGACATGAAATTAGACTACCGAAAACCAAACACATATGTCCGGAGATGCTCTTGGTATACACATGGTTTAAAATAAGTTTCAACATGCTTTCTTCCAGAATGACAATTGGTTTGTATTTCACTACATAGCATGGAAACAGCCCAATTTCTCTCTCTCTCTCTCTCTCTCTCTCCCCTACTATATGCTGCATATCTGTCTGTTACACTTATGAATACACACACATTTGCTCCAAGTCTCAAGCTTGTACAAAATTAATTATTGTAAAAAAGGGCACAATGATACTGCTACCAAGTGTGTTCAAAGCTTAACAGTGCCGTGCGACTGCGAGACTTAAAAGGACAAGCGTAGCAGCAGTCGTGTCAGCGGTGACATGTTCAACAAACACCTCCGCTTCCAGCACCCCTATGGCATAGTGCCCCTCATTTCCCATGGTAACCGAAGCAGCCTTTCCCAAGGTAAGTAATGTCAGGCCATGTCAAAAAGATTGGACGTGGCAGACCCATAGCAGGGAACGAAAACATGGAAAATATGAGTAACACGCACACACACAAAGACACAGACACACACACACACACACACACACACACACACACACACACACACACACACACACACACACACACACACACACACAGCCACGGATGTTACCAGCCAAATCAAAGCCAAAACCTAAAGTCACGTTTTCTCCAAGTGATGTTTCCCTTCAGAGGATGAGAGAAAACCAAAAGTGTGTGTGTGAGAAAGAGAGGAAGAGAGAGAGAGAGAAAGAGAGAGAGAGAGATAGAAAGAACACGAGTTTATGTTAATGTGGGACATGTGGGGGCCACACTCTTGTCTGTGCCTCCCGCCTTGTCTGCCCTCTCTCTGCCGTGCGTTGTCAGAGTCCTCTCTGGCCCACTCCACTCGGCCTGAGTGCTGACCCAACACCAAGCATCCTCTGACACACAGCGTCCACGGTCCACCCCCCGCGGCTTCCCACACCCCCCGTCGGCACAGCGGCCTGCATCTCCCGCCTCTTCCTGGCCTGTCCACAAACTACTTCCACTCAGCTCCCACAGGAGCTCTGGGAAACGGCCATAACCAACTGAAGCCCCTTCTTTGAAATGTCTCGTCGCCAATTTGAAGAAAGGGAAATGTGTGTGTGTGTGGGGGCTGATTTTAGTAAGGAATGGGTGGGGGTGATAACACACCATGGAGAGTTTTGAGTTATAGGTTATATAATTATGCATACATAAAACACTGATTATAATACACATGCATGGATATTTATAGTTGCTGTTAGCGTGATGTATAATTAGCTGTATGAAGTGACAATGCTTTGAGGTGAACCTCATATAAAGAACTGTGAGACTTGCAATTCACATGTATGGCAATCTGTCTTTTTACAGCCATAAAATTATTCAGGATGCAAATAAATTTATGATATCCAAGGCAGTGTGCCACTATATGGTATTGTGAAAATCAGAAGCTTCAAGTGCACACACATTACACACACACACACACACACACACACACACACACACACACACACACACACACACACACACACACACATACAAGCACAGTCTTTATTGAGGTTTTCTCTCGAGGGAGAAAACTGCAGCAAAGGGCTTTTGGTTGCCAATGACATTAAACATCATAAAACTCACTGTGTGAAACTCACCACTACACTGCCCTTCGGAGACTGTCTGGCACATGCTAAGATGTGACCTCATAACTGCTGGAGCTACACCCTGGAACAGTAATATGGTGTGGTGTGTGTCTCAGTGTAAGTGTTTTGTGCATGTATTGTGTGTGTGTGTGTGTGTGTATGTGTGTGTATGTGTGTGTGTGTGTGTGTGTGTGTGTGTGTGTGTGTGTGTGTGTGTGTGTGTGTGTGTGTACACGTGTGTGTGTGTGTGCATGTGTGTGTGTGTGTGTTGGTGCATCTGTGTGCATGTGTGAGAGTGTGTATGTGTGTGTGGGTGTGTATCAGTACAGCATGGTGAGGACTGTATATGATGTGTGTTTTGTATATTGTGTGTGCCGTTGCGAGTGAACCCAGAGCTTACAGCTGGAGTGGGTCTGCTGTGGCCTCCTTGGCCCACTGTGTCCTACAGGACTAACTGGAGTGAGAGAGAGAGAGAGAGAGAGAGAAGAGAAATAAAGAGAGAGTGAGGACTGGTCCAAAGGGAGATCCTTTAAACATGGCAGAGACAGGGGAGGGGGGGGTAGTGAGGAGTGAGAGGAAAAGAGGAGGAGCAACAAAAGGAGAGGAAGAAAGAGAGAGAAGAAGAGAGATAAATAGCCTACATTTGTCTTTAACGCTTCACATATGTGCTCTCCGTCTGCACAGTACATTCCAGACACACATGCACACACACACACACACACACACACACATTCTCATATTCTCACACACACACACACTCATTCACTCACACACCCACACGTATATACACACACATGGGAAAAGAGACGATCGGTGGGTTAGAATAGGAAGAGGAAAGGGGGAGAAGAAAAAAAAAGTGGAGAACAAGAAAAAGCAGAGGAGGATCACAGTAGAATACCAGAGAATGAAAACCCACCACAGCTGGTTTCCTGCTAAGTGTGACCTGCCCCCTGGTGGTGATGGCGTCTACTGGCACTCAAACGCCATCAAGCTGGCCCACATGTCCCTCATCAGCCTCGGGGGTTAAAATAAACGTTAAGCGTTAAACAAACTCCAGAGCCCATACAGGCAATGCAGGAGATGTCAGACAAATGGTTTAGAAGGAGAGCTCAGCTCAGCTCACGTCACAACTGTGGGGCAGGTGGAGAGAGCATAAACTGTTGAAAAAGAAGAACCTCACTGTTTACAACAGCAGGGAAGTTAAGAAGTGAGTCCAGCCATCTGTTAAGGCTAAATGAGCAAAAATGTGAAAGGCAAGAAGGACATATGAAGAGGATCAATCCAGAACAGGACAAAAAATGGGACCGCTTAAGCCCTTAAAAGGTGTAGGTTTTTGAACGTTCTAAGTTTCGCAACAATTGAAGGTTCTAAAATTCTATGTTGAATTCAATGAACCCAGATATTCTTTAGAACGTTCATTTCCCAACATTCCCGTCACACCAGTGTGGCGGTACTCCTTTAAGGGTTAAAGGTGTTACGTCACACTGGTGTGACTGGAAAGTTGGAAAATGAACGTTCTAAAGAATATCTGGGTTCATTGAATTCAACATAGAATTTTAGAACCTTGAATTGTTGCGGAACGGAATCAAAAACCCATACCTTTGAGGGTTAAGCCCTGTTTAGTAGTTGTTTGATGAGTTGGACACATGACCACACACACACTGAGAGGACTAGGCGGTTATACTACAGTCTCTTTCCAAGTATTTTCACAAGGTTGGCTTTCATGAAGCCATCAATTTGTTGGATGCAAAGGATAACTATTCACTGCCTCTGGCTGCCTTCCCACTCATGTCTATGAGGCACACCTGGTTGGGTGGGTGCTGCTATGATTGTGCCAAGGCCAATCATGCGGTGGAGAGTAGGGGTGCCGCGGCTGTTCTGAGATCAGTGGATAAAGGACATGTAGCAGACCTCTTGCGGTGTATTAAGATCAATGGTGACATGTGTGCCTGCTTGGCTTGCTCTTTCCTCCCCTCTCGCTCTTCTGTTTCTCTGAGTGCTGCTGATGTGGATCTGCTGAGTAGAGCCTCAGCTGTTATGAAACCCTGAACCCAGAACTCCCCCTCATCTCCCCTGACAACCCCAACCCCCCCCCCCCCCCCCCCCCTCCTGAAACTCCACCCCCACCAACAACCCCCAAACCCCCAAACTCAAATGTTTCCAGATGTGCTGGGACTAGAGGAGAAGATGATGTCATCACGACCAGAGGTTCTGGAGCCAGAGCCTTCTTGCTTGGGTTCTCTCTCTCTCTCTCTCTCATTCTCAGAGTCGTACTTGTTTATTTCACTCCACATGACTTTACCGTCAGATGAGGACAAATGGAGTGAAGAAGATGGCGGGCAGATGAGAACTGAGAACTGAGAGGGAAAAAAAAAGGAGCCGATGAGAAGGGTCGAGGGTTTGCCTGGAGGGTTGGGAGTTCCTGGGGTTTTCTTTCCCCGTTGATGAGGAACTGTGTGTAGAATGTTCAAGTGTGTGTCTGTGTGTGAATGTGTGTATATGTGTGTGTGAGGGTTGTTGGGGTGGGGGGTCTAGAGAGAGAAACTGAGTGTGAAAACATGCACAAGTAGGCATAAGACAGGCTAACTCTACGAAACACCAGGAACTGTCTGGACCAGAGACACCACTGCATCCCTGATCCTCCTTGCCCCTGCCCCCATCCCCCCAGTCCTGCCCCTGCCCCCATCCCCCCAGTCCTGCCTCTCCACTATCCACCATGAAGTGCTATAGGTGCAGCCATGCAATGCAGTGTCCCCCTCTCATATCTATCTGACTGATGAGACTGCAGCGGAGCAGCTGTGAAAGGAAACCACCTCTAGGCATCGGGCCAAGTTTCTGCCACTGCATTAAGAAATGGAGATGGATATGATACTTCTCTTTGGATGAGATGTCTGGTGTTTTTATGATTAAACTACATGGTTAAACATGTTAGACATCCTATGTTACACATACTACACATACACATATGTAATAGTACAGTAAAATGCATTGCCAACCATTTGGTTAATCCAAAATGTATACGTATTAACGGGAAATGATATTTAATGAATGTGACACTATTTAGTACATATGTGCTGAGTAGTTATACACACAGACACACAGACAGACACACATACATACATACATACACACACTCTCACACACGCACACACACACACACACACACACACACACACCAGCAAAGTCTCTTTCTTGACCCCACCCTCCAGCCCCAGGCCACCAATCACACCTTTACACACTGTCCAGATGTGCGAGTGGTAGGTCAACAGCAAATAGGTCATTTATTGCACAGCTTGAGGCAGGGCGGGCAGGGGGTTAGTGTTTGGTTGGTTGCTAGGGCAATTGGTGTGTAAATAAAATCAGCAGAAAGAAAGGATACACCTCAGGCAGACGACACACACACACACACACACACACACACACACAGCAGGCTGTCAGAGCAGCAGTAAAACACAAATGACTCAAAAACCCTGTGCAACACCCACACAAACACACACACTATCTCTCTCTCTCTCTCACACACACACACACACACACACACACACACACATTTATACACACACTTGGGCAAATCATGTACATGTTCTCCTCACTGACCACAGGGGGAAATTCTTCACTGAAGCAACGTTGACAGTTGAAAGTTCTGACTGTGGGCAAATGGTCTGACCTTTCGTTCACTCTGCTAGTGGCCTGTTCATCATCATCCAGGTCTCAGTTTGAATTCTCCTGTCTGCCCAAAGCATGCTACACTAACAAAGGTATTAGGCTTGCTTGTCAAGTGGATAATGCTATGATTCAACAAATCCACCATGATTCATGTTGATGCTCAACAAAAGCCAACTGAGTCATCTAATTAGCACTGCCCATTCCATCGAATCTGCAATATCTGAAGTAAGATCCAACCACGAAGTGAAGAGAGAAGGAGAGCAGGCAATCATAAGGCATGGGGCTCTAAAAGAAGTAAATATACACTGTTCTGTCTCACACTGGCTCACTCTTCTGGGATGGTCCCGCACACACGGCAGGGGATTGGACTGTACGCAATAATGTTTAAAGCACTTCCTGTAAATGACATGCTGACATCTTTTTAACGGCCTCTGGAGTGTTTGCTGTTCACTGTTTATTATAATTTTTCAAAAATAACTACTAGTACTTGATGAGTTGCAGAGTGGAAATAAATCAGTTTAGTACAGATTACTACAGAAGCCTTGATAAGGGCATACTCAATTTTTGGTAACACTTTACAGCAAGGGTACATGAATTTTCATGAATTCATACAAGAATAATTTATGATTTATGCATTACTTCATTCCTTAATATCTCATGAATCATCAGGAATTTATATGAGTTCAAAGTCTCTCATTCGTGACCTCATGCATGATCAACACATCAACTAAAGCATTAGGTATGGTGGGTACATTGTTATGAATTATGACTTACTGAACATACATTCATTCTTTTTCAATTCATGATAATTCATGTACCCTTACCGTAAAGTGTTACCCATTTTTTTGGTGAAGAAATGAATGCTTATATAATCCTTATCCACCGAGTTGCTGATCTACAAGATCGCCCACGACTTCGGACTGTTATGTTTCCAGTGATCTCCAGAAAAGGGCCTAACGTTAACGTTATCTCCAGACTGCCAGTGAGTTCACCGGGTTGGTCAGTAAAGAAACTTTACTGTAAAGAACTTTGTTGGCGTTGCATCGGTTGTGGAGACACAGCTGTGCACAGTTTCATCGGTTGTGGACATTTTCACATTTTTAATTTTTATTTATTTTATTTATTAATTTGTTTGTTGTCTGTCTTGTATGTCTTTGTGTCAATGGGTGCGCTATTTCCTCGCCCAGTCTTTGTGTTTGTTATTTCAAATGTATGTCTTGGTGTCATTGCCCTTGGACATTTTCTTTTTAGTCTATGTGTCAATGGTTTTATTTTTTATGTGGAGCGCTTTGGGTTGCACCAGAGAATTTTTTTCCGGTTTCTGAACTGGTTGCAGTTCCTTCTGTGGTTCCACATGAGGGCGCTCGTCCACGAGTGCAGAATGCATGGAGGTCTATGGAGCTGTACCCCTCAAAATCCACTTTTCTCGGGATATAATTTTTTTTCAAGTAATTTTTCAAGAGTATTGTATTCGAAAGGGGAGGCAAAGAAAATACACTTGGTTGAGTTTTATATTTTTTAAAGTCACTTAATTGTTCTTAAAAAGCCTTTCAAATGTGTCAATGACGTCATTCATTAGCACAATGCTAGCGTGTTATGTGCAACAACGACCCAACCTGTAAGAAATCAAAAGGACATAAGTACTCATTCATTCAACTTTTGACCTATAACCCATGTTGAAGTTATACAAACTACAATCAAATCTGAGATTTGTTAATGACAATCAGGTGAAAGAGACAATTTTAGCCGTCTAGCTCCATTGACTCCCATTCATTCTGCACTCATGGCAATCGCCCCCAGTGGATCTCTGGTGGAACTGCATCCAAAATTCGGTACAATGGGACTTAATACGGAGTGGCAAGGCTCTCCGTAGACGGGCTCTGGTTGCACTCTGTGCATGTTAAATGCGCTATACAAATAAAACTGACTTGACTTGACTTGACTTGACTTGACTTGACTTACAGGGAAAAAAAACTTATATGACAGACTGCATATCAGGAATAATAGCTGGCATTAGTTCCTGCACTTATTAAGTGTGTTTGCAAGCACACTTATTGTTCTTCTTAAGTTTTATTATTAAGTGTGCTTGCACCACTCAGCCCATTTCTCCTATATCACCTATATTCCTATATATCCTATATTCCTCGGAGAACAACCATACAACCATCATTATGTGGATACCTTGCACCAAATCTGTACTCAGCCCATTCTATTGTCCTATATCCTTTTCATATATAAATATGTAGGATTGTCTATTGGGATAATGCCTATTGAAGATTCAAACCATTGAACAGCACACCTTGAATGAATGACATCAGGCAATCAACATACACAGTCATTAGTTGCCAAGAATCAGAATGCCAATACACTCTGACATTTAGGGGAACTTCTTTGTTTACTATTTTTCCTTCATCATTAAGTCTATCATATTTATATTTCATCCATTAGTGTTCTTCTCTACAAATGTCTAATTGCCCCAGAATTTCAAAAAGATTTCAGGTGTACTCTTTTCAGGAAAGCCCTTCATTTTATTGTCAAATGTATGCTTGAGTTTTTCTTGTGTGTTTACCAACACACATTTTCACCATGTGAATGTGACTGCCCAATGTGTATGATTGTTAGTGGCTCAGTGGGATAATGCCTTGTACTGGTGTTTCTTAGGTTGAGTGTTCGAATCCCCGTTAGAGCTTTAGGATTTGTCATTTAAGATTCACACCATTGAACCATTGAACAGCACCTGAATGACATCAGCCAATCAACGTTCACACTCATCAGTTGCCAAGAATCAGAATGCCAGGACTATCTATTACATTTAGGGGAACTTCTTTGTTTACTATTTTTCCTTCATCATTACGTCTATCATATTTATATTTCATCCATTAGTGTTAATCTCTACAAATGTCTAATTGCCCCAGAATTTCAAAAAGTTTTCAGGTGTACTCTTTTAGGGAAGCCCTTCATTTTATTGTCAAATGTATGCTTGGAGTTTTTCTTGTTGTGTTGTGTGAATGTGACTGGCCAACATGTAGGATTGACAGTGGCTCAGTGTGATAATGCTTTGTACTGGTGATTCTTAGGTTGAGAGTTCAAATCACACTTGAAGCATTAGTGTTCGAATGCTGTTGGGTTGTGGAGGTTAGCATACTAGAATAGAATGCTGTTGGGTTGTGGAGGTTAGCACACTATAACATTACAGCTACTTGTTAATATGGACTTGTAGTGCAAGGCAAGTATAACTGTATAATTATAGGCTGTTTATCTTATTGACTCCAACACAGAACCCCCTTCACCTACCACCACAAATACAATTCAATTCTCTGGGAAACACTGCCTTCCATTATCAAACCCTTCATCTTATCCACAACAAATAAATAGTCCTGTAGAATCAAGTATTGTTAGAATACTATTGGGTTGTAGAGATTAGCACACTAGAATAGCGTACTGTTAGAATACTGTTGGGTTGTGGTGGTTAGCATACTACAATAGAGTATTGTTAGAATACTAATTATTATATTGTTTCTCATTTTCGAATGTACACTTAAATCTGCACAAAGTCCTTGAGGTGAAAGTGCTGTGGAGAAATTGCAGGATTGTTTGGCTCTGCCACCTAACCACGCCCAGTTTACCTGCTGGAAAACCCTGTAGCTCCGGAGCAGGGGCTCAGACCAGGATAAATTGCTTGCTCGCCCTCAGTTCACTCTTTTGTTCATCTCAACCCAGCACTCCAGTGTGTCTTGCTTTGTGTGCGTCTTTGAGTTAATGTAAGTCATCACTTTAATGACCATCACTATGACTTTTGTGATGTTTATTCGTTTGTAGAGTAGCTCTGCCATCATGTGTAAAGTTAAGGTCTTTGTTTGTTGGTTTGGTGTGTTGGAGTCCCATGTGAGAGATGCATGTGAGAGATGATTAGATGATGTTGGTTGAGTTGGGATGTCAAGTATTGTTTAGTTGTACCTTATATAGCCATATGATTTCAGTTTATTGTTGTGAGTTGGGATCTGTACTGATTTACCCCATTTCACTGATTACTCCATTTTCTGTTTGTTTCCTCTTTGATGCAGCACACACACAAGTAAAGAACAAAAGAACAGATGAATTGAAACTCAAATAAAGTTCACTTGTGTTGCACTGAAACCTGCCATCTCCGTTTTCCTCCATACCATTTCTGCCTCCTTGCCACACACTCACTCTACCTCAACCCACATTGCCCCTACAGTTCCTTCCAGTTTGGTTGTGGAGGTTAGCATACTAGAATGGAATACTGTTAGAATACTGTTGGGTTGTGGAGGTTAGCACACTATAACGTTACAGCACAGGGTAATCCTAATTTTATGGATCAAATTTTATTCCAATCCAATTCAAAAAGTTTTGAATAACACAAAGGTTTTATCCTGATCAAAACCAAGAATAGATTATGTGATCTAATCCAATTTCAGGATCCTTGTTTCCCTTTGAACAACTTTGAACAACAATTTTCAAGATTTGAAATCTGATGTTTGTATGTAAACTAAAAAGCTATGCTACCTCATGTTCATTTTGCTTAAAATCACAGCTTGCCATATTATATTTATTATTATTTTTCCTGTCTCCCTAATTTTTTGTCAGCCCTAGCGCCTAGGCCCTTTGAGACAGAGACACCGTTCTAACTTTAAAACGTCCGGTCAGTACCGGTGTAAGTTGCTCGCGAAGATGACATCAGGTGGGCGTGTTGTTCGTCCGCCATATTGGATTGACCAGAAAGCGAAACTAAATTTTCACAAGTCACAAATTTGGTCCGAACGCCACGAAACTTGACGTACATTATCCTTGGACCAAGCCTCACAAAAGTTACCAGAAGGATTTTTGATTTTCGAAAGCAGTTGCCCGTCACAGCCAAACGAAATCGGCGGCGAAGCTCTGAAACAGGAAGTCGTCCATATCTCAGGAACACTGTCACATATCGATACCAAATTTTGTATATGAACTCGGGACTCCAATGTGAGGGTGCATAAGCTAAAAAAAAAAGAACCACCCACAGGTATTTGGTAACTATCACCTTTCACCTTTGCAGTTGCACTTCAATCACAATGCCTTCCAAGTATGCACAACGTCTCTGGGCAGCCACAATGTCTCCGGGCAGCCTTGCCCAATCATGCAAATTCATATGTTTACGGGCATTTAGGTTTTACTGTGTTGTTTTGTTGTAAAGACATGCAAGGCATTCTGGGCCATGTAATGAACAGTGGTCGGCAGCACTCCATAATGCATTAATATGAATAGGTGTTTCTGTAAACCTAGGGACAATAAACAGCTATCTCTGTTACAAAAATGAGCTGGTAATCGCTCATTGAAGAGGGAACTATGA
This sequence comes from Alosa alosa, assembly GCF_017589495.1. Lineage (NCBI taxonomy): Eukaryota > Metazoa > Chordata > Actinopteri > Clupeiformes > Clupeidae > Alosa > Alosa alosa. Next base: position 28,979,179 of record NC_063200.1, on the reverse strand, counting down.
TAAAAAGATTGTTTTCCTGAAAGCATGGAGTTGACGAAAAGAATAAGCAAGCAATGTCAATGCTAATGTTAAATAGCCTACATCTGAACGCTAGGTGGCAACGTTGTATTACATTTCACTAGTGTATCGGTTTCCATGTGTATGTGCTGGATGGTGTGCGTCCTTTATTAAAGTAAGTGTTTTATAGAGTTACAGACATAATAAGTCATGTTGTAGTGGTCCACATAAATGTGCCCCTTCTGTTATTAGAATGCTAAGCGGAGATTTAACATCATTCATTTCTTGTGTGGCTAGAAGCTAGCTAGCTATGTCATAGGGAGGAGATGTTGCTGTAACGTTATGGGATTTATGTTGCTTAGCATAATGCCATGGTCATTTGATATGAGATGCTTGTACTGTGAACTTCGTCACTGTAACTTTAGGACTGTTATTTTTTTTACTAAGAGTAATTCAGGAAGCATTTTAGCCCTAAAAGTAGCGCCTGAGTCTGTGACAGCTTAAGCGAGGACTCCTAATAAGACCAATTCACAAACAATGTTTTGTGAAGGCATTTCACGTGGCGATGTTTTGAAATGCGTCTAACAATCACGAGGGAACAATTTTGCATTGTAGGCATAACTAAGGGATGCAGTAACACCACCAACAACAACCAAAACTAGCCTACTCATTGTTTACATGTACATTAAATGTAACGTTTCATTGTGAATCAAATTAAAAGATTCTCCTCTTTGCAAACATTGGCATAGGCATATGGTGACAGATTAATTTAATAATGTTGCTGCGTGAATCACGGTAAGCGCGAATGAAGTGGCTACTTCTTAATGGGACTCACTGTATGGAAGTAGGCTGAGTAAAATAGAGATGTTTAAAATAAGATAAAGTTAGGATATGCCCGCTTGACAACGGCAGAGATAACTGGCCTTTGGCCATAGCAACCATCCATTTAGAATGACTGGCCTTCATAGCAACCAAGGATCTTAGCTGTAATTCATGTAGCTACAGTATGCATGCAATGTGATGCAAAGTATAGAAAGGTGATGAAATATACAGAGACATGTTCCTTCTGCCGTTGTTGACAATTTAGAGGACCCAGATATGTCAACACATAAAAACGTCCAGGAACATCCTCATTAAGGAGTTACAGCGCCTTTAAGGATTAGCTTGGTGCAGCATGTACTCACACACATATATCTGGTTTATCTGTGTTAAATCCTTTTTCAACACATAGTGCATGAGTCCAAAACACACCACAATTTATGCTTAAAAACACTAAAGACATGATCAGCAGTAGCATTTTGACAGCAACCAACTTGCCAAGAACATGGAGTTCTGCACTGGCCCTAACAGTTTATATCCTGGGCACATGAGCAAGACTACGACTAACATTTGCCTAAATAGTCCCGCTGGAATCCAGGCTACCCCTTCCATTTAGCTTAATTCAATTACTTTTGAGGTAGATGGCAATTTCTACAACAACTTTACCAATGGAGCTTATATTTTATTTATCTATCTATATTTCTGTCTGGGTCTGCTGTTATGCTTCAACAGGTAAACAGACCTAAACAGAGCTAAATCTGATTAGCCAGCCACAGTTACCCAGTCTATGGAGGGCAGTAGGCCACCCACTCTCTGGCTCTGGTCCCAACTCCCTCCCTCTCCTTGACTTTCATAAACAAGTCCATAAGCACACAGCAGACATTAGGAGTCTGAGCTGGGTGGGAATTTGTGTGTTTGAGAGAGAGAGAGAGACATAGAGAGAAAGAGGGGAGAAAGGGATGAGGGGTAGAAAAAGGTGAAGCTGACATTCTGTGTGTGTGTCTTGCAGTTTGTGTATGTGTGTGTGACAGAGATGGAGGAAGAGTGTGTGTGTGTGTGTGTGTGTGTGTGTGTGAGTCATACCATGCCAGATTGTCCTACTGAGGTGACTGCAGCAGGATGTGGAATTCTTCATCCGTGTATGGTGCTGGTGAACCTCAGGAAGGACACGGGAGTTGCTCGTCTCTGCACTCACTCGGCACTCACTGCATAAGGCCACAGACCATTTTCACTAAATAACCCACATACAAAATCACTTCAGAAAATTACACTGAAACTACAACCCGGCCCTGGACTAGGTCTTTTTCATTTTATATACCTGTTATATGCTTGTTATAAGTCTGAGCCTATTTGCCTGTTAGCCATATACTCATTACTGATACATTACTGAAATTTATACACTGTGTCACCAAAATGAAAAACAAAAAGAATTTATGAACCTGACATCATCCAGTGTTATGGTTACTGTAGTTAAAATATATGCAAACTATTGCATATGTATATGCATTGACTAAATGTAAATAATCAACTGAGGATGTTTTGTGGGAATCTATTGAGATTTTTACCATATTCATCTGCAGGGGCGGAGTGGCAATCGGAACGGTCGGGAGTTTCCCCGGTCTGCCGACTAATGTGCGGGTCGGCCCATAGAGCTTTTAACGCGGCTGTGAGTCGTACATTAGAAATGCATTTCCGCGAAAATCTCCGAGATCTACAGTTCAGAGTTCTAGGAAGTCCAACTAATATTTATACCACTCGCTCACTATGTCATTCATGGTTACCCTGCACACTAATCTCTCCCATGCTGATTTTTGTGTAGGCCTTAATTTTTTATCTTAATTCATTTTTGTCTTATTCAGGCGTTACAGAACTTTCATGGTCACAAATAAAATAAAAAAGACAATTTAATTTGTTTGTTTGTTCTTAAATTTAACACAGGCCTAGGCTAGAATAGGAGCAAAGCCTCCTGGGAATGGGGAATGTGATTCTGGTTTATCCTTGCAGGTCAAGTCTATTTACAGAAATGTAGGGGGATAAATGAGCGGCCCCTCGTCCATGGCACGACCCTACAAGCGATCAAGTTCGAGGAAAACTACAGGATTTTTGACAGTCGATGGATTTGCGTGGTTGCTTGCTGTTTTACACATGGATGGAAGGCAGAGAGAAAGGTTAGCGGAGCTAAAGCATTGACGTTATTGCTAGGCAGAAACTAGCACAAGCTAGTCTTATGTGGATATGTAGCCTAGGCCTAGCCCATGACTAATTAATGGGCCACTCAGGTTGATAAATGGTTTGTGGAACTCGTTGGAACTGTCTGTAAGCCTATATAGGCCTACTTTAATCGTTCTCTACAAACCTATTCAATGTGCCTGGTTTTTCAATTATTTAATTACCTGTGTTATTAGGTTGACATTGTCTGTAGGCTAGGCCTTTTTTAATTTTTTTACAGGCAACTATTGGAGTGCTATGATCAGAGGCGGTCTTAACATAGAGGCATAGGTAGGTGGCTGCTTGGGGCCCCCTACCAGTAGTAGTAGGGGGGCCCCCCATAGATATATATAGAACACTATATATATCTATGGGGCCCCCAACCAACCTAAAAATAAAAAAATAAAACCCCTTATCATCATGAACGCTTCTAAAGTATGGTAAATTGTAATAATATTCTTAAGAAATACTTAAAACATTGACGTAGTAGTTAAAATGTCCAGTTCATGGTTATGTCCCTATACATACACCCCCTACTTCCACAATGAAATGGACTAGTCTGTAACGTATGCTATGCCGAAAGATGAACACTAAGGACGACTGGGAAAGTGTTGACAATTTAGCGATTCTGTCGCTAGATTAAGTTTTGGCCATCCCTAGCGAGAGAAATGGCATCTAGCTTAATAAATTTGTTTATTTTCTTGCAACGATGGCAAACTCTGTTTCGTTGTTGAAACGTCAGAAAATCTCCCCTCTCATGCCTCTTTCGTTAGTGAATTAGGCCTACATCGCGAATTCGCCCAAAGCGTTAGCCTACCCCACGATAATAAAAATTACGACTGGCTTATGTGGTATCAGCCCATGTTATTACACGGAAGTAGATGTTTTATAAATCTAACAGCTCAGAAAACTTCACTGGAAGGTTCAGCAAAAACGAGACGAGAGCAATGACATGATGACAGGGAAACAGGGACATGCTTGCCAGCATCGTTCAACATGCACATTGAACAAAGGAAAGTAGGCTACAACATTCACAAAGTAGATCGAGTATACAAGTAAAAAAAAGTAGAAAAACCTAGGCCTATAACATTTGTTTAGGCTATGTAACATGTTGTCAATGCAGGACAGACTGTCGGCTGGAGTAGCCAAAAAAACAACAACAATTCTGTCGGTCTGTCCAAGTGACATTTAAGCCTAGCCTAAATATATCCAAAATATAGCCATTGCCTACAATTGTGTAGGCTACCCTATGGTGAAATTATAATCAGATATGTCATGCAGTGCAAAGCAGATGCAGCAGTTGGGAATATAGGTTGGAAATGACTGCATTTCAGCCACCTGATGCTCGTTCTGGTGTATATGACAAGATAGTACAGAAATTTAAAGTGTAGGCCTACCAATTAATATATAAGTATTAAAACAATTATTTCAAGAAGTTGCCTATAGTATGAGTGGTGAGGTGGTGGTGGTGGTGGGGGAGTCGAGTTCTCTGTTGGGCTGTTGTGACTAGTTTGTGTAGTGCTACACTTTGTGTGTTCTCTGCTTTCCATCTTCATTTTGGAGTAAAGAAGTGTATGCAGGGTTTAAAGGGGAAGGGTTTTTTCTCCTCTCCAACCTTTACTTTCCCGTAGACTAGCTTTACCTGTCTAACCACCATTCAGTCGGTAGGCTACATTTTTTTTCGTTCTCTTTTAAAGATCGGATGGGGGGGGGGGGGGGCATACATACCTTCGCCTTGGGCCCCCAATTTGCTAAATCCGCCACTGGCTATGATACCCAGATATGTCCTTGCATGATGCTTGAAATTTCCATCCACCCACAAAGCTTTTTATACTGCACTTAAATATCTAGTTCCTTACACTATCCATAGTTCCTTTAACCAAATGTAGCCTATACGTAGCCTATTAGTATTTTAAATTGACATATATATTTTGTTTGTGCTATTGATGTGTGTGTGTTTGGGGTGTTGGGAGGGGGGCCGGTGGCGTCAGAATTTTCCGGTGGATTTTAGTGCCCCACTCCGCCCCTGTTCATCTGTAATGTATCCCTGCATAAGCATTTAATAGAAATATTTTTTTGTGTTTCATCAGTTGCTGTTGTCATGTAGGGTAGTGATTGGGGGCAACCGTGCTGTATATTTGTCATGTAAAACAGATGTAGTTTACAGAGCACACAATAATAGCTCTGGTGATGAAACACAAAAAAGCAAATCAGCATTGCCAGATGTACTTGGCGAACATGTCCGAACATGGCCAGATATCACTATGAGACTTCCCTTGAATGGTACCGATGGAACAAAATGAGGGGCCCTGGCTAAAGGGCTAAATCATATAAATGCTTTCATGCTTTGGTCTCCACCACCTCGGCCAATCTTTTACTTGGTTACCTCTGCAATGAGACAGGAGGTAGGGGTGCACAAATGTAGTAATATACTGCCCCACCATCTGCTTGGGGTGAGGCTGGCTTGGGTCCACAACACATTTACAGTATGTAACCACTCTGGAGTCAATAAGACCAAATCAATGTAGGATGACTAAGTGTGTCCACTTCAGCTCACTATCTGCACTTGGTTAAAGTGACTTTACATGGAAGGCATGGAGAGTTAACTGAAGCCAGTTACTTACGCATCAAATATAATTCATCATGACTAATTGTATTACATCTTGGCTGCTCAGGACCAGAGAGAACACTCTGTTCTGGGCTTGTCATAAAAGCACGGCATTCTCTATGCTAATATTGTGATCTGCAGCCTCCCATACAATTGTTGTGTGACAAAGTGACCTCGGCCCCACTAGCTCTACACTACAGGTCAGTTTACAGCCCGTAGAAGTTCATGTTAATCATTGAATCCAACATGATGGCAACAAGAGGTTTCTGAAAATGGATACAATCGATACAGCAACTATGCAAAGAGAACAGACCTGTTTATGAACACCATCTAGGGACCACAAGGAGTGCTTCTTCCAGTGACTACCCATCATCACACGGGTATGCTCCCATAGCTCTATCAAACAGGTCTCACATACGTATGGCTGGATCTTTTGACATTAAATAGACATATTAGTACAGCGTAATTACTAGCAGTTGCATAATAACATTACAACACAATGGTGCCACTCAGTACCACACAACTCACATACTCCTCTCCCTCGACACACACACAACCAACTTCACATCCCACTACCAATTAAATACCACATCAGTTCTCGAAAATATGGTCATAGTCCATTGATAATCACAGAGTGAACAAACTGATGCCAAGCCTGATGTAGGCTATGCGTGGGAGAAGTAGGGAGTGAGAGAGCAGGAAAAACTGTGAATAGAGAGAGAGAGCGAGAGATAATATGAGGCAGAGGAGGAGGAAGCGTGCCCACAACTTTCACAGCAGGAGAGGAAATTAGTTGCTCCAAACGGTAAAATGATTTTAAGACTTAGATTTCTGCCATAGTTCAGTGAGGCTCCTCCAAGGACAACGCCAACAAATTCCTCCCTGGTGGCTCATCTGTCTCCAGCTCTTTTGATGTGCTTCTTGCAGAAGTGCACTGAACCATATTTTTAGATGAGACAACCAAGGGGCAAGGCTATATGTGCAATCTGAAACGAATCATTTTGGTCTGAGAGTCCAAATGCTTCGGCCAATATCAATAGAACATAAATGCTTTTCCAAAAAGTGTAATCGTACCCTGTCACGGCCCGACCCGTATGACAGCAACTTAGAAAGGGGAAGCAGAGAACGATTCTAAAAAGATCCATTTCAACTGACACAAATTTAAAAAGGCAAGCGAACTGTGTCTGGGAATATGGAGGCATATCGTGTTGGAAGGGGACGCAAGAATGTCAGCATGTCAAAAGTAGCAAAGGGTGTAAGATCAGTCTGTGGAAAGGGAGAAAGGAAAATCCATTACAGCCCTACCTGGTGCAGACAATGAAGTCATCTCGCTAGCGCCTATACAGTCCATGCTTTGGACTTATACTGAAAGGGACCATACTGAAATCTAATGAAATGACAGCAGCAATGTGTAAGTTTGTTGTAATTCTCAAAGTTTGTTGTATCTCAGTGATGTGGAATATAAATTTGGAAAATGGACAGAAACATTCCACCTCAATATAGAACCTTGCTGCTAGAAAAGACTGTCTGAGATGTTCCTGAATACGATAAACTGACTGTAGGAGCCATTCTTTATTTGTTTGATCATTTTTGTATTTCATTCTATTTTGATTGCACATGACCTCTGCAGGTCATTGAAAAAGGCCATTATATAGGAAATGGACCTGGAGGAGCTGTGGCTGACTGGGAGCACACAGCCTTTGACCTTAGCTTTGTTGCTGCTGTTTTTCTTTCTTGTGCTCCATGCTATTTTCAGTTTGACTTTTTTTACTTTGTGTATATGCTAAAACAGCAGTATAGAGCTATTTTTCTGGAAATTTAATTGGACCTAATCCTTTTTGTAACCTAACAAGAAAGAGTCAAAGACTCCTCAGTCCTCACCAGTAGTGACTCACAAATGGAATGAAACTTAGGATAATGGTCGTGTCACTACACTGACATTGATGTGCGTTACACTCTGAAAGTTGAACCACTGTCAGTGCTCAGCCACGCTCAACATCACTAGCGGAATGCTGTTCTGCTTGGGAACCATGGCAAACAATATGAAATCGATCACTTTGACTGCTCTGCCGCTAGTTTTCTTGCCTGGATGGGACACGCTGCTTATGATGATCCGTTTATTTTGTTTGAGAAGGTTTATGGTGCACATGCCACGGGTCCTCCCCTATTCCTTACAATTTCCATTTAGTTACTAAGATAGTAAACAGCACAGGAAAGCAGTATAAGAATACCACATGTAATAGCATAAGAAACCACATGTCTGTGTACTGGGATGGGATTTAAGGGGATTTTACATTGAAATGTCAGACCTGTAGAAGGAGATCATGGTCAAGTGAGCTGATTTAGCCCTCAGCTGTTTGCTCTTTGTGTGTGTGTGTGTGTGTGTGTGTGTGTGTGTGTGTGTGTGCGTGTGTGTGTGCAAATGGCTGTGCAGTTCCTACCAGACTCCCACTCTTCCGCCTTCGGAACTCGGGCAAATTCTTCGAGCCTCCAGGTCCTTTTACGGCCTCTGGATCACGGTTTTAGAGTGTCTGCAGAACCAATCACATTCCTGTGTGTGCTATTCATAACCAATCATATCATGCAGACAGCTGAACCAACCCCATTCTTCTGTGCAGACTGGTATGACTGCTGTCTCTTGAGATGGCATCTGAGAGTATGTGGGTGTGCATGTAAATATGTGTGTGTGTGTGTGTGTGTGTGTGTGTGTGTGTGTGTGTGTGTGTGTGTGTATGTGTGTGTGCAGATCCAGTCCATTACTTCATTCAAGCAATGTTTCTATAGTATGCGGCTATTATTGTGTGCTCTGTAAACTACATCTGTTTTACATGACAAATATACAGCATGGTTGCCCCCAATCACTACCCTACATGTCAACAGCAAACTCCTTTTATGTTATTCTTTGATATAAGAAAACATTGCTTTACAAATAAGTTTAACATTCTGGTCTTGAATTGATTTGCTCATGTCTGTTACAGGTAAATGCACAACTGCTATTGTATAGGGACAGCTTGATGACTAGTCCACAAATACCTGGCTAAGTGGGACATTGACTTGAGGACCTAAAACCACATCTTTGCAACATAAAGCTGAAGGGAACGAAGAAGACATGAGCATCAGAAATGAGAAATGAAAATAAACCAAAGCGAGTATTAGAAAGTCCAACCAGCCAGGGGAGATACTGGACTTACCAGCAAAAGAAATGCAGAAAGAAACATTTCAAATGGAGAGAGAGCATTAGGGAGGAGGGGGAGGTTCTGCAGGAGAAGGGAAGGGGCATGGACAGGCCTAGTCCACACATACCAAACCGATCTTTTTTTCCTCCGTCTTCCCTGGAACCGTATCAAGAATATTTGCGTCCAAACGGATCCATCTCAACACGACTCAACACGTTACTTCATATCCCAGGCCTATAGATGGCACTGTTTCTTTACAGAAATTGACCAAAAGCTTTACAAACAGACAGAATAGGCTACGACGAAATGGCTAGTGCAAGGAAACCAGAATTGTTTGTGTGGACTGATGGTGAACTGTCAACTGTAGTCAACTGTAAAACTAATAAACTTTATTTTACAGTTTGTGGGTCCAGTCCAGGGTGCAGTCCCGTCCTTTATTTGGCTAACGCAGGTAGGCCTACTAATCACCTTTTGTGTGTGTGTTGTAAGACTTTCTTTGGTTGTAGGATAGTCCGTGATTCACATTGGCTATCACCGCAATTAGGCTACTAAACGCAAGGCTTACACAAGTTCTGGGCTATTCTGTCGCCACATTTATAATATTGCTATAAAACCTTTGTTAGTAACAGTCAATACTTTTGCCTGCATCAAATCGCGCATTCGCATTCAGTGTGCTACCATCGGCTTGTAGTGTGTAGAATGCATGTAGCCTATATATGTTGTAAGACATGTAAAATAAATGAATGACTCTGGCACTACGCACAAATTAATGTAGCCTAAACTTACACCACACTTTCCTTATAACTTAAGTTCTCTCGCGTCACTGACAGTAGCTAGAATGCATAAAAAAACACCAGGAAAAACAGTGTTCAGTCCACCAAGTCATAAGCTATCGGCTGCATAGCACCAGTTGTGATATTTATCTTCACAGTGTAATCGTGAGGTAATGTCATGTATGAAAACTAGTATTGTTAGGCAATACTATAAGTGCAAGTCCAGGGCAGCTGAGGTGTGGCAGGATGACATCATCTAAAAACAATTCAAACGGGCTACGGTTTCAATTTTTCCACTCTGGGATGGGTGACGGTTTCGCTATCTAAAACAATTGAGACTCAATAATCAATGCTTGCTCAATTTGTTAACATGGTTTTCTCATTTTAAATTGTGGGGATGTTAAAAATTTAACAAATAGTATAGGCCTAAAATTACACCCCCCTCCCTAGGTGTAAGGTCCGTCGTAGGTAATTTGTTAACATGGTTTTCTCACAAAGTATAGGCCTAAGTCGACCAATTACACACATTTAATTTAGCTACTTGAGCAGTGTTTGAATGATGTTTATCTTCATGGAAATCATAAGGACCTACAAATAGGCTACCAAACATCTACCTATCATTACCACTCAAAGCATACATTTCATTGCTGTGGATTGATGTTATCAGAGATTTCATTAGCCATAGGCCTACTTGAAAGAGGTTTAACGTTACCGTTACCTTCACTAACGTTAACGTTATCCACTGCGATATACATTAGGCCAAGTGGTGGCTGAAATGTTAGGCTACCCAGAACACCGAACAGTTTTTTTTTCCCTGCGCCTGCCTTTACTAACATGCAAGTTCACCATCCTTCCTCCCCCTTCTCGTTTTTTATAGCTCCTTCTTTACATTATAATTTATTTAAAGTGAATAAATTGTAATGAGAAATAAATGAAATGAAATAGGCCTAGCTAAAGTAAATCGTAAGTGGAAGTGCATCTGTCAATTCACTGAATGTTCAAAGTATTATGAATCTTTATTTAGAAAAAAAATACACATTGGTTGGCCTATTCATGATACATCAGCAATTACACATGTTTAGGGGAGGGCATTATTAATATACCATGTACGGTGGATATGTGCTAGAAATGGGGAAACCACTATCAGTGAGTCTGCCCGTGAGGTGGGGGCACCGTCGCGCCAGGCAGTGTCCCACATTGTCCCTCAGAAACATACCCCTTGTCCCCCCTTGGGATTATTAGCAGGTGGTCACCCTAGGGACCAGGTTTCAAAAAAGTGCGGTTTCGGGCAGTGCGTTTACAGGATTCGTTTGGACGCTCGGCCAAGACGAAGCAAAACCTCTGCGTTTAACCTAAAAAGCGCCTCCGTGTGGACAGGCCCAGAAAGGACGGCAGCCAAATAAGAGAATAGCCAGTTCTACATGTTTAACTTGGGAGGAGTCCAAGGCCAGGAAGCCATAGATCTTCATACAGCAGGATTACTTGGGAAAGAGTGATGTTTCTCTTTTTTTTTTTGGCATGGCTAGAGAAAGACAGAATTGAAAGAAGAAAGAAAAAGACGAGAGGGTACAGAAAATAAATAATTTACAGGGGTAGGGGTGGGGGTGAGGGTGGGATTTGTGGGGGGTGGTGGTGGTAGTAAAAGCATCCACCCATTCCTCACATTTTCTGGGAGAGAAGTTGGGGGAGTGGGGAAAGGGAGTCACGGCATCTCTGGTCCAGACAGTTCCTGCTGTTTCAGGGGTGCTTTTCCTGTCTAACCCCTATTCACTTTTAAACTCTGCCCCCCCCCCTCTCTCTCTCTCTCTCTCTCTCTCTCTCTCTCTCTCTTTCTCTCTCTTACACTCACTCACTCTCTCTCTCTCACACATACACACACACACACACACACACCACACTTCCAGCAGCAGGATGAGAGACCTGTGGTCAGCCCCTTGCTCCTGCGGTCTGGGGCTCTGTGGCGGAACGTTCCAGAATGTTCCAGAGAAAAACGCAGTTGGAGGGCCCGGGCAGAGAGGTTAGCACTCAGACCATCTGGAGACATCTCTGCGGTCGCCCAGTGGTGAGGTTTAGCTCACACTTTAATGAGAGGAGACGGGGGGCAAAAAGAAACTCCAAATATGTCTGAACACCATACAGCACACGGAGGGAACAGGGAGCCCATTGTGTGCTGGGAAACAGAGTCCTCATCGCTCACACTCTCAAGGATTAAGTGCTACATGCTGGGCATGAAGCAACAGGCTGTAATTTGTTTTAAAATGTCATGCTCCATACTGGCCAACAGGCTGTCTTGTAATCCATGTGCCCGTGTGTGTGTGTGTGTGTTACATGTAAGAGGGTTGAACATGGCTCAAGAACAAATTTTGACATGCACACACACACATGCACACACACACACACACACACAGGCACACATGCACAAACATACACACACACACACAGACACACACACACACACACAGGCACACATGCACAAACATACACATACACAGACACACATGCACACACACACAAACACCGCACTTGTACATCACACACACCTGTACACTTGTATAGATTATGGTATCCATCCCATGTGATCCTATACAAACTGAAACACTAGCTGGCCCCTCACATATAGTCAAAGAGTCAGCTCATACAGTAACACCAGCACACTGTTTTCTGTATGCCATTAAATAATAATTCAATCCTTTTTATCGGCTTGAAATGAATGACAAGTGTGTTTGTTGTGTGTATGTGTGTGTGTGTGTGTGTGTGTGTATGTGTGTGTGTGTGTGTGTGTGTGTTAAAGAAGCACTGACCACAGGCAAGGCCTTGCTGTTGCTGTTGATCTTATCAGCAGAAAATTTCTGGCTTGTGTCCAGCAGCTTCTTTCATTGTCTTTCTGTCTTCACTCGACATCGGCACTTTCCCTTCAGCTCTGTTGAGCTCCATCCCTGTAAACAGCAAACAGCAAATGAAACAGTGACAATTACAGGGAGGCAGAAATTGTGTGTGTGTGGGGGGCTAAAAGGAGACTTAAATTGCACATGCACACACACACACACACACACACACACACACACACATACACTTATGACGTGAAGTAGGGCAGCAATTACACAAACTCCTCTGATGTCTCTCAAGTTAAGCACCGCTGCACTTCACACACTCATTGAGCATCAGATCACACAAAAGGATGTAAAAACAAAATGGAGTAACTGTTGAAAGAGTGGGCTAGAGAGAGACCTGCAAGCGCACGTGAGGAACTTTCTTTTCCTCCACACTTCCTTATGTGTGGTCAATCATGTAAGAGAGGCCAAAAGAAAATGAACAGCCACAACATGACTTCAATTGAAGGCCTTCCTGCATACACATGAACCGCACGTCTATGCCACTATGATTCAGTTTTATTCCATTTGCACTGGAACTGAAAGGATTCTATTAATTCTGCCTGCCGTTACATTACAGTAAGTCCCTTTTTTGTGTCTGTGAAGAACTAAACAGAAAAACTACAGACAAGCCATAATGTTACTTACATGCAAAATGCAAAACTTACAGTACATGCAAAATGCAAACACTACAAACAGGAGTTCATTGTTGGGTATGAAAATGTGTGGATAAAAGCACTTTCTCTCTCTCTCTCTCTCTCTCTCTTTCACACACTCACACACACAATTGTTATTGGGGTTATTGGTTATTGGTTGCTAGAGGAGTCTGGGCTTGACTGTATACACACTTGACCTACTCTTTACACACATATTCTTCCCTTGTTATTTTTGACAGATGAAAGTGTGGAAAAAGAGAGAAAGTGTGTTTCCGCTCGAGCTAAACACACACCCTTATTCCAGAGTGTAGAATCCCATGAGTCATGATGTGGGGATGACATAGTGTTTTCTGGCCTTGTTCTACAGCTGTATGAGTATGTCTCTGTTCCCGCAGCTTTGAAGATATGAAACACACATTATGGCTCGCTCAGCAGCATGGCTGCATGTGCAATGATCCGTGCATGTGTGTGTGTGTGTGTGTGTGTGTGTGTGTGTGTGTGTGTGTGTGTGTGTGTGTGTGTGTGTGTTTGTTTGTGTGTGTGTGTGTGTAGGAGATATAGGTGCAACTGACTCATTCAATAGGAGCATATAAACAGTGGAGCAAGCAGGGGGCAAGGGGGAAGAGAATGGTTGGACCAGTGGGAGACCAGGGTTGAATGGGTTTTCCTTACAATGCAGATATTCCACATAAACGTACAAACTCCACCACACACAGACACACACACATAAGGACAGAATGCTGTCCAGACGATGTATTGTGGATGAGTTGTTTGGTCTATCTTAACATCAAGCAGATTTCTGAAAATATTTGTTTGAAAGGGTTTAAAATTTTCGGGGATGAAAATTGTCTATGTATAAGGGATTTTAAAAGTTGCGTGTATAAAAGATAAAACTTACAGGCAAAAACACGCACCAGATTTCCACTCGCACCAGTGGAAGTCGCACCAGAAATAGACATAGAAACTGACAACTACATCAGTATCTCCACTACGGCTCTAAATTGCATGGAGTATTGCTGACCTCTAGTGGTCAAATTGAAGACTGCACGAGTGCAGGAGTTATGGTAGGCCTATCCTACGCTATTAGGCTATTACAAATTATCTGGGCACATACTGTACAGCCGTAGTAGCCTATTTAAAATCGAAAAAAAAAATCGTTAAAACTTTGCGGAATTGAAATGTAATCCATGATGTCTACATATTCAGTTTGTATATTATTTGTTTCATGATTGCGACCACATAGTAATTGTAAAGCACACGGCAGCTCCACTAACAGAAAACGAAAGACCTTCGTTCTATATTAGAGGCAATGTCGAAAAACTTGGTTAGAGATGCCACGAAGTAGGTGGCAGTGCCTTAACCATTTATGTGTTGCAGGCCACTAGGACCTCTTCCATCCTTGTCAAGGGGAGTGCTAACCTTCTCTCCTTTCATACAACACGGCAAAATAGTGTGTATCAGCCCATTTATATATGACTGATATTCCTCAAACGGCTCTATCATGGTGGGTTGGGTAATGTTCAAATGTTCTTCCTTTTCTGATTTTGAAAGCTTCATAACTCACTAGACTAAATATTAGCTATATTATATATATTTGCTATATATATAAAAATATAGTTATTTAGACAAATTGGAAATACAAAGGCGCGCAAAGCATTATGGGTGCTACGTCAGCTTTATGTCGCCCAATTACATTGCGGGCTTTGCATACAAACTATTGACGTAATCAGGAAGTGCATAGTGTACGATGAACGCTTCGAAAAGAAAACAAAACACTGGTAAAATACTTAATTAGACCCTTTATGCTGTCGGTAGCGTTGACGCCATAGAATTAACGTAGTTGTTTTAATAGCCAAGCTCGTAACACGATATCTCTCTTCGTATGAAATGGTCTGCTGCCCACAACTTGTGCGATCACGCATGTTTAGTTAAGAGCAGCCACTCAGGCAACAATGTCTTGGAAGAGAGTGCAGCGCCTTATCTATCTTTATAATTGTCAAACCAAGCTGGGTATGCAGGCTATGACTTTACTTGAAATTGACATTATCTAATTATTTTAGCATGGCTGCGTAATGCATTGTTGTAGACTACATATTTTGCTTTCAGGGGTGTAGTGTTAAATGTAACCCGGGTACCAGGGTATAAGTGCTCTGTTTCACGAGGTCTAAAATTAGGCTAAAGCTTCTTGAAATATCATTGTTATGTTTGTTTAATCTAAAGGATGAATGATGAAAAGCTTCATGGCAACTGGCTACAATTCTTAGATTTGTATACATTAACTGTTTATACTTTCTTCGACATCACAATTGTGACATAGCCTACAGTTTGTTCTAATGTGGGTCAGTATGTTGTTAATATATTGTGTTTAAGGGGTGTAGTTTTAAAACGAAAGATTAATTTGTGGATGAAACTGACTGAAATATGGCAAATGGTCTCACTTAGAACCAAATATCTGAAATGTCCAATTCCACCTAAATAAAAGGAGGTCCTTTAAAATCAACAATATATATCCTTCCAGTGATTTTTTTTTTTTTGTCAACGTTTTAACATGGAATTATTATATATATATATATGCATGTTTTGCAAGAAACAAACTGAAACAACAACCCATTTGTTTTTGGTTTTCTGTGAAAATTGTTATTATTTTAGGGACATTTTTCCCCTATTTCCCACTGAAATCCTTTAATGACTGGGGGAAAAAACCAAAGCAGCTGAAATATATTCTGGTTAAAGTTAATCTAGGAAAAATTATTTTGTTTGAACTGAATAGTAAGCATACGCATCACAATAATCCAATATCAACTTAATACAAGGCAGATTCTTTCAAAACCACACACACAATAACAATTTGTTTTCTGAATGTTTAATTGGCACAGTTAACACAATACAACGTATTCAGTGCTGAGAAACAAGCATACCAAATGGAACAAATGGAAAAAAAGTGCAAAACACATTGTTTGGACATTAAACCAAACCAAACTGAACCATGAAATAAGAAGAAAAAAGGTTGAATTTAGCAAAGCTGAGGGGGGGGGGGAGAAACGACACCTTCAAATAGTTAAAACCTTAAAAATAGACTTTCTCTTTTTTTTTTTTCTTAGTTTATTCTCTTATCTATATATTTATATATACTCTCTGCTTCCGAGTGGCCAAGCGATCTGTACAGTGAGGGGCCACAGGTGTATGACATGAGCATGAGAGAGACTGGAGGAGCGTCCTCAGTGGTTTCCTCTCAGTGTGTTGGGCATCACGCAGGTCTTACTTCCTGTTGATATCCCGCAGTTGTGTGGCTGTGTCTGTGGATCAAGACATCACACTGCCTAGAAGTCTGCTAGTGTTGATGATGGCAGTCTCTCTCCTTAGCCCTTCCACTAACAACATAACAGAACAGCGAAAACAACAGCATTTGCCATGACGGTATCTACACACGTCGCCATTGATTTGGACGGAAACACGGAAGTAATGAGTTTGATGCACTGTTCACATGTTTATCTTGGCTGGACTCTATACGTGTTAATTCAGATATTTGTCATTTCTGGAATTTATATTTACAGTGGTATGATCGATAGCACTTCAGTCATCGGTTTTTGAAATGTTCCTCAAGTAAATACATTTTACAAACATGTTTTCATCAAACATCTCCCAGACACAATTCTGCCTTTAAGCAAAATAAAAACATGGTATCCTCACCAAACCACATCAGGTCTCTGAAGGCTCTATAGCTCAGATGTGGCACTCCTTATTTTCACTTGTGTGGTTTGGTTGTGGGCATACGTGATTCAGGTGCAATTTAACATTTCCAGCAATAAAAAAGAATGAAAACAGCTACAAAACAAAAGCATTTAGATCTAAAGACATCTCTCTTTTGCCCCAAAGTAACATAAGACAGTCCATCATCCATCAAAGAACCGATGTGAATCTAAAATGTTCACATCCCTTCAAGAGATGTAAGAGGACAGAGAGCAACTCACCACTAATGGAACAAACGCACTGTTAAAAAATTATACCACAGATCATAACATTGCATGGCATTCATAAAATGGAGTCTGGTTCTATCTCTCATTCATGCCCCTTTAAGGCTTGATGTGGTGATCATGGTCACAGGTTCACTGTGTAGAAAATGTGTGCATGGACTCAACTGCTAGATAGACACTGCTGAACAGTAGCCAGGTTGTGAAGGTCAATCTGTAAATTGGCCCCCCGATAAACCCAAAACAGAAGCAGGTCATACGCCAACACACGCGTATCACAAATGACCTGTTCATATTCACTGACAGTACATCTGTAGTTAATGCATACAATGTACACATTATAGACAAAGGAAACAAGAAACAGAGATGCAAACCCTGATGATTGTGGCCAAGGTTCTTGTGATTAAGTGGTGATGCCTATAAGCAAATAAAACTGAAGGGAGAGCAAAACAAACTAAGGTTAAAAGTGAACCTAACCTGAAAGAAAACTGAGCCAGCTGGATAGAGGGATGTATTTATGAGTGTGAAGCTAAACTGATAACAGAAGGAGAACTGGAGAACATGGGAAGAAATAATCCCGACCCTGGCATGAAGGAGATGGCACAACCAGAGGGCCCATGTGTCTGTAACAAAGCCGTTGGCTTGACAACACTCAGACTTCGCTGACATTGTGGGTCAAGTTGATTACAAACTGTGGATCCCACTGGCACACTACACATTGTTGTTCGGTTTTAGAAACGACACCCGTCATTCCAAAGCTGTTATGGACTCTTTCTGTGTGTGCCGACTTATGGCCTCCAGCTAAACATGAAGTTTGTTTCCAGTTCCAGAAAGTTCTAGGGTGGGATTTAATAATTTACCCTCATGACGTCTCTCGCCGTGGCATACTCTTGCAAGACCAAACTGAACAGAGTGAGTAAAAAATGAGAGGAAGAGACAGGAGAGCAGAGAAGTGAGTCGTCTGCATGCATATGCAATGGCGCCCCCCTGTGGCGATGACTGATCCTACCTGGACAGCCTCCACGGCCCTGTTTTTCCAAGGGTCACAAAAACCAAGGTATCAAAGAGCAGGAGCAGCAGAACGGTACAATGTGTGTGACGAACTGTGCAAACACCAGCGCAACTGGACAACACACAGCGTGACGACAGAACACGTGTAACAGACACCAGAGCTGAACTGAAGACAAAAAAACAATGAAACATTTTATAAAACATGTATGAGAGCTGACTTTGTTTTTGATTTTTGATTCTGATTTTGACCCAGGTTGTTTTTTTCTTTTTACGGTGCCAGCTACACACTGACACACAAGAGAGATTCAGAAAAAGAAAATAGATCGGAGTATCAAAGCTTAAAAAAAATCAGCTATTCCTCTTTTATCAGCTCTCTTCATCTCTTCCCCTCCGTCATTCTCTCACTCCATCTCTCCTGTACACTTTTCTGAGTGCAGTGTTTATCTCAGGCAGCTTTTCCTCCATCTTCCACCGAGCCATCACACTCTTTTAGGAATCTGGAACAGAAAACGCACAGACGATGACAGAACGTTAATAACATTGCAGAAGACACCGGAGGAGCAAAATGTGCAAAGCCATGAATGGAATACTGTTAAGTTCTGCACTGCAGAAAATCAGTCACCAACTCCATTAGTGCATGAACAACACGGACCTCAAGTCTCTGGATGTTAACACAGATACATTGTTTTAATAGAGGACAGAAATAAACACAACCACACAATAACTATGAAATCACGCTAAACAAATGAATCAAACAATGTCAGATGTAGTCCAACCAACCACTGTAAACCAGTGTCTCATTCACTGTGAAAACACAGTAGTAAGAGCTGCATGCATTAATGTGGAGTCTTTGGAAACCTTTTATGAAAGCACAGTTATGTTAATCTCACCCTCCTAACACTTTCTTAACACAGCAGACAGTAGACAGTCAACCCCACAGCATTTTGCAAGAGGCTCATGCAACACAATCGAGCTCCACACTTCTCTCTCCTTGGCCACCCAACAGTAGCAAACCCATGCAGGGCATCTCAAAGTCTCACACTATAGGCTCATACTTGCTCTTTCTCACCGGCTAAGCCCCGGTCACCAGTCCCTCCATGGCTCTGAAACACATCAGGGGGATATTCCCAAATATTCCCATTATGCCTGAGACCAGCACTTCTGTTTAGCTCTTCACATCTTAGTTTATAAACATGAAAATTCAGACCCTTTACACGTTTAGCTAAATATTTAAAAACAAGCTCATCGTCATGGGGATGACACAGTTCAGTTCTTGCTGTAACATTCCATATTGAGCATCATGACTATTCTAGACTTTACAGTCTTTTAGCAAGAAAGGAAGATTGACTTGATATGCACACACTGAACTCATGCCGACATGCAACATCATGAGTTTTCAGGCAAGCCACCGGTCAATCTCACATGAGAGTGGACAAGAATCTGTTCGCTGATATATCTCACACTTCTATCGTCACCATGTATCCTTTTAGATGTATACTGAAACACATTCCAGTGAAAACAGACAGACCAGTCTGGCAAACTCACAGTTACCTGCCTGTCTAAAACAAGCTCTCCAGCTGCGGCTACTGGTGACCAGTGACATTTCAGAAATGTGGGGCTGTGTCCAGTGTTTGGTTCCTGAGACGCAGGAGCATGCCCCAAAGTTCAGAGCTCTTTAGGTTTTGGTCTGGGGCACCCTCTACTGGCACCTTGGAAGAACTGCAGAGAGGGACTGTGCACAGCTCATATAATATGTTGCTGTGAACTTAGTAGCTTTTTGTTGACTTACAAACATGTCCCAAACACACATACTCTCTCTCTCACACACACATTAAATACACTTAGGGCAGAAGAGATGTTTAGTTTACCCCCTCAACAGTAAACTGAATAAACACATTAAATATAAGTCTTGAAACCTTTGGTGTTATTGTCCAGAAAGACTTCCACATAAGAGGTGGGCACATATCCCTCCTCCTCCTCGTTCCTGCGCACACGCGTCCAGCCATCGCCTTTATCTTCCTCGATCACATACAACAACTCGCCCTCTGCTACTGAGATGGTGCCCTCATTCGTGCCTGAGTGGAGGAAGTGGTGGAGGGAGAAAAATGGAAACACAGGGGAAGAGGAAAAGAAACACAGAAGCACAGTAGCACAGTTACACATACTACTACTAGTAAAGGTGCTATGAAGATATTAAGTATAAGTAAGTATATATACTCTTTTGATCCCGTGAGGGAAATTTGGTCTCTGCATTTATCCCAATCCGTGAATTAGTGAAACACACTCAGCACACAGTGAACACACAGTGAGGTGAAGCACACACTAATCCCGGCGCAGTGAGCTGCCTGCAACAACAGCGGCGCTCGGGGAGCAGTGAGGGGTTAGATGCCTTGCGCACTTCAGCCGTGCCTACTGGTCGGGGTTCAAACCGGCAACCCTCCAAGTCCGAAGCGCTAACCAGTAGGCCACGGCTGCCCCAAATTAGGAAATGATTATTCTCTCAAACAGATCTATAGTATATTTCTGACATGTATGGAGTATGTATGTATATATGTATGTAAGTATGTATGTATGTAATACTCATGGCAAGCACAGTGCCCTTGTGTTGAGCTGCATTTCATTCACTAAAGAGAATTGGCATTGCTGTGCTGTTCCAAGCTGGTATTTATGCATATCATTTATGCATAATATGTATACAGACTAATGTAACTGTGCATCATTAATCCTAGACTATGCTACTTGTGGCTAAGACACAATGTTATGGTATGCTGTGGTTACCATCAAAGGGGTACAGGGCCTTGCAGGTGCCTATGGTGGGCAAGGTCTCTTCTTCCTCAAACTCATCATCAAACTCTGGGTCGGCTGCTTTCACCGGCGGCTCGGAGCTGGGCTCCTCTGTGTAACTGCCATCTGGGCTGCTCAACACACAAACACACACACTCACTATAGCAAAGCATACACACGCCGTAAAAAGTCGCACAGACACACAAACACACTCACTCACTATAGCAAAGCATACACACCCTGTGAAAGCCACACAGAAACACATACAGTCTACAAACACATAAACTATTAATGTAGCCCTCACAGTCACACACACATACACACTCATGAAAGCACCATATGCTGTATTGCACACACACAAATACAATACAGTGTTTGTGCTTATGTACACGTTTGTGTACACTTGTGTGTCTGTTTGTACTTTACCTTTCTCTGTCCTGTGCACAGTTGTTGGTAACTGTAACGGGTGCGTTGTTCTGAGTCTCGAATACTACGCTTTGCCTCTTGGGTGGGTCACTTTTCACTGGCAATCTGCCCTCAACCTCGGCAAGCCATCCCTGTGACACACACACACACACACACACACACACACACACACACACACACACACACACACACACACACACACACACACACACACACACACACACACACACACACAAGCATATATATTTACATACGGACATACAGCAAGACTACATAGTCAGAGTGGGGAAATGCTTTACCCAGTTACAAAACCACAGTGCCTTGGCTTCACGAATCACTTCTCATTTGTTTAGAAACACATGAAGATCAGAGCCAAGCACATGTTAGGAAATGAGAGTGTACTGTGTCCTAATAAGGCAAGATGCATGTGTGCTATTAGTCTCTTCCACCGCTGAACTCATTGGCTGTAATTCATACAGACAGCAATAAACCCAGTGAGATCTGGAAGTGAGTGAGTGAGTGAGAGAGAGAGAGACAGAGAGAAAGAGAGAGAGAACGAGAGAGACAGACAGACAGACACATAGACAGTGTACATATGTGTGTGTGTGTGTGTGTGTGTGTGTGTGTGTGTGTGTGCGTGCGTGTGTGTGTGAAGGCTCACCTCAAACTTCTGAGCCTCTGCCTGTAGCTTGTCGATGTTTTGAGCGATCTCACCCAGTCGGGGGTCTAGACTTATGGGGTCGCCCATCTGAGGGTTCTTAATGTACACGTCCTTCATCTTTGTCAAAGCATCTCTGCAAAGACACATGAGCAAATGTATACAAACATACATTCAGACATGCTTGCTGGAAAACCTGAACTAACTTGCTTAGTTTAACTGTGTGTCAATGCCTAACTTGACACACAGTCAAACTTGATCCTATATGTGTGTATGTGTGTGTGTGTGTGTGTGTGTGTGTGTGTGTGTGTGTGTGTGTGTGTGTGTGTGTGTGTGTGTGTGTGTGTGTGTGTATGTGTATGTGTTATACCTCTGATCCATTTCCTTCTGAATGTCTTTGTTGATGTCGTCTATCTTAGCCTGGAGCTTCTTCCTCCTCTGCTCTGGTGGAAGGTGGCTGAAGTCCTCTGGTCCAGAGCCCTGAGGAAGAGGAGCAAAAGGAGGAGGAGGAGGAGGAGATGAAAAGGAGAGAAGTCCATTTCAAATGAAATCCCACAGGTATTGGCACAATAACTTCCTCTTAGCTTTTAGCTCATATCCCTCTAGACTACAGAGTAATGCACCCTTTAATGTGTGAACTATTTAAAGCGTTACAGGCCTTAATCTACTTTGTTCTTCTATACTATAATACAGAATAATCTGTCACTTCATGTCCACAATCATTTTTATATTCCAATCCTAATATCTCATGCTAATATCTCATGCTAATAGTTTGGCATTATCCAATCAGTATAAGTATTTAGTGATCCAATCAAGTGTCTTTTCAAAGACCTGGGGATACAGTTACCCGCAACTCACACACTACATTTTGTCTACTGGGGTTCACAGGTCAGCCAAATGACCTTTCACCTTTTCAGTCACAAGTCTCAAACCAGTTATTTAAACTGAACTATTAATGGAGTCCAGCCCTTCACTACCTACGCCCTTCTGAATGATAATGTGGTTGCAGTCTTCTGAGGTGAGGTAAGGACATGCACTCAACCTTCTAAGGCTGTGTGATAAAGACTAATCCTAATCTGGGCTGAGTGCATTATTGCTGTACTAAGGAGAAAGATCGGGGGCACAGCGGAGTGCCGATTTCCTCTGACCAGGCAGATGTAGCCACGGTGAAACAATTATATCGATCCTGGGAGAGCGTGAGTCATCTTATTTCCATGCATTTACAGAGAGGCTCTCTAAGGAATATGTGTGTGCTAAATGTGTGGATAAGTGTATTGGATGTGGCTTATGCAGGTATGTTTTGAAAGTTTGAAAATAAATTATGTCTAGGACAGTTACACTCATAAAGTGGATCAAAACACTAAATTCAATCATAACTATTCTTTCATCGTATTACTTTGAGCTTGGACTGGATAGGTTGGGAAGGACCTACAAATACACTGGGCAGATTTCAGACTAGCATGTCACTTCGCCAGCTTTCTCCTTCCTCTCCAGGGACATGGGGAGAGGGGTTAGATCAGGACTGCAACCCAACAAGCAAACCTTCCTATCTAGGGATCAGGGTTCAAAGGTCACAGTGGAGAGGGAGGTCACCTTGCTACCACAGTAACCTTACCCTTTCAGTCTCTCCCAGAGTGCAGCACTTACCGCCCACATGCAACAACACAAAATGGTTTTCATCAATCTGCTCCAACAGTCAACACTGAACATCAACATGCTTCCAAATGCAGGCCACATTGAGGGATTCCTCTTTAAACACAATGCTTGTGAACCAACGCGAACACACACAACTAAGAGAGTGTCTGAGCACATGCTAGCTCATACTGTGCTTACCTCACCATTCACCTCCACACTTGAATAGGACTGGTGGCAGCTAGCAGCATCTTTTCATCGCGCTAATAGCTAGGCATCTAGACTACTTGTCTATTGCATGTAACTCACTACATTAGATTTATGTATGTCATTAATGTCATTCATATGTCTGTTATTTGGTTACTGATGTTCTATGATATTATGTTTCTATTTAGAGTACTGTAATTTTTGGCTCATTAATGTTAATCAGTGAAGACACACATGAGTGTAAATAAACACATGTACTAATGCTAAAAATGCTAATTAATCAATCAAGTGCCTCGATCAATCCACTAATGTATAAGGCCA
>NC_063200.1:28940062-28947562 GCF_017589495.1 Alosa alosa | reverse complement strand
ATCTATATGCAGACAACATACTGTATTGCTCTAAAGCATTTGTGTTGCTGCACTTGTATTCATACCTGAACTAAATCAGTTAGCTAAATGTTCTCACAGTATATGCCACATCTAAACAAGAGCATATCTGAAGATTAGGAAAGTGTTATCTTTGTTGGAAAGTGTGTGTGTGTGTGTGTGTGTGTGTGTGTGTGTGTGTGTGTGTGTGTGTGTGTGTGTGTGTGTGTGTGTGTGTGTGTGTGTGTGTGTTTATGATACGAAAGCTCAATAAGTATACTGACGAAAGGTCCCAATGCACTGACATACACATTGAAACACCAATAACAAAGGACAGCATAGATGCACAGGATGGAAACATGCATACACATGTCACTATCTTTTAAAGGGAATATGGAACAAACCTGGGGCCTATGCAGCACAATGTATACAGTTATGCATACAGTCTCTCTCTCTCTCTCTCTCACACACACACACACAAACACACACACACACACATACACACACACACATACACACCCAAGCACTGCAATACACTAATCCTGTGATCCCGTTGTCCATCGTACGCATCTTACCAGTAGTAAGTTATACGAAAAAACGGAAGTTGCGCAAAATTACGCAATGACAGGCCCATTTCAAGTCGTCTGACATGAAGCAATCTCGTGCAAGCCAGAGGACCCCCAAGTTCGGCAGCAAGTTCTTACGACTTGAAAACAAAGATGGCTGCACCCTGTGTTTGTGTTAAGTAGCTGTGGTATTTTACTCTTATATTGACTGCTGAGCAAATGTGAATGTCCATTTCAATTACTCGTACACATTCCAATGCCTAAAGGGTATGTGTTATGTTGTCTTGTTGTTTGTGGAATACTGTGAAATGTGTTGTTTATCCATTGGTGTTGGTAAAAGTGGCTAGCAATGTTGCTGTGTTGCTAAAAATAAACGCTAGACAACATTATGTTACTCGAGGTGTAAACCGGCGATTAATTGGTCTTTGACTCATTGTACTGGAACGCTTCTTACGAGGAAGTGACGTCATTTCACAAGTTACAGGTTGTCACAAGCCGTCAGCATGGACAATGGGATCACAGCATAACACTCCTACTAATCAGCTGGTTATACACCCAATCCAAGCATCAAGTTAAAGTCCAGCCTAGCCATTCAGAAGCAAGTTATTGTGGTGGGAGGGCCATTCTGGGAAAGCCCACAGTAGAAACAGAGGAAAGAGAATGAGGAAGAGGAGGAGATGGGATGAAGACCAGACCCTATGATTAAATCTGAAACAGCAAAGAAGGTGGGATCATGAAATCGCTGGGCTACAGGAGGGGATTTGGGTGCTGGGGTCAAAGTTCACAGGCAGCTGGGGATTGTAGTCTTTTGGTTTTGTTTTGGCCTATTTAGGTTGACTGGTGAAAGCATGTTGCAGTCCAGGCGGGGTGGGGTGGAAAGTTGCTTTTGGTTAGTGTTGACGTGTTGTGTCACACGTCGTTGACACGCTCGCAGTTGTTACGACGGTTAGAAATGACCGTTTTAGTCAGCCGTGAGGTCATGACCAGGGGGAGAGGAGGAAGGAATTGAGGATAACAACAGCAATAACAAACACACAAAACAAACCAACAAACAAATACAATAACAAACAGGCAAAACAAACCAACAAACAAATACAATAACAAACAGGAAGAGCGATGCTGATGGCTCAGGACTCACAGAGGGGAGCCGTATGGAAGGGGGGATAATGGCATGAACTGAAAGGAAAGATGAACAGAGCACTTCTCTCTTCCACCCTCCCTCCGCCCCCCCCCAAACAAAATGATATTTCTTCACCCAGGGCCAGGTCTAGGAGGCCAAGGGCATGCTGATCAAGTCCTGATACACATTACCCATAGTGCATAGTGCCAACAATTCTATAGAAAGATGTACACAGTATGGGTACAGTGAGGGAGCATGCACATGTGATTTGTGTGTGTGTGTGTGTGTGTGAGTGTGTGCGCGCCTATGTGTGTGTGTGCTACCTTGTTCTTCTTGATGAAAGGCCACAGTTGTCCGTCGCTAGCGACTTTTCGGTTTGCCTCTCGCCCAGAGTTGGACAGGCTGGTCTCCGAGACGGCCCTCTTCATCGCCTGGCCGTAGTCTTCAAACTCCACATCGCCCGGGGGCTCAAAGCCCGACTTGAATGAGTCCACCACCTGCTTGGAGTCCTGCAAATGGAGTGGATAAAATCCAGGAATAAAGGAAAATACCTGTAAACTTATTACGTAATCTTAATCTACAATGTACAATCTTAATCTAAAGTACAATGATGTGGCAATGAGGATTTGTATTCACTCTGTACTCTTGAATTTCCCCTTGGGGATCAATAAAGTATCTATCTATCTATCTATCTATCTATCTTGTTCACTGTGTCATCTTTTGTTTGGCAGATAGGCTTCTCAGTCATTTCTTTGGAACTTTGGTGGAATCTACTAACTGTAGCACTACAATGGTACTGTAGCATTGGGTCATCTGTGGAATAGGTCACCAAGCAGTTAAGAACAGATTCTCTCTCTCTTTCTCTCTCTCTCTCTCTCTCTCTCTCTCTCTCTCTCACACACACACACACACACACACACACACACAGAGAGAGCAAAAGAAAGAAAGAGCCCATCCTGCAGTAGTTCAGTGATCTAATGATCTAGTGATTACTCAAGAGAGAGAACAGCGGGAGCGGTAAGAGGGAGGAGAGGCCGACGAGGAAGAGGATTGGGAAGAAGTGATGTGACATCACAGAGAAAGAAACAAGAGAGAGAGAAAGTGTGTGTGTCAAATAGAAAGAGAGAGAGAGAAAGAGAGAGAGAGAGAAAAAAAGCTCTTTGAAACACAAGGAGCTGATCACACACACACACACACACACACACACACACAAACCGCAGTGTGCTGAGGAACAGGAAACTCCCTTGTTAACCTGGCAAACCTTGACCATCTGACCATCTGCTCTTACAACACAAACACGGGCGTGGCAGGTGAGCCCTGAGCAGGAGGGGAGGAAGGGAGGAGATGGCTGGACAGAGGGTGGGCCAAGAGACTGTGGGCAAATACCCAGGGGGGTAGGGGTACAGAGCTGGAGGGGGAGGGCACCGGTGGATGTGGGGATCTGCTGGTACAATAGTGGGGTACTACTGTGGGTACTGCTGTGGGTACTACTGTGGGTACTACTGTGGGTACTACTGTGGGTACTACTGTGGGTACTACGTACTACATGTCTCTGTTTACACTGACTTCCATCTGCTTTCCAGTGACTATATACACCATTGATTAGACCAGTACATATTGATTTATCTTAGAATATATTGATTTATCTATTATCAGTATATTATTGAGTTTGTGTGTGTGTGTGTGTGTGTGTGTGTGTGTATCGGTGTGTGTGTGTGTGTGTTATACTTACATTCTTGGCCTCAATTGATTCTGCAGCTTTAGTCATGCCGTCTAGGCACTTGCCCACGATAGGGCAGGATGGTGCGGTCCACCTCAGCGAAGGTGCGCATGGACTCTCCCAACCGCTCAATCCTCCTCTCCTCCATGTCCTGGATTTTCTGTTTATGATCAAACAAAGATCGGAGTGTGAATATGTGCTTTTGCAGATTAAAAAGGTGTGTGTGTGTGCGCATGCAAGGCAAGGCGTCGCGCGGCGTCGCGCAGGTGTGTGTGTGTGTGTACTGTATATGTGTGTGTGTGTGTGTGTGTGTGTGAGTGAGAGAGTTTGCTTTAATTTTGGTGAATCATACCTGAAATATGGTGGGGATGATGGAGTAGTAATGGTCATTTTGCTCCTGGTTGAATTTCTGCAGGTAAGCTGCATATTCATTCTTACTGTCTGAAGCCATCTGGTGTCTCATTTGAGCTTGCTGCCTCGCCTGAGAGATAGAAGGAAAAAAAGGAAACAGAAAGGGGGGGGGATGTAAGAATTTCTGCTCCATTATCTACTGCTGTACAAATGAACAAGACGGGTTAACTGAGGTACTGACATCATGTTTCATAAACACATAAATCACACATACGATCCGAAGAGACAAAAACAGCACTTGCACACCTGCACTGTATTCATACAGAGAGATACACACACTGTCCTGCATGTTTGCCTTATACACTCAACACCTCTATCTCACTTCAGATGCCAAATTTAAACAGTTATGCGAGAAAACCTTTCCACTGAAACAGACCTTCACACACACACATTCATAGAAACACACATTCAAAGGAATTCACTGTACATTCACACACAGTCCATAGAAACTGTGAACCTCTCGGCAGCTTTACACCAGGTGGTGAGATCAAAAAAAAAGCCAACCAAGCTCAAGGATTTTGCCGCACTGGCTTTCAATCTGGGCCTTCTTTACTGCATTCACACAGCATTCTTAATGTCTTTCATTCATCTCGCTGCTTTCAGAACAAGCCTGTGAAGCCCTGAGAGGCCCTTCTGCACACATTCACCCAAGGACAGACAGACAGGCAGACAGACAGACAGGCAGAAAGACAGACAGACAGACAGGCTGACAGGCAGACAGGCAGACAGGCAGACAGACTGACTGACGCCGACAGACCCAAAAACAGCTCAAGAGAAAGGTACAGTAGCAGCAGGGAAGACAGATAGCGTGGGTGAGAGATCAAGAGATTATTAGGCGTATTTTCTGTGCTAAAGCATGAGTGTGAGAACGACCATGTGTGTGTGTTTGGGTTTCCTAATGTGAGTGCATTTGCATGTGCAAGTGCGTGCATGCTAGCTTGCGCCTTGCTAGGACCATGCAAAAAGGCTAGAAGCACACGGGCAGCAGAAACAGGTATAACCCCCTCTCTCCAAACACACACACACACACACACACACACTTCTAACACACACAATTCTAACACACACACACACACACACACACACACACACACACACACACACACACACACACACACACACACACACACACACACACACACACACACACACACACACACACACACACACACAGGAGCCTGGCCTGGTTGGCAAAGCACAGGATAACAAGTCACGGAGAGGTGGCAGATGTCAGTGTCGCCATGGCAGCCTGCAAACCTGAAACCATAGCAATAAGCTACTTCCTGTTGTACTCCAGGAAAACCAAACCACTGTACCAGGCCCCTCCACGTTACCAAAGAAACGAATCAGTCACACTAGGTGTTGATTTATCGCTTCCTGTGAAAAACCCCACAGGCTTGCATACGCTTACACACACACACACACACACACACACACACACACACACACACATACATACACACTCGCACACATTTTCATGACAAAGCACCAGCAGACAAATAAACAGGTACATCTTAATTCCCAACTAGGACACAGACATAAAGCCTGTCTTTTTCGCCGTTATTAGGTATCTGTGCACCTCCCCAGCTGATGGACAGTAAGACTTGGGAGTGTGTGTTGGTATTACAACAAACATTCACAGCCATGCTGCTTGTGAAGCGTGACTGACAGCCTTACTTAGTGGGCTTGAGGTGTGTGTGTGTGTGTGTGTGTGTGTGTGTGTGTGTGTGTTTGTTTGTTTGTGTGTGTGTTTGTGTGCATGCCTGTGTACCAGACAGACAGACAGATAAAAAGGAGTGTGAGTGAGGGAATACAGTGTGAGAGTGAGTGCTTAATGTGTGTGTGTGTGTGTGTGTGTGTGTGTGTGTGTGTGTGTGTGTGTGTATGTATATGTGAGACTTATATATAGGGTCATATGACAAACACGTAGCAACAGTGGCTTTCTACATAAGGCACATGGCACCTTGCACCTACCTTATTGTAACATCGCTTCAAGGCAAAGTGGGGAATAAGGTACACACACACACACACACACAAGAGTTAGCTTGAAGGTCATTGTTCAAGGAGAGTCTGCACACATCTCTTTCTCTCTATTACACACTAACACATCCACCCATCCACACACACACACACCATAAAATCAAAACACTGCACAACGGTTGGAGACGATTAAGCTGTTTAAACTTGGCCAAGCAGCGCTATCGTAGTTGAAAAATCATACCCCATTAATCTTAACAAAAAAATGCAACAATGTTTCAAGAGGGATTTAGTCACAATCCAGCAACAACAGCATGGCTCACTCACACAAACGCTCCAAAAATACAGTCATATTTTCCAGACGCCGTTTAACACAGACCAAATTACAACAGGGACACCAATTTAAAGCACAGTGTTTCCAGGACAACCGCAGTAGGATGCTTCACGGTACAGGAATGCCACGGCGACAACAGACATGGGCAAGGAGCCAATCGGAGGTGAGGAACAGTCATGTGACATGAGTAAGAGCCAATGGCTTACAACTGAAGGAGAAAGTGGTGGGGAAAAAACTCAAGTGAGATTTAACAGTGATGTGTGAGGAGTGAGGTCATGTTATTCTGCAATGAAGGAAAACACACACACACACACACACACACACTCACACACACAGACACACACAAACACACACACACACACAATTAGTCACACATACTATTTATGCTCTAATCCCTGTTTTTTTTAGGTGAATGTTATGTGTCAATTTTGTGTGTGTGTGTGTGTGTGTGTGTGTGTGTGTGTGTGTGTGTGTGTGAGATAGAGGAGTAAGTGCACGATTATCTGTGGCATTTACACCAGGCACCATCATAAACCATGTTGATATTGGGGTCTTAGTTTGTTGTTCATGGAATATGTGCTGCCCATGAAATAAGCTGCCCATGAAAATAGATAAACCCTGTAGTTATAATTCTACAGACAGAGACACACTTAACTTAACGTAAAGTCTATACTATGTAATACAACAGTAGAAACTGACTTATCAGCGCAGACAGACATGAAAACACACATGGCGAGAGGGAGAGAGAGAGAGTGAGAGAGAAATACCAACAATAGTGAGACTTGGCCAACCTTTCCAAGAGAAAGCACAAATGAAAGGAAGGAGAGAATACCCGCCACCCCCCCCCCACCCACCCCCCCAACATGTATCAACATACAAACACACGCACACGCACACATACACTTGCTCTCACATGCATATATACTGTATGTGCATACACAAACACACACACACACTCCCAACACACAGATGAACATGTCCTACATGGTGTGCACATATGTCTGTACCTTCTCCACGTCTGCTTTCGTTACGTTGATGTCGGCGTCCATCTTGTCAAAGTACTGCTGGGCTCTGTCCGCCTCCTTGCAGTCTCTCTCAAAGCGCCTCTTGCTCTGTGGGCAGCAACCACAAGGACAGGGAGAGGAAGAGAATCAGAGGGATATTTACCACAGTAATACAAACTCTGTAACTCAATTCACAAATGTCAGTCATTTCCACTGCCCCATACACACACACGTATATCTCAGAGTCAAAGCCAACGTGATTGGACGCACAAGTCTGTAAAAGCTATTATGACTGGCTGCAGACTGTATGATCAGTGAAAAGTTATACTTAATGGATAGACAATGAGTCTGCATGATCAGACAAATGCTAT
>NC_063200.1:28917562-28930062 GCF_017589495.1 Alosa alosa | reverse complement strand
TGTGTGTCTGTATATGAGTAGAAGTCTCCATACTGGCATCTTTTTTTGTGCATACATACATGTATGCATGCACATATGGCTGTGTATGTGTGTTTGTGTGTGTGTATGTGTGTAAGCGGGTGTACATACCACTACAAGGGCATACATGCTTGTGTGTGTGTGTGTGTGTGTGTGTGTGTGTGTGTGTGTGTGTGTGTGTGTGTGTGTGTGTGTGTGTGTGTGTGTGAATGTGTTAGTAGGGTGTGCCTCAGGACGAGGATATATTTATATCAGAGATGACCTCATTCTGCTCAGCTCGGTACTCGACCAGTGGCCAGGGAACCCTCCTGCTGCTGCTGTTAAAGTCTACTCTGCACACACACACACACACACACACACACACACACACACACACACACACACACACACACACACACACACACACACACACACACACACTAGACAGGCAGAGGCAGAAAATAATACTGAGAGGAAAAAGGCGAAGTAGGATGGACCGACAGAGAGACGCGAGGGGTGGACAAATGAACTGTTGTTGTGACACAGAGGTGACGTGAACGGATGGGAGGATGAATGAAGGCGATAACGAGAGAGGAATAACAAGACCAAAGGACAGGAACAAGTCACAGCCAGAGTAAAAGGGTCGTGGGAGACCGCTGCACGCGCGATAACTCGGTCCCTACAGGAAGACAGGAAGTGACGTCACTCACCGTCTTCCTCTCCGACTTGAGCTCCTGCGTGTACTTCCCGAGCTCGGCAATGATCTGCGCCGTCAGATTCTCCGACACCAGCTCGTGCTGGCCCGCATAGTCATTGAGCTCGTTCAGCGTGGACAGGAAGGCCCGGCACGAGCTGTACCTGCAGACAGGAAGTGATGTCAAAGTCAAAAGTCAGGAGGCAAGAGGGGGCAGGAAAGGCTGATGAAACAGAACAGTGACGCTGAGGGACCAAGGTGGCAGGCGAATTCCCGGAAGTTGAAACACCCATGGAAGCTGGAGGTGTCAACACTGCGCTAACCCCATAGAACGCCCATGCATTTAGGATTTTTTTTAAAATCCCATAACTTCATATCCTATCCTGTGCCGACATTGTAGCTTCTGTATTTATCTACATAAACAACACAAGGCAAAACAGGCTCAACTACCTTGTACGTAACATTGGGTACCTGTAAGAAGAATATTTAGTATGTCCGGTTGTAGGGAAGCTAACTTTGACGTAATCTTTCGACGTAATCTTCGACGTCTGCGCAGGGAGATAACCGTATTGTTTGGATAAGAAGCTCAGTCCAGCCAGCACGGAAAGTCATGAACAAAACCTATGTAGGCTAAGCCTACAAAACGAGTAAAGCAAGTATACCTAATAAAAAAAATGGCACTAATCATTTCAGAGGTTTTCGATGGATTGACAGTAGGCTAGGTCGGAAAAGTGGAAAGAAGATTCTAACTTTTTTTTTTGTTTTACCATTGACTGTGTTTGAAGATGATCATGTCTGGTAGTGACTTGAACTTCATCACTTGTGATGATGATGTTAATAATAATAACTAAATAAATGTTTAACTTTGATGACTTTGAAAGCAAAGTGTGATAAGAATTTCTGTGTGAACCATCTATCAGACGAGTTACAAGATTCAGTTTGATGGCTAATGTCATGAAGTTAAGTTTGAGTCTGCGCAGTACAATGGGCAGGTCAACTGAAAAATTTTCAACTTGCGTCAGTGCCCTCCCATTGAAAACAACAGAGTCTGTTCGTCCATTTCTTTTCCTGTGTATGTGAGGGACTCACTTGTTCTCCTCCTCCTCTCTGGAGTTCTTCTTCGGCTGGTATTTCTTTGAAAGATTCCTGAAAGCACAAAGGGGGAGGGAGGGGTCATTAGTTGGTGATGTTCGGAGGTGTAGGCAGGACAAACAGATGCACAAACTGACTAACAGATGTACCAGTCTAATGAACGTGTAGAAACTGCCAAGTGAAGGATGCTAACAGACAGGCAAACACCCAAACGATAGGAAGCAAGCCAGACAGACACACAGGCAAGCCATATTTGATTAATTTGAGAACATAATTCTGGAAGATAATGAGATCTGCTTTCTCTTTCTCTCTCGGTCCCTCCCTCTCCCCCTCGACTGTACTCGTCTGTTGCTGAGTCATCCTACCTGGTTTTATTTTATTGAATACAAAATATTGCACAGGACATGAATGTGTAATTAAGCTTTACCTACAAATAGTCAGCAAATGCATGACTGCTCTTACACACACATGCGCGTATGCGTGTGCGTGCACACAAACACACAAACACACACACACTCACACACACACACACAGACATTCCCTTCTCTGTGGAAAATATGATAGAAGCCAGTAACTAATGCTGCTCATGGCTTCTTGCTATTACCAGCTTAATTGGCGTTTTCTGTGTATGTGTGTGTGTGTGTGTCTCTGTGCGTGTGTGTGCCTGTGTATATGTGTGCATGCTTGTTTGTGTGTGTGAGAGAGTATGAGTGAGTGTGCAAGTGAGAGATGTGTGTGTGCCTTTGATGACACCTTCCTTTATGTGATACACCTGTTCTGTTACTGAGCCTGTCAGTACAGGCACAGGTGGTCGGTGTGTTGTTTATTTACATCTGTGCTCTTATGTGTGTGTCAGTCTGGCTGGGGTGTTTTTGTGGACTGGTGGTTTCGTCAAGTCAAGTGTTGTTTTATTTACATCTGTCATACAAAAGCTTTCTTATAGACATGTGACATAGACATGTGTGTGTGTGAAATATAGAACATGTATGTCAAAATAGAAATATAGGACATATATATAAAAAATAGAGGTAGTGTGTGTGTGTGTGTGTGTGACCCTTATGTGATGCAGTGCAGTGTGGCTTGATGTGAAGCAGCAACACGTGTCTGGCACAGTGTTCCACAGGGTGTTTGGGTGGACTGATCCTAGGGGGTTCCTGGCTTTTGGTTTTCCATCCTGATTGCTTGGTGGATGAAGCTACTTGCCAGTCTGGTGGTGCCTTCTCCACAAAACAGTTTGTGGTTGTGCAGGGTGGGTTGTATCCCAATCATTGGGATAACTAATCCTGAACAGTGCTCTTCCTGTTCTGATAATCAACACTGTTTGTGTGTTTTCCACACAAACACTCACAAAATACCCTTGGGATAACTATCTGACTCATAATCAAACGACACAAACACTCACACACACACACACACACACACACACACACACACACACACACACACACACACACACACACACGTTGCGCGCATACACACAGCGAACGCACACAAACACATTTTTCTTGAGTGAGTAATACAGGTCTCAGTTTGTGACATGCATGAATCACTTCTATATGAACCAGATATCACAAACACACATACAGGAAAACCCTACCCCATCATCCTTCACCAGACACTTAACAACAGCAGACCCCATCAATTAGATTTTCAACAGCCTGCTTAGCCAGCCAATCAGAAAGGGCACAGGCAGGCATGACCCAATGGTTCCATCATGCATGTTTTATAACTCAGTCAGTACACAGTCCCTGTCCATGTGCACTCTCCCAAACCCAGACATGCATTTGAATAAAACAATAACTATGCATCAGTGAAACTGTGGCCACATTAAATCCACCTCCACCTCTTTGTTGTATTTATTTGAATGTGTGTCTAATATTGTTGGAATGAATTCAGTGCAGAATAGCTACTAGCTACCCTTTGCTTATGCTCTGCAGGTAAAAGATACCAGCTTTACTTTGGGATACATACATACCTTAGTATGTATATACAGTATACAACACTCATGAAACCTATAGCTAAAAATCTCAAAAAAGTAAATATTTGAAAGACATACAAATACACAGATACTCTCTCTCTCTCTCTTTCCTGTCTCTTTTCCTCTCTGTGTCTCTCTCTCTCACACACACACACACACACACACACACACACACACATGCATGCATAGACACACACACACACACACACACATACACTCAAACACACACACACACACACACGCACAGACAGACACACACGCACGCACACACACAATCACACAGTATCCCTCTGTCTCCCTCTCCTGCAGCTGATCTCACCACCCCCTCTCCCCACCATGCCCTGTCTGCGTTGTTGCTAGGCAGATACACCTTTCCTCACGCACTACTATCTTCCACTCTTTCACTCATCTGCACACATCACTGTGTTTCTCTCTCTTTATCTCCCCTTTTCTACATCTCTCTGTCTCTGTGGGCCAGATGTCTTGTCATACTGTATTTGCCCATCCACCCTGATAGGGTATTTAGCCAGCATAGGGGGTTTTAATCTGGATTAGTCTACACAGTTTGTGTGCTACTGCTCTGGTGGCCTGTATGCTTCTGCGTTTGTCAAAAACATCACTAGTGTCTGCACATAATGAGTGTGTGTGTGTGTGTGTGTGTGTGTGTGTGTGTGTGTGTGTGTGTGTGTGTTTAAGTGAGTGTGCATGTGTCTGTCTGTCTGTCTGTCTGACTGACTGTCTATTGCATCCATGTGTATGAGCTCAAATACAATGGCAAACTGAGGGCTGTTTTATCAATCTGTGTGTGTGTCTGCAACTATGGTAGGCTATTTTTTTAAGTTCATTCTAAAATTGAAATATAGTACATATGTCTGCATGGTAGTGACATATTAGGCCATGTTCTGCCCTAGATATTGACTCTATATAATGCACTCATCAGGTTAAATGGACGAAAAAGTGTGTGTGTGTGTGTGTGTGTGTGTGTGTGTGTGTGTGTGTGTGTGTGTGTGTGTGTGTGTGTGTGTGTGTGTGTGTGTGTGTATGTCTGTGTGTGTGTGTGTGCCTGCATGTATGCCTGTGTGTTTGCTAGTGTCTCAGTGAAAGCTTGTCAAGCTCAGTGTCAGCTCCAGTGACACTCAAGGATTCCCCCTATCACCTACAAATAACCACCAATTAATTGCACAATGTGTGGCTTTGTGTGTGTGCACATGTGTGTGAATGCTGGGTTCTTACAAATTGGCTAAAGGGTGCATGGCCCCCGTAGACATGGGGGATTAAGAGTGTTTTGAACTGCTTGTTGTTGGGGGTATGAAGAGCTAAGAGAAGACCCCCACACATGCACAAAGCCCCCCACACACACACGCATACACACAGACACACAGACACACACACACGCACGCACGCACACACACACACACACACACATTTACACACCCCTCTCTGAGTCTCTTATGCTTAAACCCCTGTGGGGGGTTAGTGGGCGGGCCCTTTTCTGATTGGTCAGGTGGAATGTGGGTCAGCTGTGGGGAGCTGAATGCTGACACTTTGTTTCCATGGCGACACACATCACCCCCCCTCCCCCCCAAACTGGCTTGTACAGACATACGGACGGTAAAAGTACAAACAAGGAACACTGACACATGCACACAGAAGCGTCACATTCACATCCTGCAGCCTTGAACTGTCGGCAGTAGCCAAACACATCTGCAGTGTGTGTGTGTTTGTGTGTGAGAGAGAGAGTGAGTGTGAGAGACACACAGACATACAGGCAGACAGACAGACAGACAGATAGAGGGATATATGTTCATTTGCATATAGAAGCTTGCTCAACCTTATTTATCAAAAGAGGACTCACCTAATCTGCTTTGCATAGTTGAGCTCTATCTCCGATCTCTCTTTGACAAATTTGGTGTACCTCTCCACAAAGTCGATACCCCACTGTGTGTGCTTCTCCAAGTTATCAAACTGATCCTGCGATGCAGAAGAGAGAAAGACATTCAGTCATCCTGATTTTGACAGGAAGTGCAAAAACATGATAGCATCTTTGTGGTAAAGTGAGAAAGATGGAGAGAGATAGAGAGAGAGAGAGAAAGAGAGAGATATATAATCTCTCTATGATCTAATTAAGATCATTGTCAGAGTTTGTAACACATTTGTAGTGTGTGTGTGTGTTTGTATGTGGTTCATTAAGGTTAAATGTCAAGGGGTTTTACAAAGCCAACTACCCATAAACACACTTTGGAACCCCGAGAGCCAGACAGCGAGCTGAACTCATTATTTCTCTTCATTCAGAGATGAAGAAAGAGGGGAAAGGAGTGAGTCGCAGAGGAAGATTAAATGTGAGCATTAAATAGGCCATAATTAGCCTCCTACCTCCCCTCAGTTCAATAAAGACTTTACAGACACAAGCCCACACAAAACACAGACATACTCACAAGTTCAGACACACACACACACACACACACACACACACACACACACACACACACTCTCTCTCTCTCTCTCTCTCTCTCTCTCTCTCTCTCTCTCACACACACACACACACAGTCTCTCTGGCAGGACAAAGTGTCATAATAGCTCAACAGGCTTTTATAAGAGGAGACTGCAGCAGCAATGAGATTAAGACCCGCCAAAAGAACAGCCGCCCTCATTTCTCTCAGCAAATCACACACACACACACAC
This sequence comes from Alosa alosa, assembly GCF_017589495.1. Classification (NCBI taxonomy): domain Eukaryota; kingdom Metazoa; phylum Chordata; class Actinopteri; order Clupeiformes; family Clupeidae; genus Alosa; species Alosa alosa. Next base: position 28,923,619 of record NC_063200.1, on the reverse strand, counting down.
ACACACACACACACACACACACACACACACACACACACACACACACACACACAAAATGAATTCAGGTACAATTAAAAGCAGCCCTATTTATCAGGGCAACCGAAAACACCTGAATCTCATCTCGAGGTTCTTTTGATGTGCGGCTCTCTTATTAGCCACGCTGTCGCCAGAGGAGTTTTCTGCTGCCCTTTCTCGAGGTGTTGTTGCGTTCAGTCAGCTTACTGCCGACAGAGACATGAGGTTGTGTGGGGAGTGTTTGTGAGCCTGACGCTGTGCTGAAACTGTGTTGAGGTTCGGTGTTGTGTTCAGGTATAAGATGTGTGTGTGTGGTGAGCAAGACAGACAGGCCTCCTCTCACTGCATATCCTCTCAGATAGCGGATATCCTGTGCTGTGCGATAAATGTGTCAGTGCTTATGATGTGTGTGTGTATAGTTCTGTGTGTGAGTGTGTGTGTGTGTGCATGCACTTGCAGGTCTAAATGAAATTAGGACGGACAGCATGTGGGTCTCAGTTTAAGTCTACAGTAAGAGCTCTTGTTGTACTATTTAATAAAGCTCAATTTTAGCAAGGCCACAGTACACCTGTGGTCATTGTGGTCAGAGATCTGTATTCTCTTCACTGTCCTGAGAACTGATCATATACATAAATATGATAGATATATAACATATCGTCATAACGCAGCGAAACACTGCATAGATATCTGTGCTGCTATGTACATCGCTTCTCACAAAACAAAAAGCCCCTACACCTACATGCATAGAGCATGTTCATCATGCAAACCATCATGACATCAAGCACTTCTCCAGTGCCGCAAAGACACAAACATGAGGAAGTAGGCTGTGTTTCCCTTGCTCAAAACTGAGATTTACCGTTTTTCCTGCTTCTGAGGGTTGAAATGCCAGGCAGCTTGCCAGAGTTACTTGCTGAATTATTCAGAACCATTTTGTTTCTGTATAGCTTTTGAAGGCACTTCATGCTCTCTCTCTCTCTCTCTGTGTGTGTGTGTGTGTGTATGTGTGTGTGTGTGTGTGTGTGTGTGTGTGTGTGTGCGTGCATGCGTGCGTGTCTCTATTGGTTATTGGTGGTGTTGGTGGTGTAGAAATGGGGACTGTAGAAAACCGTTTCTACAGTAATTGGTAGTTCTGGTACTTTCTTGTCTCAGACAAACATCCCCCTGATCCTGGCTTATTAAGTGCCAGCTCAAATGGCTACATCAATACAGTGATAATTTATCATAACACAATCCTCATACCAGGACACATTAGTCACTGCCTTACACCACCACAGAAAAACACTACAGCTGCTTTCCTTTACAACCAATCTTATGAAATAAAAACATGTGTATGCATATGCACACACACACACACACTGTCACCTCACTACAATCACCCAAATTGACACCCTTACGAAAGGAAGTTAATTTGATACATAATCTGCCATGTGTTAACCAATACATTACCAACTGTGAATTGACGAGAGAGTAGCAGTATGTTATGGTCGTGTCATTCTGTACCTCACCTTGGTGGCACTCCAGCAGATACCCATCTTCTCCTCTACCATGTCGCTTTTTTGGCATTTGAATGTCTCAACTCTGTCACCCTCTACCAATCCACAGCGTGAAAGATAAGTCCACTTCCAAGTTTTTCTCCCGTGCCACACACGCACACACACACACACGTACACCTACCACTAGCACTTGTGTGTGTGAGTGGCCATGAGGGAAAACACACTGCTAAACTACCTCCACAAGGCACTAGCTCAAGGCAATGTGTGGGAGAAAGATTTCCGTGTGAGAGAGTGAGTGTGTGTGTGTGTGTGTCTGCCCTCCTGTGCATGAAGAAACAGGAAATGGATGTGGGCTGCAGAACTGAGTCTTCTGTCTCACTTTCTGCTCTTTCCATTCTTAAAGATGTTAGCTAGCCCAGGTTGCATCATTCTTTAATAGAAAGCCATGTCTGACAGATATTATTTGCCTGCATAACAGACAGACAAAACAGATAGATAGATAGATAGATAGATAGATAGATAAATTAATAGATGGATGGATAAATGGATAGGTAGATCTGTCTCCACAGGATTACTTAAGCAAATCTCAAGATTATCTTTCTCTACTCATAGTGAGTCAGTACAGTCTTAAAAATGACACAATAGTGAATGCATTCAGAATAGTATTGGACCATGGGTTGCAGAGCACATTTCCCAGTGCTGAACCCGCATACACAAAACCGTAATGTGGTTATTGTGCATGTGCGTAAAAACCTAAACTACATTAAGCCACCCATTGGGTGCAAACCAGGATACCAAACGAGTTCTTATTTTTCACTGGATTCCATGGCAACGAAATGTTCTCACCTGCTTCTGGTGAAAATGTCTACTGAAGTTGTGCATCTTCCAAAGCGTGGAGAATCGGTTGGACCGGCGGCTCTTCCTTCGGTCCCAATGCATTTGCGTTCGGTGATTCATTAGGCTAAATAATTCAAATGCTAACTGTTTTCCTTCGAAACGCTAATAAAATTTTATATCATTGATATATTATATTATATTATCTCGCTCGATGATTATTATTATGTGCTAGACTGGTGGTGCGCAGGCCATAAGGATGACGCCAAGCTATCCGTGTAAGATCAAAACAAAAATGGCAACTGTGCGCTGATTTGCTTAGCGCGCAAGTGATTAGATTGCATTAGGTCACTCAATATCTCAGTATCAGGACAATTCACAGCCGACACCGCACCCAGTAACGGTAAATGCTTTACAATGACAGGCTATTGACCTGCTACAGCATACAAGACAGCATCACAATCGCCACATCTATCCATAATCTTATTCGTCTATTCCTCTGATCAGTTGACTTCAGGCACTTAAAGCATCAGGCAAAGTGCTTTTGTTTGCAAATTGTAGGCTACTTTACCTTCCTTTGTGCGGGCAGCATGGTAACCCAGTTTCCACAGCAGGGGAAGTGGCTCGCAGTCCCCCACCTCCACTTTTGTCCCAGAACCAGCTCTGAGATTAGAGCACCCTCTTGACTCAGTCCAATCAAAATGACAAAACCAGAGCAGAACCTCTCTCCCCTAAGCGGGTACCCCGCACACTGCCAGGTCCAGTCCAGTCCAGTTTAGTAGAGATCGCTCTACCACATCGGCCAAGGATACGGTGGGTCAGGTCAGAGCCCAGAAAATGTGATTAAGGCTCGGTCTAGTTAACAGGCGGGGAGTTCTGCTAGTGAAGGTGCTCAGATATGGTCAATGCATCTGTAGATCAGGTTTCACATCCAAGAAGATGGTGAGAAACAAAGAAATCCAACTAAATCTATCCCAGCCACAGTCGTGGCCAAAAATTCCTCCACGAAAAAAGCAATAAAACCATGAAAAGTAAAAAAAAAAAGAAATATAACCGCAAATCAAAATACGAGCAGAAATATTGTGATTAAGATCCACAGGGGTTACTTCGACAAGCAGCTCGGCAGACAAGAGGCATCCGATGTGATTGGATGAAGGCTATAAAAAGCACAAGGCGGGGTTGGACCGTGAAATCAGAGCCGGCATGGTCCGGGCCAGATAAGGTTAAAGAGGGGTGCTTAGTGACCCAAACACACACACGCCCCCCACACACTCCCACACACACAGACACCGCCGCCCACCACAGCTGAACCCCGTCCTCTCAGTACTGAATGACCACTGCATTCGTCCGTCTGGGAGAGGAGCGAGAGAATGAAGAGGGGGAGGAGGGGTAGTGGGGATTGGAGGGGGCTCACACACGTTTAAGAGCAAGGCTCTGCTGCAGCGGCACGCGAGTGGAGGCTGAAGCTCCGTCAGGCGTGGCGTGGAACCGCTGGAGTGGAAAAGAGAGAGAGACAGAGAGAAGAGAGAGAGGGAGAGAGAGAGAGAGAGGAAAGGGGGTGGCAGAAAGACAGAGAGAAAAATGGGGGAAGCAAAAGAGAAGGAAGCACCCCCTGTGACTGTCCTCCTGTGTCTCCTGTTTACCACCACCCTTATCTAATCACACACACACACACACACACACACACACACACACACACACACACACACACACACACACAATTCCCCCTCCTCATCTTTTTTTGTGGGCATGTGACCCTCATGGCTGGGGGAGCATGATGATGTCATAGCGGGTTCAGCGCATTTTTGGCCGCAAAACGAGGTCACATGTGCCAAGGCATGTGCCTCCATCACAACAAAAAAAGAAAAAGGGGAAGAGAGGAGGAAGGAAGAGGGAGTGGAAAAAGAGAGGCAGATAGAGAGGAGAGAAGAGAGAGAGAGAGAGAGAGAGAGAGAGAGAGAGAGAGAGGACAGTGAAAATGGGGAACATCAGTTCAGTGGTGTTGAGCAGGATCTTGCAGAGAGCTGCAGGGCTGGAGGGTATGTGTGTGTGTGTGTGTGTGTGTGTGTGTGTGTGTGTGTGTGTGTGTGTGTGTGTGTGTGTGTGTGTGTGTGTGTGTGTGCCTGTGCAGAGGAAGAGAGAGCACTGAATAAATCATCAGCCTTAAATCAGAGGAGCTGAGAGGGGAATGTGTGAGATAGAGAGACAGAACAGATGAAGGGAGAGGTGAGAGAGAGAGGGATAGAGACCAAGGAGGGAGGGACAGAGAGATAGAGGAAGAGAGTGAGAGACACTAAGAATAGCACTGCTATCTGCTAGGAGGTCAAGGACAGTCCCAAGTCAAGGGGGAGGAGGGCTTCAAGTGTGTGTGTGTGTGTGTGTGTGTAGTGTGTGTGTGTGTGTGTGTGTGTGTGTGTGTGTGTGTGTGTGTGTGTGTGTGTGTGTGTGTGTGTGTGTGTGTGTGTGTGTGTGTGTGTGTGTGTGTGTGTGTGTGTGTGTGTGTGTGTGTGTGTGTGTGTGTGTGTGTGCGTGTGTGTGTGTGTGTGTGTGTGTGTGTGTGTGTGTGTGTGTGTGTGTGTGTGTGTGTGTGTGTGTGTGTGTGTGTGTGTGTCTGCCATCACTCATCATTTTTGTTCCTGCTTCCATTTCAGATTGCCGTGCTCACCAGTGTTCCTCATGGTATTTCTGCACCCATTTCTCCCATCTTGTGTCAGCACCTTCTCTCTCTCTCTCTCTCTCTCTCTCTCTCTCTCTCTCTCTCTCTCTCTCTCTCTCTCTCTCTCTGTCTGTATCTCTCTCTCACACACGTGGCTCCCATTGTTTTGCTTCACGGCCAACAAAGACCCTTCCACATCTGCCCGACCCTTCCTCCCCTCTTCTCCTGCGCCTCTTCCTCCTCATCCCCTCCCTCTCTGAATCAGCACTTGCCTCTCACCTCTGACCTCCTTTATCAAGCGGGAAACGAGATTATCAAGGTCGACCCCCTCACACTGGTTCCTGCCGTTGTTTCAGGCCGTGTCCGCTTGAGCGTCGCACTATCGCACTAGCAAACAAACATCGCATTGCATCATCGGCGACATGAATGGGGAGGGGGGAGAACACAAAAGCCAACCCGCCGCTTCTGGGAGGAAATACTAAAAATACCCAGCGAATGTGAACACAATTCCGTCCATATTAAACACACAAACACAGGCCTGTTTGAAAGTCATCAAAGAGGCCTTTCTCTCTTCTCTGGGTGTCTCTTTAAAGTAGATTAAGGGCGGCGAGTGTTCAAACGGCCCCAGACGGCATCCTCCTCGGAATTCCCAGGCCCCACTCCTCGCCACAGGCTGATGCAGCTAAGAGTACAAACAACCAAAGTGTGGCATAATTCTCGGTTAATAAAAAAGGACTGTTTTAGCTGCAGAGATGAGGATAGACAGAGATTACCCACCCCATCATAATGCAAAGATATAATCTGAGAGATGTGGTCTCGGAGAACGAGCCATTGGATTGGACAGGATTGGACGCTGGGGTAGGCAACTGGACAGCATTAGAGCTAAAATGGGGGAGCTTCCATGGGATGTGTTTACCTAGATACAGGCAGAGCAAGATTGGATAGGAAGGACTGTAAAATACAAGGGGTTGGATTGGATGAGGCTGACAGAGCTCTTATCGTGTGTGTGTGTGTGTGTGTGTGTGTGTGTGTGTGTGTGTGTGTGTGTGTGTGTGTGTG
>NC_063200.1:28905062-28912562 GCF_017589495.1 Alosa alosa | reverse complement strand
TATCCACAGCTGGCCACACCCACTCCAGGAAACAGGAAGTTGCCTATAGCCTCGGTGAGTCACTTATCGGGGAGGAAAGTACAGTCATTCACTGCAGTCTAAAGTTATGTAGACACACATATGTGCACACACTCACACTAGCACACACACACACACACACACACACACACATTGAGTACAGTCATGTGTCTACAGTCGATGCAGAATGCAGTTTGTCCTAGCTGAGCAACTGTTATGCAAATGGATCAGCAGCTAACAGTTGGTGAGGCCAAGCCATTCACTGACTTTAGTTTCTGACATGCTATTTATGTCCATGTCTATGCCTCTCACTCTTACCCCCGCAAACAATTTTACACACTTATTCCCACTACTTTCCTATGTCTAAATATACATAAAGTATTGTTTTGTCCACGCTGTGCAAATGTCAGATGTCAGTTGCTATGGCGGTATGCTGGCACCTTTACTGACAGAGGTTATTATGAATAATGAAAAATCCTGTGACATATTATCACATTCATACTGAGAGCTCAAACGCTGTTCTTTGGGTTCTGTTACAGAATTGGCTTCTGCTTTGAGTAACCCTACAGGAAGTTTCACACGTAATCACCCAGACCTCAGATCTAAACTAAGTTTAGATTCTAAACTAAGTAGTATTTGTATATTTAACTGTCACATTCACTTACAACCATTTCTAGAGCAGATACTTAAAATCAAAACAACTTCAGAAAAGATGTGTATTTCCTCAGAAGTCATAAATACTTGGAAATAAAACCACTATATTGCCATTAAACACATTCTTCGTCCTTATTAAAATGTGTGCAATACGAATGCAAATGGAGAATAGTCTTTAGCATAATTCATTGCCTTAGTTGGCTTGTGTTAGTTCACAGGTCATTAGAGGGAACACCAGAGGGCCACGTCAGTAGGGTCATTGCAAAACAATCAAGCAGCACTGCAACAGAAACGTTCTTTAATACCTCACTGAATAAAAGCATTCAGTACGGTCTGACACAGGAGACTTTCTCGATGCTGCTTTGAATGTAGGCTTACATAACAGGTAGGAACCTCTACTGCTACCGTGTGTGTGTGCTTGTGTGTGTGTGTGTGTGTGTGTGTGTGTGTGTGTGTGTGTGTGTGTGTGTATGTGTATGTGTACTGTAAAGTCTACTCAAGCAGCTTTGGCCATCGACATACAAATCACTCAGCATAGACATAATTACCATTTCAGACCAACAATCAACCTCCAAACGATTTGGTTTGTTTCACTTTAGAACTATCATGACTAGTGAATGTCAGTTAAATAGCTAGTCAGCTACACAGCAGATAGGAAGGGGGACCAACCCAGCATCTCCTGCCTCCACCACTACAAGTTCAACAAACACTGAAATCAAGGATGAATCATGAATCCCCATGACACCAAACAAGTCACCGGGACAACCCCACAGCAGGTGTGTGTGTGTGAGCTTGCGTGTGTGTGTGTGTGTGTGTGTGTGTGTGTGTGTGTGTGTGTGTTGTGTGTGTGTGTGTGACATGTGTGTGTGCGTGTGCGTGTGTGTGTGTGCGCACGTATGTCTGTGGCGCGTGTGTGTGCGCGAATATGTGTGTGTGCACGTGTGTGTGTGAGTGTGTGACTCACATCACTGGCCATCTTCATCTGCAGCAGGAGCTGCAGGTACTCCTGGAAGGGCGTGAGTGGCGGAGAGGCAGCCTCGGAGACGAGAGAGCGCAGCGAGCACACGCTCTTCCTCCGCTCCGCAAAGTCATAGTAGCCGCCGCCGCGCAGCAATGTCGCCATCGCAGTGTGCAGACGGCGCCGCAATACACACGACTCAAGCAGGAAAAGCACTCGGCGGCCCCCGCAATAATCCTCATCCGAGTCCAAGGCACCTGATCAGCACTGGGGGAGGCTGGACACGGGACGCATTCTGTGTCGACTGACCCAAGCCCCCTGAGATGACCCAATGTGAATCTTCTGCTCTGAAGGTCAATGGGCATCAAACTAGCAACATCCAAATGGCTGCAGTGAGCTCGGGAGGAGACAGGGATGTGAGGAGGGGAGCGAGAGAAACTCCTGGGACTGATCCACTTCGCTGGGAGGAATGCGACCGATTACCCAGCAGCCTTTGGAATGCGTGCTTTAATGACTCAGTAGAAACTTTGTTTAGCAGTATGTGTGTGTGTGGGTGTGTGTGTGTGTGTTTGTGTGTGCACTATTAAGCTGATTAGTGCTCTTAATCATTACTCCTCCACACACATACAACACACACACACACACACACACACACACACACACACACACACACACACACACACACACACACACACACACACACACAGGTCAGAGTTTGTGATTACTGCAATAGGCCACATAGACTTCAGCTATTGTTCAGGTTCGAGGCCAGTCAGGCCTACAGGATCTCCTTTCTCTCCTTTTTAGTCCATTTCCACCCTCAGGTCCTTGTATGTGCGTTACATAACAACTCAGTCTCCTACCAGAGCCACACAGACCTCTCTTGGTAGGAAGTCTAAAAAAAAACATAATTCACAAAACAACTCCACAACTATTTCCATTCGGAATACCTTGAACAGGTAGATTCATTTAGTGGGTACAGAGGTCAAATAGACCTAGCATGCAGCATAACATGGATAGACGTGTGTTGTTGTTAGTCTTTTATGTGGCATGAGGCGAGTCATGGCTGTACACAATTTTTAAAACAAATGTGTTGGAAACCAGAGATATGTTAAAAAAGACGTAAGTTGTGTTGTTTTCTATGCAAGTTGTGTTATTTTCAACACATATCGTGTAACAAATAACACAAGCATGTGTTGGAAACAACACAAACAATGTTGTCCATATCTGGACACAGAGAGTGTTAAAAACAACGCAAGTTGTGTTGTTTTCAACACATTCGTTTTAAGAGTGTAGCTAATATGGGTTCGGCGGGTAATGTTAAGACAGGACTACTCCACCTATCTACTCTACCTGTTAAGACCATGTCTACTCGACCTATCCATCACAGCCTGGTTATGGGATGGTCAGGTCAAATATAGGCTGACAGGAGGAGGACAATCTTCTTAAATCACACTCCTCTCCACAGCTCCGTCCGCACCTCTCCTAACCTCCCCCCATGCCCTCAGCACTTCTGTACCTTGAGGCAGGTGCTCCTCTGTCAGCTTAACACACACAGCCCTGCAGAAGGCACAGGAACACCTGTCGTCTGTCCACCTACGTCACGGCTGGGAGGACCTTGCAGTAGAATTTGGAGAGGATCAGTAGCATGTGTGTATATCTGTGTGTCTGTGTATGTATGTGTGTGTGTGTGTGTGTGTGTGTGTGTGTGTGTGTGTGTGTGTGTGTGTGTGTGTGTGTGTGTGTGTGTGTGTGTGGATGTCTGGGCGCCTGTGTGTGTGTGTGTGTGGGTTTGTGGTGTGGATGTCTGGGCGCCTGTGTGTGTGTGTGTGTGTGTGTGTGCTGGGCGCCTGTGTGTGTGTGTGTGTGTGTGTGTGTGTGTGTGTGTGTGTGTGTGTGTGTGTGTTCTGGGGTAGAGGGGGTCCCTGCTGTGAATTAAGTCATCAATCATGAGGAAGTGTAATTATGGAATGGAGGGTGGGGTGAGTTGCGCCATTCAACATCTGCCCAGCTGCAATATGCCGGCTAACTCTGCACTGTACGCACACGCACACACACACACACACACACACACACACACACACACACACACAGACACTAATTCCCCTCTCACACACACACATGCCTGGCTGTCAGAGTATTTCCAGGGCAGAGTGATCAGTTACCATAGAGTCCAAAATAACACCCCCACATATAAACATACACACAGAGAGCACTGGCAGCTGTCGGAAGGATGGCATTATGTGTGGCGGTATAGATCAAGGTCGGGACGTTTCCACGTGCACCAGTGCACAGGCAAACACACACACACACTCACACACACGCTCAAATAATTTTGGCATCTTAGATGTCATGAAACCAATGCAAGAATAACACTTAGAAACCTTGCCCTGAGTCAAAAAGAGAGACGGGGGGAGTTGAGCAATGGCACACAATCCACTGACATTATCAACTAATCATTTCTGGGCATTTCTGGGCAGATCTGGGCTGCCTTAGGTGTCAGAATGTGAGTATGTTGTGTGTGTGTGTGTGTGTGTGTGTGTGTGTGTGTGTGTGTGTGTGTGTGTTGTGTGTGTGTTTGCATGCGTGCGTACATGTGTGTAGTCTTGGGATTTCCATGTTCATAATTAGAACATGGAAAAACATTAAGAACTGGTTTTCAGTAACAGGGACATGGCGGACTGTTACTCAGTCTCTGAGTCATTTAGTTTCACAACTTCACCACTGTCATACCACCCTGAGGTGTTATGAGAGGAAGAGCATGAAAGAGAAAGAGAAAAGAGAGATAGAGAGAAAGAGAGAGGGAGAGAGAAAAAGAGAGAGAGTGTGTGAAATCACTGAAATGTGAATGAATGTAGTGTAAATGAATGAAAAGGGAGTACCGGTAAGTAAGCTAAAACAGAAGGAGGATTGAATGTTGGAGGAAGGTGTGTGTAAGAGAGAGAAAGTTCCAGAATGTTGTTGAAGTATCTGTGACTGACATGGTGGAATGCAGCGATTACACTGACTAAAATGGCTCCCCCATGGGGAGGAACGGAGCTTGCCAGGTCAGAGATCAAAGGTTGAGTGCTGCAGTGACATTTCGCCGCTTAGCCCAAGGGGACACTTGCCCACAAAACCTCATCGAACACACACACACACACACACACACACATTTACACACAAATGCAAACAAACTAACTACCTGAGGTCATACCAATCAGATGGTCAAAGGTGAAACTATTAGCTGACAGATTTAATCAAATGCTTCACATCAAGCCCAACGACCTCCTCTAGCAATGGACTAAGGGGGCTGGGTGACATTTAAGTGCTGAAGTGTCCATGTTTAACAGTCCATGTTTAATGCAAAGTATCCATGTACTAGTAACAGTAGCACTGGCTAATGCATGAATGTATTCACAGATCCATACAATCCACTTCTTATGAGTAACAGCACTAAAAGAAAGCATATCTATTCATGAGCATGAAGACATTTACTGCCATTTTGAGCAGAGCTGCAGTGAGACAAGTAGTGCTTATGTGTGGATTCTCAATGTGTGTGTGTGTGTGTGTGTGTGTGTGTGTGTGTGTGTGTGTGTGTGTGTGTGTGTGTGTGTGTGTGTGTGTTGTTTGTGTGTATGAATGTGTGTGTGAGCAGGAGAAAGCCAATGCTTGCTCTCAATGTTCTGTGATTAGGAGCAACATAATCAGATTTACACCAGAACAACCACGTGAAAACAAACAAGCTCCATAACCACTGATCCCCTCTATTCTTTCAGAGAAAGAGAGAGGGAGAGAAAGAGAGAGAGAGGGAGAGGTGTAAAGAACGGGAGGACTGGGGAGAAAGTAAATGAGAGCTAAGACAGGGATAAACAAAAAAGCCCCTCGTCTGTGCCAACACCCAACACCCAGTCCTGCCAGCCTGCTACCCTGAGAGATTGCACTCGTTCCTCTCTCCCTCCCTCCTTCCCTCCATCCCTCCCTCTCTCCTCCATAAATTATGACTCTTTTAGACTCTCCCTCTTTTTCTTCCCCCCCTCTGTTCCTCTCCCTATTTCTCCCTCCATTACTCAGTCCATTTGTTATTTCTCTATCGTTTGTTCCGTCTCGTTCTCGTGCTTCGCTATGCGTCTCTATCTAACTCTCTCACAGACCAGACGGCTGTTTCTCCCTCTTTGGCCTCGCATCGCCATGACGGCCAGCGCCGCGCAGCGCCGAGCAGACGCTGCCAAGAACACACACACACACACACACACACACACACACACACACACACACACACACACACACACACACACACACACACATGAACCCCTCCACTCAGGGCAGATTAAGAGATGTGGCAGACACATGCAGACATGGGAGGGGTTGGGAAGAGGGGGCAGGTCAGCTGGTCACCTGCCTCCTGTCTGACCAGCCCAAACTCACACACTCCTGGAGGTAGAGGTTGTGTGTGTGTGTGTGTGTGTGTGTGTGTGTGTGTGTGTGTGTGTGTGTGTGTGTGTGTGTGTGTGTGTGTGTGTCTGACTTGTACATGGGTATGCATGTTACTCAGCCAACATCTCTACAAAAAAAGTTTAACTCCTGATCTTTATCTGAGCATTTTTTGTGGTAATTTTTGTTGTGCAGGCTGGCCAGTACAGGCCTGGAACTAGAATACTGCTTTTAACTGTCACTCACTAAACAGATGGAAGAACATATTTAACATATAACAGTAACATATCTTAAAATGTAATGTACTTGAGAGATAACAGCATAAAATGGATCCTGTTGGATTGTCCTGACTTCAAAGAAGAAGCTTCTTTTGGCCTCTAGTCACTTTCTAAAAAAGACCGTTGCTCTCTTCTTCTCGTTGCTTCTACTTTATGTGCTCATCCGGCCTCCTACAGACTAGCGCGGGGACGGACTATGTGGCTGCTGCAGGTGACTGAGGGAAAAGACCAACTGAAGTTTGGATAAAGAGGCGAAACTCACTGTCTGACTGCAAAAGATTTGCTGCCTCTTGTAAGCGAGTGGTTGGTTGTGATAAGCAGCCGTTAAAACTGTTCGGCAAGGACATTTCTACTGATTGACTTTCTGAAGATGACAGAAGTAGCATATATATAGAATGAACACAACACATGCGCACACACACACACACACACACACACACACACACACACACACCATTGTTGAGGCCAATATATCACATTCTTCCTCAGAGGATTTAATGTGACTGTTTTACAAGAGAAGAAAGAAAGGACAGATAATGTGAGGGGGGTAGAGAATGACAATGAGGAGTTGTTTACACCACACAATCTCTTTTGTAGTTCTAAACAAAGGGCAAAGAATTCACCACAGAACTACCTGGTCATTAAACCAGACATTACAGTAAAGGAGGCATGCAACGGCCACATAGTTCATTCATCAAAAGGCCAGGCAGTTCAATAATGTCAGGGGAGAGAGATAATAGCTCTAACCACAGCAGTTCCACTTAGCCAACGATACCTAAGCTGAGCTATACATGCAAACTTCTTTCTGCATGGTTGCTTTTATTTTAATCCCCTGTCTGATACACAGGAACTGACTGACTGATAGGCGATTCCTTGGTCTGTTAGCCTAAATGTATTCCATCCTTTTTATCTGTTGTTATTTTAAATAGGCTACTGTACTTCTGGAATGTGATAAGGTTCATGTGAAACTAAGCTGAACTATCGGACCATCAAAAAGACTTCCAGTTTGATCATTTCCCCTGACAAGCTCAGCGGCTCTGGTTTCTCTCCAAATTAAAGAGTGAGAAAGAAAGAGAGCGAGAGAATGCTTATCTGTCATGATGTTCAATGGTCATTTTAGTCATTCAAACTAGACACTCTGATGTATTCGTATGCTCGTTAAAGCCAGCTTATGGTCTT
>NC_063200.1:28797562-28900062 GCF_017589495.1 Alosa alosa | reverse complement strand
ACACACACACACACACAAACAAACAAACAAACACCTAGCAAAGCACTTTGCTTAATTGCCTAACAAACTGAAGTGCTCTTGTCTGCTGTTAAGTGGCTGGACCTTTCACACAAAGACACACACACACACACACACACACACACACACACCTGGACTCACCCTTAGTTCTTGGACCTTAAGCATCACCTTCCCTGTTTCCATTGCGGCAGGCACAGACGTGACCCGACGTGACAAGAGCACCCACAGGTATGAGACACTGACAGGAGTCTACTGTCCAACCTGTTCTTTAAACCCAGGTCTCAGCCAGCCCTCCCCCATCACACTCACACACAAACACACACACACACACACACACACACACACACACACCTACAGATATGAAACAGACTACTGCAAGGTGTTGAGAAGTGTCACTTCTGTCTTTTATGTACATCACATCACATTGTCCTCTAACCAGGATTCTGACCCACACAACTCCTGATTGCATTTTGAAAAATCAATTAAAAAATGGAACCTCGACAGATAAGCAGAAACAAAACCGAAATTTAAAAATTATTTCTTTACATTTATTTTGGTTCTACCTATCAATTAATAGACACAACAGCGCCTTTATCATTGCAAACAAGGACAAGTACATATGGACAAGTTTGTCACCTATTTTGAAACTCTCAAAACTCTCCCAGTTCCTTTAATTAGCTGCTCTACTGTACATTGATCTGTATACATGACCTTAGTATTTCAATGCATTTGTCTATGGATCAAGGTAAATAAATATGATCTTATTGAATGTTCAGTGAAGGCTTAGAGCAGACTACTCCTGAAACATTTTTTTCACATTTTGGAATCAAAATGAGGAATCGATCGAACCAGAATCAATAAGCAAAATTGGAACCGGAATTGGAATCGATAACATTTGAACGATACCCAGCTGTACAGTAAATGTTAGTTTAGCTTCAGGGCATTTTTTGCTGTGACATTATTGAACCACTCCACAGTAATACTAATTATCTGGTGTCACCTGTATCTTAATAACCTATAATTTTATATAGCCCTGTTTCTTTTCTGTCACCTGAACTTAACATGTAACATGTACCACTGTACGCTACTTACAGGAGTAAAACCCACTGTGATACAGGCATTTCTGATGGGAGGGCAAGCAGCTCTTATCATTAAATCAGAACCATCAGGATGATTAAACAGGGTCTTCATGGCAAGTCATTTATGGCAATGAAATGAGAAATGAATAACATGGCCAAAGCAAGAGTGATAACAAAAATGGAATTCGTAGGCGTTCTGTTGTCCACTCAGGACGAAAGTTTCCCTCAACCCCCAGTGTCTGGGCTGTGGGCTTGTTTTGTGGTCTGTAGCAACAATAGAGCACCACTGAAATAGAATGGGGGCATTATTTATTTCGTTTTGGGACAGCAGTGCCTGGCTACGTAAAGGGATGCTACATATCAGAAGTTCATTGCCACATTTTCCTAAACTCTCTTTTGTGTAACACACACACACACACACACACACACACACACACATCTTGAGTAGTAAAAAGCCCTACAACTACTTGCCACTCATCATTAACTGCCTACAGGCGATATCACAGAAATAAGCTCACCATATCTTCCCATGTATCTACACTTAATTGTACCCTTTGTTCCAGACATGCCAGTGTGACCTCCCTCCCTTCCAACACCCCACTGGTGTATCCATTCCCTCTGGTCACTCACACAGAGGTGGCAGCAGCACTTCTGGCTGCCCCACTGCCTGTCCTGAGTCCTCCTCCATGCTGTGGCCATGGTGAGCACATGGGAACGAGGAGCCTCACGGGGGCTTCATGCCCTCCTACTCAGTGAGAGTTCACAGCACTCCAATAACCTCTTAGCATGCTTCATTAGCTCTGTCTGTCCATCCCTCCATCTCTCCCTCTCTCTCTCTCTCTCATTCTCCCTCATCCTCTCTTCCTTTGTTTCTCACCCACTACTACCTCTTCCACGCATGCTCTCTCACTCGTTCCTCTCTAGTTTTATCCCTTCCTGCCCTTCTCTGTCAATCTTTGCTCTCTTTCTTTCTTTTGCTCTCTTTCTGTCTCTTTTCTTTTTCTCTTTTCTGCCACTCACGAATGATTCTATTGTTCCTTTCCCTCAAACCCACTTGTTTTCTTCCCTCTCTTTCATTCTTTTTCTTCTCTTTCTCTCTCTCCCTCTCTGACCCTCATCCCACTGAGAAACAATCACATGTTTCGCCACACTTGACTTCCTCTTTGAATGGAAGCATTTGTGTAAAGAGTCTCTGAGAGAGAGAGAGAGAGAGAGAGAGAGGGAGAGAGAGGGAGAGGGGGGGGAGATTGACAGAGAGAGGGGGCCTTGAAGCACACACACACACACACACACCCCTACATACACACTACCCACAAAACTTAATGTGCAGATACCATCATTACAACATGCCTTCTAGACAAAACTAACAAACAGAAGCTGCTTGTTTTTTTTTATTGTTTTCCAAACTGTTTACTTACGCAATTAAAGAACAATTGGCATATTTTACATTGCTGTTACATAACCCTTAGAGCCTGGTACTTACCCAGAAAATCCAGCTGAGAGTCGCACATGCTCACAACAATACAACCAAGAAACAAACAAACAAACGGACAGACAGACTGAACACCAGGAAGGCACAGCACTGAGGCAGTAGCTTTAACATAACTGGATAACGTCACCAGTGAATAGCGCTTCACCTGAAAGTAAGTGAACAGGGTCTTACAACATATAACACAACCGAGGATGTGACTCTGAGTGACTATTGCACATACTCATATTCACATTTAAGTGAGGGTATAAACTAATGTTCATGGCGTAACAACTTGTTTGTAACTGCCAAACTGTTTTAGAGCAGACAACAGAGTTGTTGGACTAACTTCGACTATGATGTCATTCTATTAACTTGCATTTGAAAGTGAGCATTGGGACAGAGATGTAGGTTAGATCGATTTAGTCAGCTCTCTGATGCAGACTGATCAATAATTTCTGTGTGTGTTTGTCTGTGTGTGTGGGTGTGTGTGTGTGTGTGTGTGTGTGTGTGTGTGTTAAAATAGGCCGCTGCATTCAGTGAGTCTAGCTATCAGGTTGTCTGTACTAATCCAGAACATAGACTGCTATTCAATATTAATATACACTGCAGTAAGATCTCAACTAGTGTATGTAATGTGGGTGCTGCTACAATAAATAGTCTCACATATCCCGGAACAGTGTGTGTGTGTGTGTGTACGTGCATCAGTGTGTGATTAAAAAAAAACACTCTGATTCTCTCTCTCTCTCTCATCCCAAAAAACATTCCTCACCTTTGCATGCTTTACATGCCTGCTTAAAAAACAACCCAAACCATTCATTTAACCAAGAGGTTCCATTCCAGAGCACACCACAAGTACTCTAGACACACACACACAGTTGTTTAATATTTAAAAATACAAGCACACGGAAACACACACGCTAAGAACTGACCACATTTCCTGTCAAAAAGCAAGATATAAATAAACCGATAAGACTGAAGATGTATGTGATAATTTGTAGCACATTAAATAAAACCTTTATTTAATCCTGCATCCTTTCATGTCCGCCTCAAATGTCTTGTCTCTTCCACTGGGCCTACAGACACTTAAAATGAACAGCTCAGCCCCTGTTGATACATTGAGAGACCCAACGAGTGTGTGTGTGTGTGTGTGTGTGTGTGTGTGTGTGTGTGTGTTTTCAATCATACATGCTGGAGTTCCAAAACCCACCCCAACTCAACTTAGTGTGGAACTTTAACAACTTTTTTGTTTAACCCTCATCATCACAGGGTAACACGCAAGGTCATTGCTACAAAACACTTGCAAACACTTAAGATGCCTCTTGGGGAAAAACAAAACGTGTGCGCGTGTGTGTGTATTTTTACATCTGGAGAGATACTGAACATATGAAGAGGTGGCAGAGGTTCCATGTAATGACACTTCAGAGAGAAAGAACCACGGTGACATCACTTCCCGTAGAGCTACTTCCTTCCTGAAACATTTATAGGAAGAGCACGCTAAAGATACAGACAGAGATACATGGGGTGCCAGATAAGGCAGAGCCGGCAAGGCTGGAAATGGTGAAATATTACTTTTTAATACTTTTATTAAGACAGACTCCCGCAGGTTCTTACACCCCTTCATTTCGTAACTGTTCCTCAGAAGTGTACATTCAGATCTGTCAATTCAGACCTATCTGGCCCCGCCCCCTCTCCACACACGGTCCACCTACTACTAGCCACGTTAGCTAGATCAGTTGTGTCTTTTATGAAGACTTGTCCCGGCCCCCCAGGTACATCATACGCACATTTTCACAAGGTTAAAAACTTGTTTGATGGTTTTTAAAGGAATACTGCAATGAAAAGGCCAAAAAGGGAAGCGTGGTTTATTCCCCCTGCTATTCGTGTACATATATGTGTGAATGTGTGTGTGCACTGTGCATGTGTATCTGTTTGTTGAAACTGAGTGCAGGGTGCAATTGTAAAAGTGTTCATTGATGGATAATACAGGTACTTTACACACACACATACACACACACACAGAGAGAGAGAGAGAGAGAGAGAGAGAGAGAGAGCAAGAAAAAAAAGAAAGAGAAAGAGAGAGAGAAAGAAAGAGAGAGAAAAAACACTTGAGAAACCCTCTGTTGTTTGAGTCGTGTAAAGAGCAGGTTGGAAGCAGATGCACAGCCCCACACAGACACCCAGAGTGGGCTGGCGAAGTCTGGCAGGAAGACAACTTCTGATTCCCAGAATGTGTCGACCGACATAAAAGGCAGTTTGCTTCTTGCCTCCCTCTCTCCCTCCTTCCCTCACTTCCTCCTTCCCTCTCTCTCTCTCTCTCTCTCTCTCTCTCTCTCTCTCTCTCTCTCTCTCTCTCTCTCCCTGTACCTGAGTAGCTGATTACAAGTCTTCAGCAGTTCCAGGCAGAAAATGACACTGGAGGGCTCAGGGGTTCAAGTGTGTGTGTGTGTCTGAGTGTGTGTGTGTCTGTGTGTGTGCGTATCTGTGACAGAAAAGGAATAATATCCCCACCGAGACACTCTTTAGGGAGGAAAAGAGAAAAAAAAATGTTTTAACCACCTCCAGACCTGCTGACGTGCATATGTAGGCACACACACACACACACACACACACACACACACACACACACACACACACACACATCATCTCTTTTCTCCTCCTGGGAGTTGAATATAGGGCACCCAGTGCAGATCAGCAAAGGACAAACACAAGGGCAAAGAGACAGAGTAAGAAAGAAGAAGGAAAGAAAGAAAGAGAGCAGAGAAAGAGAGAAGAGAGAGAGAGAGAGTCCGATCATTCCCGCAGTTTAGAGCCTCTGTAACGATCTGGGAGAATTGCGATCAGAGGCAGTGGTCGGCGGCAGTGCTCGGGTCACGCCTTTCCTGTCAGCCTCCAGCTCTGACTCAAAACGTCCAGATGATTCGCAGTGTGACTCACTCAACACTCTGGAGCGACTCCCGCGGTGAGCCCATCCATCTGAATGACTCCTGCCGGGAACGCAGCGTTCTGACAAGAGCCCCCCACCTGGTTAAGCTTCTGTGATTCAAGCGGCGCTCAGATACATGCACCCTGTGATTCACTTGTTGAAAATGGCGGAGGGGAGAGTGTGTGTGTGTGTGTGTGTGTGTGTGTGTGTGTGTGTGTGTGTGTGTCGTAGCAGGTGCTTATTAAAGTGTCATAAAAGTTGGCTCTGTGAGCTGCAATCTGCATTTTTCCCAACCAGAGGTGGCTAAATTGTGTGTGTCAGAGAAAGACAAAGCGAGAGAGAGAGAGAGCACACACACGTGCATGTGAGTCAGAGAGGGACACTTCAACGCGCATGGTGACACAGTAAGGACCATACTTAAACTGGGGGTCTGAATGAATGAGTGAGTGGGTGCATGTGTGTCCTGTGTGTTGTGTGTGTCTATATCCTCTTTGGCTGAGTGAATAACACCTCAAGAATGTTTGAGCCTTTGTACAGGTCCCTTTGCCAGACCAGTAATCCAACCCACAATAACATACACTCTCATGATAACACACACACACACACACACACACACACACACACACACACACACACACACACACACACACACACACACACACACACACACACACACACACACTAGACACAAGACAAAAACATATGCAAGTCCTATTTTCTCCTATAGCTGTATGATCAAAGTGAGATACACCAGAACCCAACACAACAAAGGGGAAATACATATGTATGATAATGAGTCTCTACACTGACCTCAATGAAAGGGAAAGTACTCCAGTCACCATGAAAAACTTCAGTAAGCTGCTCTGAATGTAACCACAACTACCACCTACTGAAGCACCCTCCGGGAATACAAAGAGTTCCGCAATTTAGACAGAGGAACATCCTAGTAGAAAGTAAAAGCGACCCTCTGTGAGCAGAAATTGTGTGAAGCCATTTCACATCTTAAACAAACCACAAACAATATGATTCCAGATTCAAGATTCAAGAAGCTTTAATGGCATTTCTACATTTTCATGCAGAAGCAAAATTTAGTAGTCAGGTCCCAGTTGATTAAACAAAGCACCCCCATAAATATAAATATAAATAGTAAACAAATCTAAGAAATTCATTATGGAAGGAAGAAATATCTATATGAGGAGAAAGGTAACCAAGCAAAATTACAGGTACTAGAATTTCTGAAAAGAGAACTGAAGACACCTGATCACACACACACACACACACACACACACACAGAAACATTCCCAGAACACACACAACATTCAAAGAACACAAAGCCTTATCATGTTTTTATAATCATTCCCTACAAATTATGTTTTACATAAAACACACCTGATCAAGAAACATGAACTACTGACACATTTTCATTCAAACAGGTTTTCCAATTGAATGTTGGAATGGTCAACATATCTCCTTTTTCATTCTGCCTTGAAACAGGGAGGGAAGTAGACATGAACTGTAGAACTCTGTCATACATGGCATCTTCATGATGGAGTGCGCTACTTTGCATTATGTGGGGAGGTCTGCATAAATGTGTGTGTGTGTGTGTGTGTGTGTGTGTGTGTTCAGTGACTGTGCTGTTTTCACACAGTTGTGTGGGTGAAATATGGCGTCAGCGCTGTGGAATGTCTGATGCCCTAAACCTTTTTTTTCCCTCTCCTCTCTTATCCCTAACGTCTCCTCATCTCCTCTTCCGACCTGAATTTGTTTTTCTCATTTCATTTTTTTTTTTTACTTTTTCTTTCACCTCACTGCTGTCTCTCTATCTTTATTCCTCTCCCAGTCTGTTTCATTTTCTTTACTTCATTGTCCTCACTTACCACATTTCCCTCACAATTCTCTTCTCTTCTTTTTTCTAGCATATTCTCTCTATTCCCTGTTCTCTATTCCATCTTTTGTTCTCTATTCCAGCTCTGGTAACAAGTCATCATAATGCACTTGTGTGGTTGCCTCTAGGCCGATTGGGCCGGGTAGGGCTGGGCTGGGCTGGGTCAGTGCCAGTGGCCACTGCTGGTCTAGCTGCGAGATGGAGAGCCTGGTGGAAGTGACGCATTGGACAGGCTTCCCCTCTCACCCTGAAAATAAACACACCGGGATATCCATCCCACACTCTGTATGTGTGTGCGTGTGTGTGTGTGTGTGTGTGTGTGTGTTTTTTTTGCACTTGTATGCTTGTTATGTGCCTGTCCCTTCTGTGTCTGTTTACTGTTCTACCATTCCTAGATCAGAAAACACAAAACCACCATCAATACCGACCAATCACAGACCAGCATGCACCCTCCTCAATCCACCACCAGCCAATCAAAGCTATACATTTACTAATGGCAACAGTCAATACCAGTCCCTCTCCCTGCACCTCAGAATCATTCCCCTGAGGAAATCCATCTACCTCCACACAGCAACTCTTCTCTTAAGCAACTCCCACCCTACCATCCCTGTACTTGCTGTACACTGTTGGTGTTGTGCTAGGGTTACAGACGTCAAGGTGGAACACAATGTCATGTGCCCTACAATTGCAGAAACTGATAGCAATTATGCTTTGATTCCACAGCCCTGATTGAATATCTGTAGCCTACCGTTTATCGCTGGATGTCTCTAGTCGCAGGGTTGCAGGAAATGTCCTATGTCGCAGGGTTGCAGGCAATAGTTAGAGAGCAGGTTATCATATATATATGATATATATATATATATATTCCGTGTTTGTGCAACCCTCAGGTTATGCCTGACACATGGGCACTGTAGGCCTATTCATGATCGGCACCGTCTCCATTTAGCTTAGAACGCCTGAAACCTGCGGCATATGCTCTAGCTCCGAGGCAATCTCGAAATTGCATCCGATTGATCTGGTGGATTAGCGTGCAGGCGTTTCGTAGCTAGTGTCAGCTCACTGTTCGGAGAAGAACTCATGCAATAGCAGCCACCAGACGCTATTTTGCAAACAATACACAGATGTTCCGCAGAGAACGCCATAAGGACAAGATATTCGTTGTTGTTAAATTGTTCAAAGGACATACTGAGGGAGGGTCTGTATCCGTAGCGCAGGCTACGTTATAACACATGCGATATAATGGATGTAGCTACAGCAATGTAACGTAACGTTAGCCTAATTAACAAAGCAGTCTGTTCTAACTTAACTGGAGTAGGCTATGGTCGTTAAATATTGTTGAAGATCATCTGAGGTGGATCTGCGGAACAATATTTGTGTAACTGTAATATGCTACAACAAGAACGTTAGGTGCCAAATGGAGAGAAAACAACTGCAGGTCCGACGTGCCGCATGCACTCCAGGCATAGCGGAATTAATTCAGGAACCGATAGAGCTGGTGGTGGTGTCGTAGCCTGGTAATCTCCTTCCACCCCTTCTTTGCAAAGCAACCCACAGCGGCCGTTGAGAATTGCCTGAGCGCAATCACATCACGGCGCTGGTAATACCACAGAAACAGCACTAACACAGAGAATAACGAAAAACGACACGGCACTTACCCATAGCTCGGTACCCCAGCTCATGGTTCCAGAACGGACCCCTCGTGATAATCCACGATTCAGACAGCGTTGTCAAACCAGCAGCTAAACACGGCAGCGGGAAATCTCTCTGTTCCCCTCGAGTCTCTCCGTGTGGTATGCGAGTGGGTGTGTATCTCTAAAACAAGCGCGTTTTCCCCCTCTCTTGTTCTGTCTCTTCTTCCTGTACGTCGTTATATGGCCTATGGGAGTGCAATAATCGCTGGCTGTTTTCACGACTTCACCACCTCATTGTATCTTCCGCAAAGTGGGCAGAAGCCGAAGCTCTGCCTTCACATAGACACACACGAATAGCTGGTGTCTGTAACACACACACACGGGACGCTGCAGGGTGCACGGTTGTGTCGCGCAGACGCGCTCTCGGTCTACGACGATGACAGCTGCACAGGCGGGAGCGAGCACACCATGGTACGAGGGAGGGAGGGAGGAAGATGGACTGTTATAGGGAGACTGAGAGATAGTATTGATTTGGATGGAATCATGGCATTGATGGAAATAATGTGCCAGCTGACTTTTTATGTTTTTCACTGCATGGTTCTCGTCTAACATGCTGTCGATTTGCATCTGTCTAGCCTGCAAATTATGACAACAACCCCCCCCCACCACCACCACCACACACGAACACACGCACCTGTATTATAAGCAGCAGAATAACACCTATGTAAATAACCTGTTGCCGCTTCAATTTAACACAAATAAACACTTCCATCTAGTGGGGAAAATAATTATTACATTCTTTTTTCAATGAATACAATGTGGACTTCTACCATCCCACACCAGTTATGAGTTTATCCAATAGCGCTGACCTCAGTTATGATTTAAGTGCTTTGAAAGAGCTGTAATGTAAAGACAGGTCAAACTTTATCACCTTTTCAACTATTTGCCACCATGGACCCAATACTCCACCACCGATGTATGTACGGCACTGAGCAGGACTAATGCACGTAAGGCTGCTGGTCCTGATGGTAGCCCCGGACGCATCCTCAGGACCTGTGCAGTGCAGCTGACTGAGGTTTGGACTGAGATATTTAATCTGTCATTAGCCCAGGCAGTTGTCCCCGCGTGCTTTAAAATCACCTCCATCGTGCCAGTACCAACACAACATGCAACAAGCCTCAATGACTTCCGTCCAGTTGCACTTACCCCCATCATCATGAAGGGCTTCGAAAGGCTGGTCCTGGCCAACCTCAAAACCTGCTTACCGCCCTCACTGGACCCCTTCCAATTTGGCTACCATCAGAACAGGAGCACAGAGGATGCTATCTCTACAGCACATGACTCTGCCCTGTCCCACCTTATAGAAACACTGAGAATGCTGTTTTTAGTTCAGCATTCAACACCATCATCCCCTCCAAACTGATCACCAAACTCAGTGAACTGGGCATCAATACCTCCCTCTGTAACTGGATTCTGGACTTCCTAACCAACAGACCTCAGTCTGATAACCACACCTCCTCAACCATCACCCTGAACACCGGCGTATCACAGGGATCCCTCTTCACTTACAACTGCACACCTGTACATGCCCCTAACACCATTGTGAAGTTTGCAGACGACACGCAACAACGATAAGATGGCCTACAGGGAGGAGGTCCAGCACCTAACATCGTGGTGCACTGACACCAGCCTGGCTCTCAACACCAAGAAGACCAAAGAGCTCATTGTGGACTTCAGGAAGTCTAAAGCTAGCACATCAACGGGACTGATGCAGAGCCTGTCACCAGCTTCAAGTTTCTGGGTGTCCATATATCTGAGGACCTCTCTTGGACCCATACCCTGATCAAGAAGGCTCACCAGCATCTCTTCTCCCCCAAGCTTCTTCCCTGCGGCTGTCAACACCCCCCCACCCCCGGCCCGTTAATACACTGCATATATCTATGTTATTCTTACCACTCTTATAATGTTACTGCTACTACACTGCATATATTTATATTTGATTTATATTACTGTAAACCACCTTCTAACTGTATATACTGTCTACACTGCACTATATATCTTGTCCTGTATGCACCACCTGTGTATACTTTATCACATTGCACTTTTCTGCTTTTTTGCACTTCTGGTTAGAGTTGCAGTTGATTCCACTGTTGCGAAGCCTGCTTGTTGTCAGTTCAATCATTGTTTACATTGATTGATTACGGTGATTACATTTTTTTACCAGATCTACTTCATAGGAGCCCCAATGTACAGAATGAACAGCCCCCTGCCAGCCAATCAGAAAATAGAAATTTTCTTGTCTCTTGTGGATACGTTTTCAATATGCCTTGTAGTTTCTTTTAATGGTTGGTTATAGTGTGGGTATTTTTGTATTTTCAATTTAGGCTACTAATTGCTTGTTTTTTAATGAAACATATTTTTCACATCAGTATTTTTTTTGTTACATTTCATCAGCCAGTATTTGTAGTTTGTAACAAAATAGTTTTTTGATTGTATTTGGGCCCACCTCTGTAATATGAGACTTTCCACTGGTTTAGGTAGGCTAGCCTATGCAAAACCATAGATATATAAACCATAGGGGAGCGCGGGAGCACAAAGTAACGCGGGGTTAAATGTAACACAGACTTTTTCCCTAGTTGCAGGGGTTGATCGAGGCATGCTATTGGTCAGTTAATCACTCAAATGATTTTAGAATTATTTAGCTATAACCAAAAAGTGTTACTTTGTGCCCCACGCTCCCCTAACTCGCAAGATAATTAACTAATGACATCCAAGATGAACAGGTGAATATTTTAACACTTGGAAAGTCCCAAAACTATCACAACCCTGCAGAACACTAAGTAACTCATCCCAATGAGGAAAAGAGTCTTGATCATCACATCATGAGTTTTTACCAGCACATGTAATGTCTCTGGCCCAAGCCCTTCCTCAGACACAGTCAAGAAAACATTAAATCAGTTTGGGTGCAGTATTGTGCAATGACGCCTATTATTAGGCCTATTATTATTATTATTATTATTATTATTATTATTATTATTATATGCTTGATATACTAGCCTACATGTTCTATTTAAATACAATACAAAAACTGACCATATACAGTGGAGTTTAGGGCCTGTTTTAAAGTTTTCAGTTGGTTTTTCAACATCAAAAAGGGAATAGCCACAGCCCGTAACTATGGCAACAGCTAGGCCTCTTTCAAGCTCTGAACATTCTGAATTCTAAATTCTAAATTCTATGCAAAGTAGAATGTTCATGTTTGAAAAATTCTCTCATTCATTCACAAGGCAATCTTTAACACAGATGTCACTTGCTGAGAGATACACTGTGATTTGTAATGTGAGATTACCATGAATTTTCAATATAATTACTCCAACTATACTCAAGATGGCTTTCACCAAGATCAAGGTATTTTAGGTCTTAAATTATTTCATTTTTTGGTGAAATACCATGTGATTCAGTCAATGAATTAATCTATTTTTCCTTCTTTTAGGTGTACAGCACATCCTTACCAATCAGGCAGGAGGCATCTATTTCCAAGGTGTGGGTAAGTGTTGGTTCTTTTTTTCTACATAAAAAATATCTAAATAATGTTGACATTATTTTTGTTCACCACAATAGTTTATTGAATATAATTTTGAATCCTCATCACATGTACCATTTGTCCCCTAATAGCCCCTACTCCTGGCTCTGGAGTCATCAATCAGCCAGTGATTTGGCCAGAGTATGGATATCAGCCCCAGCAAAACCATGGGCTGTTCGGCAACCCCACTGCTCTGCCGCAGTTCCTGCCTGTCACCGAGATCCCAGTCTTCTACCCTAACCCTTCTCAGGGATACCAAGGGATACCCCTCCAGGATGGATCTGTAGCCTTCGATCCCTTGCCACAAGGCCCTGTGATGTTTGTGGATCCTAGTGGTCAACAGCGTGGCATTTCTGTGACCTTCCATCCACAGCTGCAAGCGCCCCTTGTGGCTATGGGTGGTGCAGGCCCACAGTATAGTGTCCCTGTGCCCTATGGTCCACACGTCCAAGCCCCCATCATGTATGTGGATGCCAACAGGCAGCAGCGTGGTACTGCTGTGCCTTTCGACCTACAGTTGCAGGCACCCTTCATGTTGGTGGACAACGGAGGCCTACCTCATGGCACCTCTATGCCCTCTGATCCATATCTACAAACACCCTTGACGCCGATGGATTCCACTGGCTTACAGCAAGGCACCACTGTGCCCTTCAATCCAGTGCCAGCATCAAGCGAACTTGCTCAGCTCATCAGCATGCCACAGCTGCCATCAATTGAGGAGCTGGCTGCTGGACTGAGCACCACTGGACTGATGAGACCAACCCCAATGGCAAAGCTTCCAGCCCAGGAGAGCCAGCAGGAGAGCCAGGCTCCCACTGAAGTGGCCGTGTGTGCCCCAAGAGGTGTGACTACTGAGTCACTAAAGCCAGAGGAAAGCTCATCCACAGCAGTTGCAGAGGCCAAACAGGCACAGGCTGGCCAGCCAAACGTCAAGATTGAACCCCAGCAACCAGGCACCAGCGGTTCAAAGGACAGCCTGGTGGTCAAGCCCAAAAGTCAGGGTGACACCAAGATACAGCAGCTGCATGGTGCCATGGAGGACGCTGAGGCCAATCCTGCAGACACAAATGCCTCCCAACAGGTACTGAAGACTGCTCCGGTTGAGGTGGGCAAGGCAGAAGCCAAACTGCCCAAGAAACCAAGCAACAGCGTCCCAGAGAATGCTGACAGGCGCAAAGACAAGAAGAGAAAACGCAAGCATGGCAAGGGTGAGAAAGAGAGGAAGGAGAAACGGCACAAGAAGGCGACAAGCCTGATCGAGAAAACAACCAAGTCTGGTGATGGAGAGAAGGAGGGGCCAGACACCGACAGGAAAGCAGGCAGCTCAAAGGTGCCTGAAGATGAGGCAAAGGGTCAGCACAAGGACTCCTCCAAAAAGTCCACGAACAAGAAGGCCGACGAGATGCCCAATGGTCTGCAACCCATAAGCAATCTTGGAGAGCAGTTGAAGCGCTGTGCACAAGTCTTCTCTAGGCTCAGAGACGAGCTTCAGAAACTCAAGCACCTAAAACCAACTCCAAAGGAGGCTGCCAAGAAGTCTCAGGACTGGCCAAAACCAAGCAACGTGCCGGATCATGCACCTGCGCGCTCTAACGCTGACCAGCGACACCACCCAGCTCCCGGTCAAAGCAGGCCTTCCGCACCCGTACCAGAGAGAAGGGGCCAGAGACCACCAACACCTGCCCGCCAACTACACCCCTACAAGGTGCCCCACTTCTTCAAGAACCACGCCCATGGCAGGAGAGAAGATTGTCTACCTGAAGCCCGAGTACCCTGGCATGTTCCCCGTCACCCTCATCAACCGGCCACCCCCCGCTGCACCCCTGCGCTTCCACTGCCGGGAGTTCTCCGAGACCATCACCACCGAGAACCGCACCGAGAGAGAGGCCATGAAGCGCGAGGCCAAGCGGAAGAGGGACAAGGCTGCCAAGATCACACGCAGTGCCATGGACTGCAGTGTGCTGGCCAACCGTAAGCACCTGCCACATGAGCCGTGGCCGAGGGAGGACACCTGGTGGGAGACCGGACTGGACGAAGGGGGGAAGTTTGATGAGTGTTTGATGCTCGACTGAAACAAAAGAAGAATTCTTATTTTTGTTTTATTAACTAAAAAGTATATTTATTGTCATGATTTAATTTTTAAATTTCTATAATTTAATAAAATTCAATTATTTTATTATTAAGTTATTTCTGACTTGAATTCATTGTTTCACATCACACATGGCACATGATGCTGCCACCTATACACAAAGAAATAAATTATATTTCCGAATAAAATCACCTAAAGAGAGAGCTTTCATGAGCATCACTGGGGTTATCAAGCAGACACACACACACACACATACACACTTACATACAGGCCTGCACAGTTACTAATGGTCATACAATTACATTGCATTCATATTCACAGACCAACTCTCAAAGAGAGGAATGTACACAGGCACGGAGTCTCACCAACACTGACACTTCCTAATAAAATCACTGAAAGAGTAGTCTTTGTGCGCATTTAAACTGGGGTTATTGAGCAGGTACCTTTTTTCATCGGAGTTTCGTTGAATAAGATCCACAACACCTCCAGAAGGCTCAACAGTGGTGTCTGGCATCCCAGACCCATCCCCCTCCACACTCATGCTGGTTCTCTACCAACAAATACCAACAAATTTGTTAATTTATAATCGATCAGCAACATAGCCAGACAAACCACAAGCCCTTGATGCAGGCACCCACAGATATCGAAAAATTCTTCATTCAGTCATCTTCATTGAAGTGAGATTTTGTAAAATCATAGAGTGCGGGCACAGCAAAAAAATTCTATGTATAATGCTATGCTATGTATAATCTCTGATTTATGTAAAAAACAACTTATATAATGGAAAAGTTTCTTTATAACGTACAATTCATTTATTGTTGGTGTGGACCGATTATGAGCCATTTATTTGACCGAAGGGCCCCATTCAGATATCAGGGGTGAATAACATAACCCATAGTATATGAGGGGCCCTATTAAGTAAGTAAGTAAGTAAGTAAGTATATACTCTTTTGATCCCGTGAGGGAAATTTGGTCTCTGCATTTATCCCAATCCGTGAATTAGTGAAACACACTCAGCACACAGTGAACACACAGTGAGGTGAAGCACACACTAATCCCGGCGCAGTGAGCTGCCTGCAACAACAGCGGCGCTCAGGGGGAGCAGTGAGGGGTTAGGTGCCTTGCTCAAGGGCACTTCAGCTGAGCCTACTAGTCGGAGTTCGAACCGGCAACCCTCTGGTTACAAGTCCGAAGCGCTAACCATGGCTGTCCCCCATATCACATAACATAACTTGTGTTTTTTCACTGAGGGTCCCTATTCAGATATCAGGGGTGGAGAACTTAGTAGTGACTTTACACAGAGGCTTGAGCTTCAGGGCCCCCTGAGCCCTTGGGCCTAGTAATCCATCCCTGCCCCGAGCCACTTTAACACATCCCACCATAACTAAGTTGGGATACCTATTAGGCATAATTAGACAATAAAATAACATGTATGACAGACACTTCAAAACAACAGGAAAGCTCAAACCAAAAGCAACATATAAGACTGATATGAATAATTTGGATATGGATACCCCCCCCCTCCCCCCAGATAAACACAACTTTCTTGTTTCCTGCAGGAAACACTTAAAACACTGAACACTTGTGGAGTATTAACACCCAAATAGTGAGGCAAATAGTTGGTGAGGCCAACTGCAGTTGGGAAGAAACTGACTTGGAGTTTGTACTGTGAGGTTTTGGTCCTGATGGATCCCACATTGAGCTCCAAATTCAAGTCACTAATGCTTGCATACAGAGTGATTGCTGGGTCTGCACCCACTTGCTCCCAAATAGGATAAAGGCTCATTCATGAGGTCACACACTGATGTTGGACGAGAAGGCCTGGTGATGATGATTAAGCAGTGGCTGACAGATTTAAATTTAATTTTAGCAGCTTGGAAGCCAGAGAATGTATGTTGGCTCAATGCCCAAATGTGCTGTCACATTCTTTATCATTTGCAAGTCATTTCACCTTGAAAATGCATTTTTTGGATTTTTATGAAATTACTTAAAACGACACCAAAGACTTTTTTGTACCTTAAAATAATGGTTTCAGTGGTTCATCAACTCGTAACAGGGTGAACGGCACTTCTGCATTCGCTTTGTGGCCCTCTATCGGCTATAACTGCACTATGTAAGTTTGCCAGATCGGGTAGCGGATCTGTAGTTCGATGGAATGACATAAGAAACTACAAATTTGACGTGCTTCTGATGTCGCAATACATCATACTTTCATAAAATCATGCAACATACTCTACCTTGTCTGTGGACATGTTATTTGCAAAGCCAGTGCTGGATAAACAAATAGCGTGCGTGCGACAGAGGAAAAGTGCTTTGGTGTTGCTTTAATTACTCAGAACTCTAATTTGTATTTTAGAGTATTTTGTATCAAAAGGTTTTTTTTTCCCATCCTTAGACATGCACACACACACACACAAACACACACACACACACACACACACACACACACACACACACACACACACACACACACACACACACACAGGGACGGGCATTATTTCCGATTCATATTTAATGTATAAAATAATATTTCTCAGTTGTTTTTCATGGGCTTTACAAAATGGTTAAATAAAAGTCCTAAATTACAGAAAATACTGGACTTGGATAGTTTTGTTTGAGTGAATAAAGAGTGCAATTCAGCAATATCTTTATTGGCCAAAATACTTTATTTGATTTATCAGTGAGGGAAATAAAGGGAAATAATAATCCAAAATAAAATAATAAAATAACTAATCAAACGGTAGTAATAATAATGGACACAGGTGTAGTCTTCTGATGCCTCATTGTTGCCATCCAGTCTTACAAATGGAGACAGGTGTTCGTCCTCTGCAAGATATCCTGTGCCATAATGTAAAAGAGGACATGTATTAATTCAACTGTGCTGTACCCTGGGTTATGGGGCATCCTAATAGCTATTCATTTCTAAATCCAGAGAACTTTAACCTCTTTTTGTTCATTTGTAATATTTCTGTTTGACTCAAAGTGGCTACTACAAAGTTTTTCCCTTGAATTTCTGCTTGTTTGACATCTCCCTCCTCTGTGTTCTCAATTCGCACTTTGTCCTCCAAGTCATCATTGTCCAGTTCAGAGTCAAAATTCATTCATTCCAAATACATATCAGTTACATGGTACTGATTGGATTCCAATTTCAATTTTATTCCATATCCAGTTTTTCAGTGTTCTCAACTCACTCGTTTCCACAGGGACAGGAAGTTCCGTTTGCTCAGCCAGGCTCATCTCCTGCTCCCTTCCCTCCACAGGTTCCTCCTCACCATCACAGACAGGACTCTCTAATATAAAACATGCTTCATTATTGAGTTTAAGTCATTTACAATAAGTGTCTCAGCCCAAACATTAACCTAAACCATTCTGAAATACAAATGTGTTGATTCTAGTCCAATTTTTCACTTACGTGTCCCCGTTTTGTCCTGGATGGCTGGTGTCCCCTGCAGGACCATGTTCTGCCATCTCTGGCTGCAGGCCTTTTTGCCTGACAGGGGTGCACAGCCTGTAGAAAAGATCAGAAAAATAATTGCCGAATTACACTAAAACATTCCATGATCGTTTATTCTATTTTTACTCTTTTTCTCAAGTTCACTTACACTTCTCCGTGTTTTCCTGGACGACTGGTGTCCTTCCCAGGATCATATCCTACCATTTCTGGATGCAGGCCTTTTTTCCCCTCAGGGGCAAGCAGGCTACTGAAATGGTAATAGGAATATTTGGTCAGCCATCATTTCAAACACTACTGAATTACGCTACTTTAATGACATAATGTCAATTGCAAGACACTCTGGTAATGAGTAATGATGCACGTTACTTTTGCCAATTGTATCATGGGGAGCCAATCACATCGGTGTATCTGATATAGGCGGGCCAAAGGCGAGCTAAACAGATGACAGTCGTAGTGTTATCTAATTGCGTTGAAGTCCGGAATCAGTCAGTAAACATTGGTCGTATATTCTTATCCAATTGTGTGCAGTGAGATTTTCAAATGCATGCTTGGTGCCACCCCTTGAGTTGGGCCATTACATTATTCGTGGCCAGACCCTTAATCTTTCTAGATTACCAGGGTCTGGAATCTCCAGGCTATATAGGACACTGACTGGATCTTAATTCAATGATCAAGATATATATCCCCAACCGCCCACTGCGGTCTTCTGATGAGCGTCTGTGTCAACTAGCCATAAACGCTAGGTCAAATTCAAGACTCTTTTCCTCAGTGGTTCCTTGTTGGTGGAATGAGTTGCTCAGTGCTCTCCGTTCCTGTGATAGTTTTTTTTTTTGTTCACTTAGTTTATTAATGGCAGCAGACATAGCATCCTGGGTTTTAGCCTCCTGCGAGCACAGAGTCCTGTGAGTTTTTGCGGGCTTGAGCCCATGCCAGTTATAGGTTATAGGTCAATACACAATGTTTTCAGAGACTGCATTACATTGTTTGTTCATTAAAATTGTTTATTGTTTTGATATGTGATGGGAAATATGTTGTGTGTTAGCCTATATAAAATCAGCCTGAATCAAGGTTTAGATTTTTTTTAAGTGGTGTATTAATATGTACATCATACCTAAACCCTAACACTGGCTAAGGTCAAGTTCAAAATTATTCTTTTTTATTCTGAGATCTGAGCAGCGCTGCATGAAGTTGAAAGTTGAATGAGTTGTACACGTGCAAAGACATGTGGAATTTAACCTAATTTACATTACTTACCGTCCAGTTGCACTCACCCCTATCATCATGAAGTGCTTGGTCCTGGCCCATCTCAAAACCTGCTTACCACCCTCACTGGACCCCTTCCAATTTACCTACCGTCTACCATCTCTATGGCACATCTGTCCTGTCCCACCTTGTCAATAGCAACACCTATGTGAGAATGCTGTTCATTGACTTTAGTTCAGCATTCAACACCATCATCCCGTCCAAAAAGATCACCAAACTAAGTGAACTGTGCATCAATACCTCCCTCTGTAACTGGATTCTGGACTTCCTAACCAACAGACCTCAGTCTGTTAATCACACCTCCTCAACCATCACCCTGAACACCGGCGTACCATATAGGATGTGTGCTGAGCCCTCTCCTCTACTTCCTCTTCACCTACGACAGCACACCTGTAGGCTACATGGCTCTAACACCATTGTCAAGTTTGCAGATGACACTACAGTGATTGGTCTCATCAACAACAACGATGAGACGGCCTACAGGGAGGACAGCACTTAACATCATGGTGCACTGACAACAACCTGGCTCAACACCAAGAAGACCAAAATACTCATTGTGGACTTCTGGAAGTCTAAAGCTAGCACACAAACCCCTATTCTCATAAATGGGACTGCGGTAGAGTGTGTCACCAGCTTCAAGTTCACCAGTGTCTCTTCTTTCTGAGGACACTAAAGAAGGTCCAACTGTCTCCTCAGATCCTGGTGAACTTCTACCGCTGCACCATCGAGAGCATCCTCCCCAACTTTGTCACAGTTTGGTATGGCAACACTGCTCTGACCACGACCGAAAAGCACTGCTGAGGGTGGTGAAAACTGCCCAACCCATCACCGGTTCCTCACTCCCCTCCATTGAGGCCATCCAGGGCAAGCGATGCTTGCGTAAGGCGCACAGCATCATCAAAGACAGTTCTCACCCCAACCACAGACTGTTCACACCCCCCCCTTGCCTGTGCCTGTTGATGTGTCCACCACCATGGCAACCTTGACAGGGACAACAAGGAGGTGGACCCCCCACCCCACACCACACACACACACACACACACCGACATCTGCACTACCCTATCCCACCCATAGTGTTCTATTTATTTACAAATGTACATACTGTAATTACACTTATACATAGCCATATTCTACTGTTCATTCATCCTGCACACACATTCTTACTACTCTTATGTTACTGTTTCTGCACTACAATGGTACTGTTACCACACTGCACATAGCTGTACATATCTAGCTGTACATAGCTGTACATATCTGTCTATCTATTTTCATATTTATTCTGTTTTCTTATGTTAATACACTGCATATACCTATATTATTCTTCCTACTATTATAATGTTACTGCTACCACATTGCACATATCTATCTGTACATCATACATTGTTCATATTAAATAGCCATATTTATTCTGCTCCTATAAGGTAACTGCTAATACACTGCACATATTTATATTCAATTTATATTACTCTAAACCAGTGTTTCCCAAACTTTTTTTCTGGGGACCCACTTTTTAAAAATAACAGACCATCGCGACCCATTTCACTTCAGATCTAACATGCAACCACCAATATTATTTTAAGCCACAGGTTCTCAAACTTTTCTATGAATTCTCAACTCTGAATAAATAAGTATAAGTAAGTATAAGTATATATACTCTTTTGATCCCGTGAGGGAAATTTGGTCTCTGCATTTATCCCAATCCGTGAATTAGTGAAACACACTCAGCACACAGTGAACACACAGAGAGGTGAAGCAATAGACAAAGATAATGCGCCTTTACTGTAGCCTAGTAAAGTTCGTGAGGTGGAAAACGAAAGGAAATAATAGCATTTCAAATGTCCATTTAAATTGTGGCCTAATGTAATGCACTGTTGTGCATTTTAAATCCGAAATAATAAGGAATGTGAGGAGGCGCCCCACAGAAATGTTTCATTTTGCAAGTAGATGTCCACGCTGTCCCCTCTGAGACGCGTTCGCCCCCCAGTTTCAGAGTTATTCTAAATGCAGAATTACACAGAGGGCCGTGACTGTGGTAGTTAACAAACTAGATCCTAATAGAAAACTGCTTAGCTTTCCTGGTATAAATGGTATAAGTTAGGCCTATTACACAAATAGGCGACCCAAATAAAATCTCCTGCGACCCACCCATGGGTCACGACCCAGACTTTGGGAACCAGTGCTCTAAACCACCTTCTGTAAATCAACTGTATACTACTGTCTACACTGTAATACTGTATACTACTGTCCACACTGCACTATATTTCTTGACCTGTCTATGCACCACCACCTGTCTATACTAGGCTACTGTATATCACATTACACTTGTCTGCTTTTTTTGCACTTCTGGTTAGACGCACCATGACAATAAAGTTGAATCTGATCATCTAATCTATTTGTTACATGTCAATTTATTCTGGTTAGCGGAACGAATGTGCTGTGTCTCGGAACTATGTATTCATATGAGTTGTTTCCTTACTGCAGTTTGTAGCGTTACACACAACTCAGCGTGTGCTTCTTGTTGCAGCATGGCTTGATCAGTGGGACTACGCATTATAAACAGATGGTTAGGTCATTGGTTTGCTAAATTGAAGTATTTTACTAGTCCCATCTAGCAAGGCCATTATGGTTAATGCAGTTGTATGTTAACGTCGTTGTGTACCACTGTTTTGATATGTGATGTTTAGTTAGCGAGATATCGCTAGCTGTCCAAGCTAACTTTGTAGTTACAACTCCGTGTAACATTGTAGTTCGTTTTTGTCAAGAGACTTAATGTATTGTACTGTATAAAACAGTTTGAGTCTTGGTAGTGGAAGGGTCACATATCCATATCAAATAGGATTTTTCAAAAATTCTACCGGTCTGGACTGTCATTAGCTGGACAGATAGCGTCGTTGAGGTTGACGTTACATTATTGACACGATCCGCAAGAATGGCTGAATCCACGTCTAAAAAGTCTGAGTCGGCTGTGAAGTCAGCACCATCTCAGCCACCTAGTAAGAAGAAAACGAGTAAAGAAAAAAGAAAGAAGTTCATGAAAGCCCAGAAGAAAAAAACGGAGGGGACGGAGAAGTTGAACTGGGGTCCTCCTCAAGACGCTCAACAGTTCTCCTCCAACTGGAAAACTCTGCTTGAGGTGATTGGATTGATTTCTCTAACCGTAATAGTTTCATTGTATTATACGTATACCCTCTTGGTGTACCTGTTAACAGTTGTTAAGTGGACGAGATGTGCGTATGTGTGTTGTCGAAATAATGGTATTCCCTGCAATACTCTAAATAGTGATTGATGTAAGTCAATTTGTAATGACAAGTCCTATCTAATCACATTGCATTAATTCTACAATTACTTGGATATGGTCAGCTATGCAACTAAGACTCTTCTTTCCTATCATCCCCTATGTTATAGATAATGAAGTCAACCCCTGATGCTAAATCTAAGCAGATGGGCCCAGAGAAAACAAACTCAAAGGTTAAAAAAGAGAACTTTCAGAAAAAGGCAGGAAAAGCCATTTCAAAGCCAGTGCTAATCCCTGAAACCAAGATCCCACAAAACAATGGGAAAACCGATGCCCTTGAAAATAAGAAAGTTGGAGGACCCTCAAAAACCGAACACAAAGCCAAGAAAAGGAAAGTTAATGGCCATCTGCCTGAGAACAGCAAACCAGCTACTAAAAAGAAGGTTGAAGAGCCAGCTGAGAAGAAACCTACCGAGTAAGTCCATTCCACACGCACAGTACACACCTGTTTGAAACAGACAGTCCTTTATAGAATGGCTGACTGTAACAGGAGTGTTTTGCTCCCTCTTTTTATGTACTCTGAATTATTTTGTTTTAAAAGAGATTAATCAACGTGACGAGAAAACTGGGTCTCACTGAATTTGCTTTCTCTCACACACTTGGACTTTCTCCTGACGCACAGTCCCAGAAAGAGACAGGGATAGGGGAGACATCCCCAGTTAAAGTCCACTTTTGCCATCATAAACCCTATACCACACCTACACCACATCCCCTGCTCCCTACATACTTGTGGTAAAATAAAATGAAATAAACAGAAGCGCCAAAAGAAAAGCACAACTCTGATGGGGAAATTCAGGGAAACTGTACTAACCATGCTACAGAACCATACTGCTGCAGTAAACTCATAAGAAGAATATCCTTCATGCATGTACATTTAACACGCACCTAACTCGCTCCTAATGTTCGGTGGGTTTTAGGGCAGATCTCTGGTTTGACGATGTAGACCCTGATGACATTGAGACTGCAGTAGGGCAGGAGGCGGCGGACATCGTCAGGAGGAGGAAGGGTGTGAGGACTACTGACGCTCAGAGCACAGAGAGCGCACTTGTGAAGGAACACAGTTTTGAGGGGTGAGTAAGGTTTGAGGTCTCAAGTATACCCTTACAGGCACATATCATTCATCCAAGCATGTGGGCATGAGAATATGCAGACTTACAGAACTCATGAATTTGCAAATTGATTTTGGACAGATATGCTTCTGTTCCCACTACTACTTGTCACAGACATAGAATATTCTTAGTGATGCAATGGCAGGGTGTTTGCACAGGTCGGGAAAGCACAGAATTTTGAATTGCTTCCAGACCTTGAAAAGTTTGGACATTTGTGTGAATGTCTTGGAAAACGTCTGGAAATGTAATTCATTGTAGCGTTGAGAAAGTCAGCAAGGCTCAAAAGCATTATGTAAAAAAAAATGTGAAGTAAAAATAATGTGTGACCCGAAATATGTTGTTCACTCCTGGTAACCTCAGGCTGAGCAGACTTCGAAGCACTAGCTACAAATCCTAATGCTTACAAAACTTCACCAAACATGACCAAATATGTAAACTATAGGATCCTAGTGAGAGAGCTGTATCTCCTGTAGTCAAGACGTGGTATCAGTAATGACTCAGTAACAGTATGATTCATTACCATATAGGGATGCACAATGATATCGGCCCGACATCGGTATCTGCAGATAAAAGCTTCATAACTTGATTATCGGCATCGGCCGGATATGGACATTTCTGCCGATGTGCCTGGCCGATAAGGTAACCTGTTAATTATGCGCACGCAAAGCAAATGTTTATGTTACTATGAGCGTCAACAACATACTTTTAAGATGTTGGCTGTGTGGCAGTATTTCCAAATTCCGGAAACTGATAACAAAATTGCTTTTTGCAGTGCTTGTAAAGTAGCCTACAAGTGATGCGAGGAGGGGTAAAATTATCCTGTTTAACGTTACCAGTTTAATTACACATCTTAAGCATCCTGAACTCTACAAAGCACTAAGCCAGAAAAAACGGTACAAGCTAAAACTGTGAAGAGGCATTGCTAACCTTTTGTTTACAATCAGCAATCAGTTTCTAAAGTGTGTAACGTTAGCTAATGTTAGAAAGCTAGCATGAGTTTCATGAAGTCCAGAATGAAAGCTAGCTGTAAAGTTACTAGCCTACGTGTTGTAGGTCTTATTCCTTTTACTCTACAGACTGACATTTTAAGTTTACAGGGTTACAGCTCCATTTCTGTTCATTTGAGAACAATGTTTCATATTGTCAACAACACAGTTCTTAGGGAACTGTCTTGTAGGCTACTGTTCAAGAATGACATTTACATGTTTATGTGAAAATGTTAGGCTACTTAATAAACTGTGCCATATTTGAAAGGTGTATATCGGCATCGGCAATCGGCCAGAATGAGCTTGTAAATATTGGCATATCGGATATCGGCTAAAATTCAATATTACCATACCATAACCATAATTAGTCTTCATTGTGTTGTGTGTTATTTGTAAGTTGCTGTTGGTGTCTGGGGCTAGTTGTGGGTTTATTTGAAGGGATAATGAATGGCATTCAGCTGCTGTGAAAGGTTTCAAACAGAGCTGGCTTGGCACTGGTAGGGAATGCTGACAGGTTGGTACACTTTGAACACTGTATGCATCTTTGCTGAAAAAGACTGCTTTGAGTTTGAATTTTTGGCCAATCCATGTGGTCTGTCTGGTGCCTCAATTATGCAACCCCAAAATACTTTGGAACATTTACTTTTGGGGTGCTGGTTAAGTGTCCTCCAGCCAGGTAGCCTTTCATAAGCCAAAGCTCCATTCACAAATGTCACTGATACACTTAAATGAAAAGAAGAGGACACACTGGGCTAGCCTAGAGAAATGGGGAACAATAAAGCTTCTCAGTAGAGGTTTAGAGTAACTAGTTATTATTGGGGTCAGACCGATAAGGGTGGCAGATGCCTAACTGCTCTCTCCTCGTCTTCTTTCCCTCGCCATGGTAACCTATAAGAGTGACGCGAGCCGTGGCCATGGACTGTGAGATGGTGGGGGTGGGTCCCGATGGCGAGGAGAGCATCCTGGCGCGCTGCTCCCTCGTTAACCAGTTTGGCAAGTGCATCTATGACAAGTTTGTGCGTCCTACTGAGAAAGTGACTGACTACAGGACAGCGGTCAGCGGCATCCGTCCAGAGGACATCAGCGAAGGTCAGTGCACGAATGTAGAAGCTGATTCTCTATTTGCTTTCTTTGTCTATTTTTTTTAACCTAATTAGTAAAAATACTGCATTTAGATAGTGCTTTTCTACTCCACCGAGGACTCAAAGTGCTTTTACAGTGTCATATCTCAAACTCACCTATTCTCACACACACACACACACATAGATGGTGGAGGCTGCCATGCAAGGCACCAACGTGCACATTGGGTGCGGTTTTGTGGTTCAGTGTCTTGCTCAAGGACACTTCAACAGGGTCAGGAGGTGCCAAGATCGAATCGGCATCCTTCTGGTTACCAAACATCTCCTCTATCTGAGCCACTGCCGGCCCTGAAGTGAACACTGAACTCTGTTCGTCCTGTGTGTGTTATGGTCGATGCCATCTATATCATCCCAACAGCAGTTTTCCCTCCTCTCTCTAATGGTTGATGGTAGTCGTGTAGGGCTTTAAAGTAATCAGTTGTCACGTAAATCATAGGTGTTAAAGTATCCAAAAAATGCTTGAGTGTCATTAATTCTGAATTTAGTTATTGGTGTGTATGTCATTCAGGGGAGAACTTCAAACAGGTCCAGAAGGAGGTTGCGGACATTTTAGAAGGAAGAATTCTGGTGGGACATGCCATACACAACGACCTGAGGGTATGAGACTCAAGACGATGGAGATGTTTCTACAATAACACCCACAATACTGTAATGTGCAGTACATTTGTTTAATAAGGACTGGTTGCATTTGTAATGATTAGCTCGCCTTGCTTCTCCTGTGTTTTGTCCTGTAGGTACTGCTGCTAGACCATCCCAAGAAAAAGATCCGCGACACTCAGAAGTACAAGCCATTCAGGAAACTAGTCAGAGTGAGGGAGCTAAGCTACATTTTTCACACATACTGTTTGCAATGTTGCAACATTCTCTGGCTATGTGCTTATAAATTGTCTCTTTTACACACACAAACATCATACACAATGCCAAAATGACTTTTATTTTATTTGTGATATATCATGACATATACATGACATACCATCAAGTCCTTTTAATACTCACACAAATCTCCTCCCTCCTCTTTCAGAGTGGTCGTCCAGCTCTGAAGGTCCTGTCACGTGAGATCCTCAACGTCAGAGTTCAGCAGGGGGAACACTCATCTGTAAGCAGTAACCCCTCTCCCACAAACCGCAGCATTTTCCCCATAGTCCTAACACATTTACTCTGGAGTCTTAACTTATTTGTAGTGTAGCTCTAGCAGTTTGCCTGGAAGCACCCTTGGAGCCAGCCATATGTACATCATGTTAATTTAGCCATTAACTCCAAGTTCTGCTGTATTACTTATACCAAAGCTTTGGGCAGAGAATTGTCAGTGTTTTAAGCAATTCTTATCCATAAGAAATACTTCAACATTTAATGTTGGCCAAATACCATATGATGTTTAGGAAAGGATTAATGTTGCATAGCATTTGTTTTTACATGTGTACATGAAAACTCCATCTCCATGCACAGTATCTGACGTGTGTGTGTGTGTGTCTCACAGGTCCAGGATGCCCAGGCTACAATGCGTCTCTACACCATGGTGAAAAAGGACTGGGAGAAGGCCGTCAAAGAGGGCAAACTCCATGGCGTTGCAGAGAAGATTCTTCGCAAGCCCAGAACCCCAAAGAAAAAGAAGACTGCAGCCCAGCCCAACACTGTAATTGCCCTCTAGTCAATGAGAAAATGGCAGTGACGAGGCTCCTTGGACGTCCTGATGGATGCACCATACTTGTGGAACTCCATAGCTCTCTCTGTGAGCAGGGCTTTATTGGGAGAGAGACTGGGCCGAATGTGGGGGCCCAGGGTCTCCCTAGGAGCCCACACAGGACCGTGTTTTCATTCGTGTGGTCAAAATTAAGTATTTTACTACAATGTTTATTTTACCAAAATGTATTTGAACATGTTGGTTCAGTGATTCTACAGATATATACAGTTGTGTTCAAGGGAGAAACAGTGCCTTAAAGGGTTGCATTGAAATCTTGCATCATGAATTAAAGAGGACTCATAGAAATGAGAGCAGTTGTGAACATTTGTTGTTGTCGTCGTGGCGAGAGGTGTTTGATATTGGTCGTCAACCAATCTGAAGAACATGATCATTTTAGAGATGTATAGAAGAATTAGTGAATATTTAGTTGACAGTCTAGATGGTGCAGTATAGTGAATATACAAAATAACTAGATGTACCGCAGAGCGGTACAAAACATGACCGCCGCCCAGTCCAGCACATTTTTTCCACAAAAAGAAATCACGCTGAAAGGCCTATATGATTCTGTCT
The DNA here is from genome assembly GCF_017589495.1 of Alosa alosa. NCBI lineage: Eukaryota > Metazoa > Chordata > Actinopteri > Clupeiformes > Clupeidae > Alosa > Alosa alosa. Next base: position 28,871,886 of record NC_063200.1, on the reverse strand, counting down.
CACTAAATTGCATTATCCACAATCAATTTTCACTGGTATCTGCTAGACAACAAGTACCAAAACATGATTAGTTCATAGATTTCACATGTAAAATTCATTTTATACAACCCCACCTCCATCTTGCCTGTTCATAATTCTGAGAAATTCTTGATTGTTTGTGTTATGTGTGTGGGTGTGAGTGTGTGTGTGTGTGCCTGCGTATGTGCCTGTGCATGCAAGCGTACATATGTCTACTGTGTGAGTATGTGTCATAATGGATGATTACTGTGAATGTATGTGTGTGTGTGTATCTGTTTGTGCACATGAAATGAAATGGGTTAACATGACCCCTGGAGGCAAACATACAGAAAAAAATGGTCATCCTAGGCCCTACAGTTCTCAAGATATTCACAGAGAACTGTGTCTGCCCTACCCTCCTTCGGGGGGTCCAGTCCAGCCGGGGGCTACAGATCAAAACGAAAAAATGACGGTTCCATGCTATCCATGGGGGGGTACATGCCCACCAAGTTTTGTGTACCCCGGTCTTTCAGTGTCCCGAATCCTTGTTGGTATGCGCCACTAAATGTACACATAAATTATTTTATTGTAAGGCCCCCATGAACGAAAAAGTACACAAAACTTGGCATGCATTGAGGGTGTCATAATGATCCTACACTTTTAATTTCATGCAGTTTTGACCTTGTCAGCCAGAGAGATTGTGATGAAAACACCTAATTTTTTGCTTTTTTTCATTTTTAACTAGGTGGCTTATACATGAAATAAGTGGTAATGGGATGGGTTGGCATGCCCCTTAAGACCAACATACATAAAAAGGTGGACCTCATAGGCCCCACGGTTCTCGAGATATTCACAGAAAACTGTCTCCGGCCACCTACAGGCCAGTTGGTGTATAGTAACATAAATTCATTTATTTTGTGGCCCCCCATGAACGGAATTCCACAAAACTTGGCGTGCATACAGAGGGTGTCATAATGATCCTACACTTCCAATTTCGTGCAGTTTTGACTATGTTAGGTCACAGATACCTTCAATTACCACACCTAATTTTTACTTTTTTGTGTTTAACTAGGTGGCGCTATACATGAAATGAGTGGTTATGGAATGGGTTGACATGGCCCCTTGAGATCAACATACAAAAAAAGGTGCTAAACAGATCAAATTCACAGAAAAAACGCCCCATGGTTCCATCCAGCTATCCATGGTTCCATGGGGGGGTTACATGCCCACCAAGTTTTCGTGGTACCCGGTCTTTCAGTGTCCCGGGAATCATTGATGGAAATTTGAGCATGCGAAAAAGAAAAAAAAATCTGACTAAACCGTTTCGCTGCGCGGCGGTCATAATAATAAAAAAGATGTTCTGATGTTCTTAAACCAAGCGTCACTTTTTGCACATCAGTTCAGCTGCCTGAGTGTAGAGTAGACTACTAGAGAATTAAGACTGACAGAATATAGGTCTTAAAAATGCAGGATGGTTTATTTTTTTCAGTCATTCAGGGCAAACAAAGACAAACAGAAGTGAGAATTTTTGTACAATCAAGCATTTCAATTCATCAATTTAGAAACAAACCGAACACAAAACCACTCCATTTCTGAGTTAACAGCTACACCTACAAGCGCATGCGCACACACACACACACACACACACACACCTTGCAGCAAATATAGAGGTGGCGGACAGTAGAGTGCAAGATGGTTTGAGGTTAGCCTGGAAAGTGTGTCAATCAAGTATCAGAAGCTGAGATAGAAAATTCTAGGCCTTTCTTCTTGCATTGTCTGACCCAAGATACTTATTAAGCATCTGCTCCAATCTAGCTCTGACGGTGCCTGAAAACCAGGATGAAAAGTACAGTAACCTACTAACTATTTGAGGAGCTAGAAAGTACTTTTCAGAGTATTCACAATGACCCATTATAAATTGAATAAGTAGTTTTCATTTACCCTCTAACTTTACCACTGTTGCATGATTACGATTGGAATAGATTATGCCTCTCCATACACATCCATAGTTTGCACAGTCTGCTTAAGCAAACTATTGCCTCTAGTTCCCTCATCTAAGTGTGAGATATTCCCATTTTTCAGATTGTAAGGTACAAGATGCCAATAAAGCCAATTACATAGATACAAAGACATCCGATTAAAAACTGAATATTCAAATGTCCTTTCCCAGTGAAGATTCTGTACAGAACATTGAGGCAGGTTGTCTTAAGTTGACATTAAAAATGTAGTGCAGATTTGTGTGGTTCTGGAAACGGAAGTTTTATAGGACTGGTGTCGAGTTCAAGACTAAACCTTAAATAGAGTAAATGAACAAGTTAAGCTGACAAAGCTCAAAACTGTTTGGTGCATCAGACCATAACATTCACAGTATAATTTGGTACACACATGCATCAAGGCAAATGCTGGGCTATATATTCCTTAATGTGACTCTGTTCACCTCAAAAACAAAGAAAAAAATAACCAATTGCCTTGATTAAAGTTAAAGTCTACTGGTATTTAGCAGATGCTTTTATCCAAAGCAACATAGATCCACAACGGTAGGATCAGGAATCAAACCCAGGTCGACCAGTTGCCAATGACATTACCACTGCTCCACAATGCCCACTATGTATAAATCCGAAAGGGGAAAAAACTAACAAAGAGAACCTGAAGAGGTAAAGCCTTCACTGTAGTGTTGTGTATGTGTAAAAACCGAAAGAGTGGTCTACCCTCAATACGAGGCAGAGGTTTGAACTTATTAGTGATTTTTGTTATACGACAGGCTTAAGGTTTTTTGTCATACCTGACAGTTTAAACTGTTATGCAGAAACCCTGTTGTGTGAGTGTACTGTAGATAGAACTCGTCAGGAAAGTGGTTCCTGAAAGCTGAATCTCTGCACTGCTGGTATCTACGGTGCTGGTTGTCTGGGGGCGAGAGAACAAGAACCAAGACAAAGAGCAAGAGAACACAGGTAAAGGATGGAACCTTGTTTCCCTATGTTCTCTCACATGACTTAAAAGCACTGCATGCAAGACAACTGGCTCATATTTTCTACGAATAAACGACAACTTGAAGTACCTCAAGTTCACATTAGAAATCATAAGATTAAGTAGTCCCCTGCTACTCTGCTCTCTCACTCAGTTCACTATAAAGCCCTTCTTAACTGCAGCTGAGGACCTCTGCTTCGACAAAAGGAAGGCTGTATGGGTAATCTCTCATTTTCCCCCACAGAAAAGTCACACACAAACGCACAAAATCCCTGAAAGAGGTGCGAGAACTGCAAAAAAATCCTCAAGGTCACATTTTCCACCCGTCAAGCTACAAGCTACAACCATGTAACAGACACACAAAACATTCCAGTTCATAAAGTTCAACGATTCATCGAGTTTAACAGAATCCATGGAGTTTTTAACCCAAAGTAGGCAGGATCTGATGGCCGGATCACAGAGTCTTATCCAGGTGTTTGCTCTTTCCCTTGGTAACATTTTGGTGACTGTCAATATTGACATTTCTGGAGATGTCAACCGTTTCAGTTTCAACACCGTACGGAGAGAAGGAAGGTAAGAGCCATGTAGGGAATAAGACCGAGAGAGAAAAAAAGGCATTAAAACACATTCGCTTACATTCCACCTATTTCCTCTCTCCTCTCAGTCTCAGCTGACTTCAGCTCTATAAGATCCCCATGTTTAATCACTTGAATATGACTTTTGTCTTTCAGGGCCGCCTTAGATTGCTCTAGCAACTCGCCAGGACGTAAGCCATGGACAGCCACTAACTTGTCACAGGACCATACGTGCCATGCCTCTTGATCGAAACACATTTTCACTTTATAATGGTAAAATCGGTAGAATAAATAGTCATAAAAAAAATTCAACACTGAGAGAATGATAAACAGAGAGTAACAATATAAAGCTCCTGCCATCTTTGGGTGTACCGAATAGAGAACTGTGGGAGAAGACAAAAAGCTCCCGATGGCCAAAGTTCCCAGTACCTGCAGTGGCTAAGCTTGTTGTCGCTGTGGATGCAAAAGAATGCATCCAGACCTAGCTACACTGATTGGCTGCATAAGCATTGATTAAGCCCTGATTAACTAGATATTTAGGAGCACTGATTTAACTTAAAAGTGCAGTCCTCAACCTTGGTGAAAGGTTTGTTGATAGCGCACCTCTCCCTTCCGTGCTACCGAAGAAACACTGGCGTACGAGCACCTCTTGTTGTTTTGTTTCCTATTTACAGAGCTAGGACTGGGTACAGTGTTCCTGAGCTCACGCACTGGAGTCTGTGCACACACTGGAAGGACCGCTGGAGAACTGTGCTGAATCTGATGAATTTTCAATGTAATGAATCATAATCAAAGACTGCACCTTTGCTAGATTACTATTGACCCTTACTGTTAGGTTTCTACAGGGATTTAATGTCTAATTTGTGTTAGCACTAATCTAGCAGGGGAAGGCTGAGGTTAGGTAGGAGGAGTGTTTTGCGATTCCACACATCTCGCGAAACAAACCAACAAAGGCCTGACAATGGCATCTAACATCAAATACACTGGTCAACAATGGATGCCAGGCATCCCTTAAGGATAATGACATAAAACAAACATGAAATTATCTTAAAATAAGAGAGCTTAAATCCAGTTCAGAAAGTAAAAACAAAATAAAGTCACAGTTCTAGTCTAGTAGAGACTTGGCTCTAGAGCTACAAACATCAACACAAATCAAACCTTTGCCCAGACTCTAGGACAAGATAACAAAGGTGCAGCAGTCTTCAATAGTCAATAAATAAAACCAAGAACACAAAAGAGAGACAGAGGGGGGAGGAGAGGAGAGGGGGAAAGAAGGGATAAGAAGGATGGGAAGGGACAGAGGGGAGGGAGCTGGAATGATGGGTCAGGAGGCTGAGAGGTGGTCACTGTGTTCCATCATCCGCCAACCCCGCCTGCTTCTCCTCATCCCCCTGCTTCTGGTGCTGCAGACGAGCATAGCTCACTGCGTCTCCCCTGAGACAGAAAACAAAGGGGGGGCATTAGAATAATCAGCTATCTCTATGAATGTTGTGCTGCAAATGATGTAGATTACTGACTAAATGGAAAAAGAGGGAGTGAGAGAAAGACAAACAGACACAAAGTGAGAGAGGGAGAGAGATAGAGAGAGAGAGAGAGAGAGAGAGAGAGAGAGAGAGAGAGTGAGACAGAGAGAGAGGGAGGGAGATAGAGAGAGAAAGAACTACACTTACTTCTTGCCGAGTGATGCAAGGCCGTAGAGGACCCCTGTGGCAAAGGCGATGGCATTGCCGCACACAGTGGTGAAGGAGATCTTCAGCACCACTGGGAATAAGGCCATCCTGCCAACACAGTATTATTCAGACTGTCTGCTTGAGTGATTGAGATCGGGTGACTTATGGTTATGGTGTATGGTATGTGTGTGGGGTGTGGAATAGGTGAGGGTAGTGGCTGGGGTAGCTCACCCGCAGTAGAAGAGAGCTTTCTGCCAGGGCTTGAGCTTATCGGCGCGTGCCGCCACGGCATTGGCAAACTCTATGAACTGACAGCAGAACGGCACCTCACACAGGAACAGCACAAACGCATTCAACCTGTGACAACATGGAATGATTATGAGAAAGAGAGTCATTCTCACAATCAGCATGCAATGACCTCGGGAGGGAGGGTTAAGCACGCAATCTAAACTGCACAAACAAACATGCGCAACTTCCAAACACAGGAAGAGTCAGTGACACACACACACACACACACACACACACACACACACACACACACACACACACACACACACTTGCAGATACAGTATATACAGAAGTCCACACACACACACAAATAATAGACAAGCACAACACAAATGCATCTAATATGCAAAAACAGAGAAAAAAAGAGAGGCAAAACAGAAATGCACTGACACAAGAGTGCCTCTACTTACACCATCCAGACTCCGGCTGCAATGTTAAGGGGATTCACCGTCACACAGTTCCACACACCTGCTATCGCACAGGCTAGATGAAGAAAAACATCACAGTTAACATACATGCACTTGGAAAATTACTGCAGAAGCATCAAACAAACTAAATTCCAAAATGAAAAATGTAAGTTGCCAACTACTTGACTTCAACAACTTGTATCCTACTGCAATCTAAGAAACACATTGCAACGCGCAGGCTAAACCCCTTCATGTTGTCTCTAGCACAAGTGAATGTTAAGAGAAACTGCAACCTTGTTTTTATCATTATTGAATATATATATATATATATATATATATTTTGAATCAGATATTTCACTCGATATATTTGTCATCTGTGGCCTGGAGGAGCGAAAAAGACCAACGTCTGCACACAAACACACACACCCATCTGCAGGGTATTTTGTGCTTTGAGTAAATACAAGTAGACTCATTGAATGCAAATATGAAACACTGTAGCAAGCCCATGGGTCCTACACACATGCTACTAAGTTCCAGCACAGCAGGACTCTAGTTTGTGCTGAAGCTTGCGTGCCAAGTTCTGAAACTCCTCCTGAATAATACACAACATATTGAGTATGCATAGACTGCTAACACACACACAATTCCTTCACTCCTCCAGTAACATCGGTGGCAACATGTATGTGTGCATGTGTGTGTGTAGGAGGGTCAGGGCATTATAACTGTGTGTGTGTGTGTGTGTGTGTGTGTGTTGTGGGGGGAGTGGTGAGACAGAGGTTACACTTTGCAGTGTTAGTAGTATGTATGTGGGAGCAGCACAATAGAAGCATGTGAGCTTGAGACTCTTTGGTCCTTCTGTGCCCATGGCAGTGGTAAATGCATTCACAACAAACAGTGACTGGAGGGGAGGGAGGGAGGGAGAGCTAGAGAGAGAGAGAAGGGTATAGTCTAGAAATAAGATAAAGCAGTTTACGGAACACTAACTTACTGTTTGCCCTATCCGTCTTACCCTCCTATACAATTGCTCCTCTCCTGATTCTGCCAAGTCACTGATCCATACTCTCACCAGTAACAACCAAATGTCACTGACTTCCAAAAAAGTGTATAAGTGCATGCCAGTTTACACACCCACAGGAAGGTGAACGAGTCTGGGATGAGGGATAAAATGAACAATGGGCCTGTGGAATGAATCTAGTGTTCTGATCCTGAGATAATGAGAGGTTATGTCAGCTCTGCGCACCTGTTAACTCCTTTACGTCTACTTACCTCGTGTAAACCTTCTAGGCCACTGGCTGAAATGAGCTGAAAGAGCCAGTGACTGTCTAGGACTTTCGAACAACACACCAACTGTTCAGAGCACCTCCTGACATATTACAGCTTCTGATTTTTTTTTTAGCCGACAGCTGTGTTGCTCAGTATGAATGAAGTATTAGACAGGTGGTCCAGTCAAATCATGCCAGGATTATTTTTTGATATCTTACTTTGACCAGTTACAACAAGGGCATGTATTTCATCAGTCAATAATGTTATTTGTATGGAAACGGTTGGCTTGACACCAAACAAAGAGTTTGCCATGATGATAGAGCAGTTATGATTGACGCACAGTCACACAGGCGTGGCAAAAGGTCTTCAGCTGTCAAAGATCACTTCATAGCATTTGACATTAGCCTGACAGTGTCACTGGAAACTGACAGCGCGTTTTATGGGATTATTTGGCGTTATGCTGATATGCTGCATTGTATTAACCTATTGTACAAACCTAACTAGCATAGCAGATAGTGCTTAAGTAACAATACTTACATATTCCTCCTAAGACTCCAGCGATTTTGCAGAGCCATCTGTACCACCATGACATGCCGTCTTCATCCGTGACGATTTTGGCTGGAGCGGCAGCTTCTTCGGAGTTCATTTCGTTCCTTTGAATAATTTAGGCTCAAGCCGTCTCGTTTAACTTACAGCTTGCTTAGTATCAACCACTATCGACACCACTTTATGGTATATGATGCTTGATATGTCTTACAAAAGGCCAACAAAGACAAAATAACAAACCTGCCTATTTTCTTTGTGTACCCGTAGCAACAGACGACGATTCACATTTGTTCAAGTCGATTTAGCAATACCATAAAGGAGATTGTCCCCCTAGCTATGTAGAATAAATACAGCAGAATGTGAGAAATTAGTCATGCATAATGACAGCCATTGATTAGGATTTCAATGCAGTTTTACACATAGACGATTTCAGCCTGTCAGTTAGTAATAACTTAGTTACGTGTAGATTTGATCTGAACTGATGTCTTTATCTAGCAGGCTAGCAGAATACTAGCCTGCTATGATAGTATGTGACAGCTAACGTTATAGCTAAAATAAATTCTTGGTTTTGTGTTCTACCATCAGAGAAAGTCCACTTGGTTATATGTTGTCGCCTTCCCTGTGCGATGTAAAACAGTCAGAGTACAGCAAATAGCCCACAAAATCGTCTGCTGTATTCGAAGAAGTGGCGTTGGGTGGGCTCAGTGTTGTTGGCCTGCCCAAAATCCTTTATTTACGCCCGTGTACAAGTGCAGGCTGGAGATTCCCAGGGCTTGTCCGCGTTGCATTTGGGGGTGGAGCTCAGAAAAAGACGTCAATGTGTGCTGGTTTAGTCTTAATTATTTTTTCCTATCCCCCCTCCTCGCAACTGATTACGAATACTGTGGCATCAATGGGCAAATAATCAATGGAAACAACCACAACACATTATGCCATAAATAAAGGAATATGAACTTGGAAGTTTCATTAAATTGATGCTGCCACAACAGTAGATGGCGCACTTGGTTGTAGCACCTAGGCTCTAACATTGTGAGATTTGAATTTGTTTCGCAGAAGAAAAATTGTTCTTGAGAGTCGACTCTCTGAACAACTCTGTTGGCTTTTTGTGCTTGTTGTTCACGGACAGCCATATTAGAGTGAGCTAGCAGCTGTTAATGCTAATTATGGCGAAGTAGGCCTTAGGAGATGTTAAGAAACTGAAACCACCGAATTGGCTTTCTCAAGACGATGTCACAGATCAATAATAGTGTCTGTTTTCCGCAGAATGCGGAGAGTGATATTGAAAGTGATGTTACTCTTAACGTTAACCAAGACTCGGCAACTGTAGTAGAGGCCGAGACAGTAATAAACACTCACAACACTAGTTCGCAGGTTGAAGGTGAGTTCATCAAAAGTTAAGACTTTAACGTTGCTCCAACTACTGACAAACGTTACTTTCGATATAAGCAAGAACAACGCTATCCGATATAAATATCCTCTGCGATGTTCTATATGGATGGAAACCAAACGTTTTCCCAAACCTGCTAGGTTGTTAGCTAACTTTGGCTAATCATCTTAGCTAGCTAGCTGACAGCCTAGTGTAAATCGCTATCCATATCGAACACCGGTTGGATACTAGTATCAATAACTGCGTAGTATCAATAACGGCCTAATGATGTTGTCCTCGGAATAAGTAATTAATCAGTTGATTTCTTTTGACGCGTGAGTCTCGAATGCCAGCTGACGTTATATAGCTAGCTAGCCATTGAGCTAATACAGAACCCCGAGCTGCAATGCAGTAGAGAGCCTGTTAAAGAGAATGAGATGGCCCTAGCTTTATACCGTAAAAAGATTGCTATTGAAAGCAAGCATGTGATCGTGAGACTGGACTGTCCAGTACATTTTAGGAATTCAGTTCGACTGGACTGTCCAGTACATTTTAGTAATTCAGTTCGAACACGACTACTTCAAACCAGAAAATGTAATACAGGTTAAAATCAGGCAACTGTGCCCCTTCAGTAAGAGTTTAATAACAGGCCAAAAATAATTATTTACTGACCATCCTGGCCTACTCTGACCTGGAAGCATAAATTCATGCTGTAACATACCCACAGTTGTACTCATGTAAGTTTGATTTAAAAGAAAAAACAAGCAGACATTAGGCTTAAATACTGAATTAAGGGCATCCATATCTCTGAGGACTTTTTAATATCCCCAGTGTTGTGGTTGCTGTTAGTACTCTATAATGTAGTAATATTAAATGTATAAAGAATGCTGTGCGAATGCTGTATTGGACATGTTTGTCCCTCAGTGAATTTATAAACAAAAAAACGTTGATAGAGTTTACCGACAGGCTTTTGGGTAAAGTTCATCAGGTATCACCACCTCTGTAGAAATGATGGGTTTGTTCATTTCAGTTTCTTAAACTTTTGTGCCCCCCTTCTTCTGGTGAGTATCCAGCTTGAAAAGTGTGCAATTTTAGATGCTAAAACACTCCACATCAAGGTTGGGAACACAGGATGGCAGCAAATGAGTATGGTTGGCAGGCATGACAACAGAAGTGTATTTCTAGATTAAACAAAATAACAGAGGTTAAACACTATAACAGAGGGCTTTCTCCTGAACTCTACTGTATTTATCATGTGGATTAACCTGGGCAGAGAATAACATTTTTTGAACAATCATTGCAACTCTTCCCCTATATTTTGAATGACACACAGAAGTAGGTTTGCCTTTTATTAATGGAAAAAAATAATTGGTATTAGTTAATGTATTAATGGAGAAAAAGTGCAAAGTCGGTTTAAATATGCTTTCTAATGTAGCCAATTAAGTGTAAATACTCAGTTTGCTAAATGTGAAACACATTTTTCAAAGGTAGTATACCTGCTGGTGGCTGGTTACGCATCTCACAGGTAGTCAATTAAAAAATGTTGAAAATATTGAAAAACCCTATTAAAAGTAGGAGTTGCTGTATTGTATCTAAACCAACCAATTATGATGTCAGCACAGGCTTATAAAATACCAGAGAACACTAGATAATAGAATTGAGCTCAGAAGATTTTTGCTCATACTTTTTGACATAGAGATGTGTTGTTGTAAAGTTAATGTAACCTTTCCAGTGGTTTGTTGGCTTGCCTTCTGAACATCTAAGTAATTATCTATCTGTAATGATTTTAGATACAGACTACAGTAAAAAGTAAAGAAAAATCCGCACACTCAAGTCTTTGCAAACAAGTTTTTTTACTCTATGTGCAAGCTTTCGGTTAGATGACCTTCTTCAGGCAGAGTAAAAAACCGGATAAAAACACAAGATACAGACTACAGACCTGCCCATAATGTTGTGATTAAAAGAAAAAAAAATTCCTCAGTGCAGCAGGGGCCAAGCCAACACACATCATTTTTTTGTGAACAGTTATGCTTAGTCCCATACTACTAGTGATGTAACAATTGGAATGTTTTTGTTTATTTTTTTTACTGGAGTGCTCACACATATTCTGTAGCTACCAGAATGAAACTTCATGTCTAGATAGCAAGGTTTAAATTTCATATGTGGCAGGCTTAGTACTTTGGGCTCCAACATCACACCTTGGATCAAAACAGGTCTGGTGAGCCTGATGAGAAATTGGATGTATTGCCTAAAACAGGCTCTGTTTCACTTTGTTAAGGTAGCCTATCAATTGTAACTTGTCTATGATTGTTTGAATGGCGTCCATAAACTGAAAATGGCCTGAAAGGCCTGAGACCTTTGAAAACGGATAAACCCATTTCATTACCTCATTATCATGTTCTTGGTCATTGTTAATTAGCAGCTCTCTATCACCATGTCAGATTGGTATAAAACTCTTACACACAACATATTTTTTCTTTTATTATTTTTTTTATTTTGTGTGGACGCTGTAGTGCTTGGAACTTGGTTTCAAATGTAATTTGGTTTGTTTTCACTAACCACTAACTTTTCTGCGAATGGCATGACACTTTTAACTGTGTTGTTATAAAAATGTCACTATGGTGCAATGTCCTGTTGCCCTTTCCTGAGATAACAATAAACCAATCACAAGCGACTTTAGTGTCAGTCAAGCCTGACTGATCTAGTTATGGCACGTTGCCATCTTCAGCCTGTTAAGAACAAGTTCTTATCCTAATTATTATGGAGAAGGTGTGACAACAGAGTCACCTGAGTTAGATATTGCAGGATATATTTGGTTGGTGTGTTGATTAAAGAATATACTGCAATCTTGCAACATTAATTGTGTGGTTTTGTTCTGGTGTGTATGTGTGTGTATTAGGCAATGATGCCTTGAAGGACCTGCTGACTGATGAGTATTGCCACATCTGTGAAGCTGTGCTGCTGTTCGAGTCCCAGAGGACCTCCCATTATGAGGTGTGTGTGTGTGTGTGTCTGTGTGTGTGCGCCTCAGTGCATGTGGGAGTGTGTTTCACCCTGCAGACAGACTGGTGACATATTACTGTGGTCAGCTCCTATTGAGGTTCCATAATGCTTTGTGTGTTACAGGGAAAGAAACATGCACAGAAAGTCCGCCTGTACCTCCAGTCCAAGAAAGCTCAGGACCCTGAAAAAGAAACAACAGTCCTGCAGGTAATTGCAAGTAATGTGCTTGTGTGTTTTAAAAGGATGTGTGCGTTGTATGAATGAATTAATAAATGCACATATTTGTATGTCTGTACTCTTGTGCGTGACTAATGTGTGTGAGTGTGTGTGTGTGTGTGTGTGCGTGCACGTACATGTGTATGTGTATATGTCTGTACACTTGAGCATGACTAATGTGTGTGTGTGTGTGAGACAGGCTGGAGCCTCGATGGATAAACAGAAGTTCTGTGAGCTGTGCAACATGGTGTTCAGCTCAGCAGTGGTGGCCAAGTCTCACTATGAGGGCAAGATCCATGCCAAGAACCTGCGTAGATTCTGGCCTTTTGATGCCAAGCAGAAAGGTATGACTGGCATAATGCATCAACACATTGTCTGATGAGATGCATACCCTCAGAATAATACACGCAGTTCAGCTTCATACTAGAGAAGCTACACCAGATACCCCACACTGCATTACGTGTCCAGTTCAATACTGTTATCCATACCTTCTCTCTCAGTGGACGTCGCTGAGCCTGCCCCTCCCCAAGTCCCAGACAAGCCAGAGGATGTAGAGGACGACCGGGCCACGCTGGGTTCAAAGGTCAGCCCTGGCACGGCCGCCGCCACCCAGGAGGTGGACTTGACCGACCCGGCCAGGCACTGTCGCCTGTGCGCCGCCTCCTTCAACAACCCGCAGATGGCGCAGCAGCACTACAGCGGCCGCAAGCACCATCGCAACCAGAGCCGCCAGCAGGTGCTGCAGCAGCTGGCCGAGGACGGAGACACAGGTGACCGCCGGTCGTTCACACGGCCATCTCGCCGCCACAAAGACACAGGCCGCCCGTGTAGCACAGAGCAGCCGAAGCCCGTCAGAACTAGCCCCAGTGTTTTCTGTAGCCTTTAATCCACCATCACTGACTCAAATCACTCACGGTTGAAGTTAAAGCAGAATTGTAACAGATCTGAGACAGTTCCTCAAATGATTTTTCTCGAAATCGATGTTAACCTAGGGTTAGATCTTGAAAACCTTCAAGACAGAATTTCTGGAATTTGCAGATGACCTCGTTTTAAACAGTGCATCGTGGGTGCCTAATTGTGTAGATAGTAAGTGATTTTATTTGGACTCTCACACTTAAATTTTTCTTTTCCTCGTTTTTCCTTTCTTTCCTTTGAACAGCGAGATCTCTAACATGTCCCATATGCAGCCTAACCTTGAGCTCTGTGGAGATGTACCAGGCACACATGCAAGGCAACAAGCACCAGATCAAGTAAGACGTCTCTCATTCATCCATCATTCTGTGCAAAAAAGGTGTTGTCTTTTGCTGCGTGGCTTGACGAGTGTGTGTTTCTGGGCAGAGAGAAGAAGGTAGTGGACTTGTGCAAGTCTCAGAAGAAAGTTTACGACTCCTACCAGGATGAGCTGGCCGACTACATCGCTGTCCAGAAGGCCCGGGGCCTGCAGCCTAAAGCTGGTGTAGCAGACAAAGAGAGAGAGCAGGAACCGAATGTGGACGCAGAGAAGACTGTTCCTCCTTCTCCTCTTCCTCCTCCTCCCCCGTCTCTTCATCCTCCCTCTCTCTTTTCTATTCGTTTTCCCACACCTCCGCCGCGCTTGGCCCAGCCTCCTTTCCAGTCGCCGGCCAATCGCTTTGCGGCGTGGGGCAGGGGCGCCCCGCGGGCTCCATTCTGGGAGCAGGGCTACAACGGGCCCCGCCCGAACATGCTGCCCTTGACCCGCCCCAAGGGTCCAACGGGGCGGCGACTGGCCAGAGGGAGGAGTCCCGATTGGTCGAGTTCGTCCTCCTCCTGGTCCGATTCCTCTTCCAGTAGTAGCAGCAGTAGCAGCAGCAGCAGCAGCAGCAGCAGCAGTGACTCAGACCACTCCAGAGAGAGGAGGCGAAAACGGCGAAGAAAAGACAAGGAGAGAGAAAGGAGAGACCGGGAGAAAGAGAGGAGAGGAAGGAGGAGGGGACCGGAAGAGGAGGAAAGAGGAGAGGGACAAGAGCGGGCTGAGAAACGAGCCCGGAGGAGAGAGAGAAAGGACGGAGAGGGGGAGAGAGAGGACGATCTGGAGAGGAAGAGAAGCAGAAGGCCGAGGAAGAGAGAGAGGAGGCACAGAAAGGAGTTGTCTGACGAGGAGAGGGAGGCGAAGAGACGAAAGGGAGAGAGGCAACGGAAGAGACCTCACGAAGAAGAGGAGGATGAGGAAGGAGCGAAAAGAAGACGAGAACCAAAGGAGGGACCGCCGGGGGGCGAGCGAGAGAGCGTGGCCGACGACACGAGCGGGAAAATGGACGCAGAAGGACAGGATGAAACAAATGGACAAGGCGGCGTTGCGGCGGCAGAGAGCATCTCGGCAGAGCGAACTGACCGCAGGGAGAAACACAAGACACACAGACACAAGAAGGAGAAGAAGAGGAAAGAACGCACTGAGGTGGTGGACACTAGGACAGAGGAGGAGAAACTGTGGGACGAGACTATACTGGGGATCTTCTGAAAGGTCAGGGGGTCACGGGCAGACACCAGACGGGTTGGACGGTCTGTCCCATATCACTACACAAGTGTCTAACACAGCTTGCTCTCTTCCGGGGAGTCCTTCTGTGTTATGGGAAAGCTATCCAGTCAATGATCGAATGTGAATGTCTACCAAATAATATGAATGAAGTGCATGGAGAATGGATGGATGGATAGATAGATAGATAGACAGACACTTGTTTATTAATTTGCAGTATGTTTGCCCCACAACCCGAGGCTCATTTAATTGTCTTAATATGTTAATTTATTGTCTTTTCCCTCAAGAGAAACTATTTTGTTTAGCCCTGTGGAATGTCGACTGTTGGCTATTCTAAGCAGTGCAAGATCATCCTGAATTTTGTGTGACCTGAGATTGTAATAATGTTTACATTTTTGTTGCTTTAGACTAATATACACGCCAGAGCCTAGTCTGGCATTTACACACAAGCAGTGGGAATGTTCACACAGCCAGAATCACTTAGGCAACCAGCCTCGAAAGGAACTTGGGTTTGTTGTGTCAGTGTAATACTGAGCTCTACTCCCAGGGAGTACTGTTGAGCTGTTTATGTATTTGGCAGCAGACCAGCTCCAATTCACCTATTCCGGGAAATACACAAAAGCTCTGTCATATTACCTTGACAGAGAATTGACTCTGTAATGACTGAATTGTATTTGATTCCTCATTTATGATACGCAAATGAATCCAGGAAATGAATCAGCTCCTTCGTGGTTGCAGTATTTTTGGATTCTACACACACTGTTCAGTCATAATTTACAAACAGATGTTGATCAATGACAGATGTAAATCAATAAAACAGTCATGCTTATTGTTATACTTAATGTGCGTGTACAGCAGTGCTTGTGTTTACTCATGCATGCAGATGTGTACAACGCTGCTCTGGCAGGTGCTTCGTTTGGTGTAAATGAGGACGCTGCGTTACCATGTCAACCACATTGCATAAAGAAAGTCTGTGTTGTTAACACCACATACACACACATACCGCTAAAGCTCATCCATGTCTCACATATTCTGTTCAGTCCAATCCAGGAGTATTGTTTATCATATTTCTCTTTGAGAAGTAGCTTTTATGGCTGCCACAAAGAATACACCGTTGATCTCAGCCGTGAAGGTATTCAGTATTTTTGTGTATGTATCGTGGGCCTGTGAAAAGACTGATGATTATGGATGTGTGAGTGTCTTGCTTTTGTAATTGAAACTGTGTGTGTGTATGTGTGTGTCAGTCAGGCAAGTCTCCATCACAGCACAGGTGTTGTGGGGGTGGGGAATCCCGGTCTGACCTGTCTGACTCATGTGGCCATGGGGCGACACACGGGCTTCCCTCTATCAGCGTCTGTGGGGTGTGAGTGGGCCCAAAGACACACCTGGACTGTAAGAGGTACATACACACACACCTGTAACGACGCAATGGCAAAACGTTACGGATTCATAAGAATAACAAGGCTCCTAGTCAAGTTTTCTTCTCTATAATTTTCTCCCTCAGAGTGTATGTAGGTGTGTGTAGGCGTTTTGTTGTTCTCTCCCTGTGTGCTTTAAGTTGGTGTGGGCATAAGTGTGTGTGTGTGAAGTGTTTGAACGACTCATGGAGAAGGCTCAGCACAGGGGGGCCCTGTGAGCTCTGTATTCAAAGAATTCTGCGGTCGCTCTCCCTCTGCTCCTCTCGCAGCCGAACCCTCGACCCCCGGAGCACTGTGAGTGTGTGTGTGTGTGTGTGTTTTGAGGGCGCGTGTCTCTTCGTGCACATGTGTGTAAAGCCCACATCCTCTCCTCTTAGTACGACCCTCATTGTCGCTCTCAAAGGCACAGGTCTCCGTAGAGGAACCCAAAGCTTTGTCGCAAGCCTCCAGCCCAAACCCACTCATACCAGCTCCGACGCCTTGAACTTCAAGCCCCCGCATAAACGCATAAGGCTTACGTCTTACTCTTTTACCCTTACATTTAATACATAAATGGTAGCACATCATGGTGTGTTTATTGAGTGAGCAGGCAAAAAAATATTATAGTTAACCATGTCGGAAGTGTTGGAGGGCACACGCACTCATATACAAGTTGTTGCAAAACAATTGTGCTTTTACCAAAGGAGAATATATTTAAAGCATGTCAGTTTTTGGGGTATAATACTAGAGCAACCACCAAAGGAGCCATCACTACCATAATGCTTCACATGTTTGATCTGACCAGCAGCATCTGTTGCATTTCAGTGAAATCCCTTGTTTCATCAAAAATAAAAGCTGAGAGCGAACACATATTTCTGTTCAGTTTTAGTGTACATACGTCTTATGTGTCTCTTATTGTAGGGAGTCATTTCATGAAAGACCCGCTGCATGTCCCCAGATCAGATCTACAGTTGAGTCGCTGGTGAAGATGAGAGCATGCATAGACAAGGTCTGATTTAAGGCTCAAAGCACCATGAATTTCACTTCTAATGCACACAATGCCCTCCCACATGATGATCAGACTTGGTTGTGTGAAGAGAGACTTAGAGAAATCTTTCGGATTAAATTATTTCTATAGGTTATCCAAAAAATCATCCATTAAAATTTTTATTTATTATTAGATGAGGCTTTTACTTTATATGATAACAGTAGAATGTCGGAAATGTTGCAGTCTCATAGGTCAAACATACATAAACAAAATGTTAGTTCTATTTTTTTCCTTAAAGATGTAAAACTTTTTTCTTGAAATGTAGCTTGTTGCAGATGTCAGTGTGCCTGTGTGTGCATGCGTGTCCTGAGATGCTGTCTCTAGCACAACCCATACACACACTGCATTCAGCAGTTTAATATATTTAAGATGGTGGAGGTAAAATGGTGTAAGCTCCGCTGGATGTATCTGTGTTTCAGGCATGTCTCGTTAACTGCCAGTTATACAGACAAAGGTGAAGCAGACTTTTGTGTGTTTATTTTATAAAACAACCTCTCTGTGTGTGTGTGTGTGATATAAAACCCCTGCACTTCAGTATGTAGTGCAGCTGGATATCAGGTCACACACCTGGGCTGGGGGGCTATGCAGGGCCAGGAGACACACATGCACATCTCTTCTCTCAGCACAATTAAACACAGAACATGAGCGAGTTCTAAGTGGAGCAGATGATCTCTGTTGTGTTAACGTCTCTATGATGTATACTTTAGTGGGAAAGAAGAATATAAATTAATGTTCTTTTTGAAAATTGCCTGATGAGAGATTCACCCTCATAGACAAATGTCATTAATGCGTCAACTCAATGGATGAAAGATTGCACTTCATGTGTTACAACAACTAGTGCACACATCTTTATTTAATGTACGGATAATCAATTCGCAGAAACAGCAATGCAGAATAGCCAACATCCTGTTCTTACAGGCTCATGAGAAAAGCTGAGTGAATTAAAGCATGTTGCGTTGGTCTGCGTTTCAAAAAGTCATCTAGATTTCAGTAGTAGACATACGGAATTTTGCTAATCCTGACTTAATATGATAGCTGGGATACTGGGTCACCACGTATCTATGTCTCAGGTGGTAGCAAAGAATGTATCTGAATATACAATTAAATGTGTTGTTTTCATACATGTTTTGGTTTAAGCAGACAGATGGGTAGATGTTAAAGAGGTGTTTTGATAAATATTTGGGGAGATTCTGCTTTTTGATCCTTTTTCTTAATAATTGTCAACATTACCAACATTATTTCAGGGGTCTACAGTTTTTGCTCGGTGTATATGTGTTTGTGTCTGTGTGTAACTGAGTGTGTAGTGTTGTTTGTGTGTGTGTGTGTGTGTGTGTGTGTGTTGTCTCTGACTCACGTCCTGATAGGCTGATGGTAAGAGGAGGCTGTGTTGTGGAGCACAAACACTCAACAGTTCCTGATAGATGAGAGCGCAGACACTTGGCAGGAAGGAGAGACGGACAGACAAACACCAAGACTCAAGTCTACACCACTGCAGAGCATTAACCACGGCCATCGAACATGAGCCTGACCACTGCATGGGTTACACTGACCCTGTCGACTGTAGGTAAGAACCCTTAAACACCTCACATTCAAACACATGATAAGAGGGGTCTTATCGTTAGCAGCTGTCAAGGACAAGTTTGAAGCTAACTTCAAGTCAGTTGTTCCAACTTCAAGTCAGTTGTTCCATCACCAACGTAATAACGAACACTGCTTTCAAATCTAGCAGTACTGTATTTTCTATGCCATATACATTCTGTACACTTGCAGGTGAAACCTATTGATACATGTGTAATAAAATGCCCTGTAGTGGACTTGTAGTCTGCGCGCGTGTGTGCATTGAAGGTTTCTATGAAGGGTAAGTCCTAACAGGCCCCGTTAAGATGTCTTAAATTTAAGAATTTTAAGATTGTTTTGTTTCTAAGCTGTCATTCATCATACACAGAGTTGTACTCAAAGTGAAGATATGTAGACTTTTAGATGTTGGTAGGTGTTAAGTGTTTATTATCATGTTACGTATCATTTTGGCAATGGAGTACTGACATGAAGGTACGTATTTTCAATTATTCCGGCACTTCACTTAAAGTTTTAATACAAACCATCCAGTACGAAAGACTGTAATTTCACTATTAAAGATAATACTGTAATTCATTGTAAATGTTTTATTGACATTCTTTTCCACTGTAGTCTTAATTTTAGGTTCAAATAAATTGAATGTGTATATATGTTTATAATACCTATATAGCTTATAGTTTCATCAGTTGAACAGCAAATTTACACATTCTGTACTGATAGTTACATAGCCGCTTGATCATTTTGATCATATTGTGTGTCATCGAAAGGCCCTGATTGTTAGATTATTTCATCACATAGATGATTTTCTCCGGCATTGATTGTACTCAAAGCCCGGCCGAACCTTTCTTTCAGTAGTCTCCCTCCATTAGAAGGTTTTCCCTTTAGGGCCGCGGAGTCGGGCCTCAGACTTGTAATCAGCAGCTGTTCGACGACAAACACTTTTAAAATCAGAAAACAAATAACTTGTGCAAATGAACTTGCAGAAAGCTAATGTTCATTTGGCTGTGCACTTATAAAGGATATGTACCTGGCGTTTGTGTTCTCTTTTGTCACCCAGCACTGAGGGGTTGTCAGCCAGCCTACTACAGGGTGTTGCCTCACAGGCCTACCTGATGCTGCAATGTCTCCATTCTGTCAGCCCCTGGGAAACGAGGCGACTTTCCACTCTTACAAAACACATCACTAAGCACAATCACTAAAGCACAATCACTAAAGAAAGACAGACTAGATTGGCCCACAGTGGGACTACCAATTCGTTGTGTTTGTGTTTGGCTTTAGTGACGCTCCTGGCATCTTGTCATTTCTGACGCTTGTTTGTATCAAGTCCACAATCGCAAGTATTGTGATTGCTTCAGTTTAAAGTAATGTCTGAAATTTATGTTTATGTAAGACCTGTAAGAGCAAAAAAATATTGAGCGTAAATAAGAGGAACCCAATCAAAATTGAACAACCCTATGTCATACTATACATCCATGCAACATAGAATTACTGTTACATGTCTTAACATTGTGTAATTGCTGTTTTCATTATTCTGTTATCATTGTCCATTTCTGCATTAATTATGCTGTTATCATTCTCCATTTGTGCATTAATTATTAAGTTATCATTCTTCACTTGAAAGAAAGTGGCAGACCTACGTAAAGCACATGTAGGATGGTCTATAGAATTTTGCCGTCCTTGTGTTCTCTTTCGCTCTTTTTCAATGGTTTTTATAGTTTGAGTGGTAAGACATAGAATTGGAATTGATTTCCAGAGATATATACCTAGAGTAACACATAAAAGGTGTCCATTGTCTGCAACGTCATGCGATATCCTTGCGGTAGGTCTTCTCGCCAGATTTGAATAGTGTTTTTTGCAATGCAGTTTAACACTGAACATTAGGTTCATTGAGTAACTATTTGTTTTTGTCTTTTAATATGTGGCTTTTGATATCCAAAGCGAAATCTCATATGCACTCTGTTAAAATAAATGCTGCTGGAAATTTGGTTAATTACTCTCCAGGAATTCTACAAGTGTGTCCATTGCTGTAAGAATCTGGGAATTGGGAAACTAACCATAACTAATATGGAAATATGATTGTTAAATAGTAATAGACCGCTTGAATGGCCCGTTGCTGTGCTCCAGACTTCGACCATATTATTTTTGATGGACCCGTGATGGGGTTGGAGGGGGTTTGTTGGGCTGTTGGCATAGTGATGGTCCTAACATTCCCAATGAATTTCTGTCGTACTACAGTAGAAGTAGACGGTCAGGGAGCCGTAGTGCAGGAGCAGCGTCCTGCACTACAAATGGATGCATCACCCATGGGGACCCAGGTTTGAGTCCGACCTGAGGTCACTTCCCAAAACCTTTCATTTTCTGCCCACTCTTCATTGTCCTGTCTTTAAAGACAAAACATGCCCAAAAATATAACATAAAAAAACAGCATGAGATTTGTTTTTGATTATTTGTGACTTTTGGTCAGTAGGTTCTCAGTAGAGCACTTACAGAGCCGTCCTACTCTGCATGTTTTAGATCTGTCCCTACACTCCTTATCTAACAGCCCTTCTTGTCACACAGAACACACCGGTTTAACCTAGTCAAGAGCATTATTAATACACTGACCTCTCTTGTGCTGGGATTTTTTAGGAGCAGTTTTCAGAACAGCTGGCTCTATTGCTCTCCCCTCCTATTGTCTTAATCATGATCCTTCTATTTTTATATCTCCTCTCTCTTTTTCTTTCTCTCTCTCAGTATTGGCTGCAGTGAAGGAGTTGTACATACGCCCAAATGACTCTGTGCCCCTGGCCTGTGAATGTTCGGACAAGACAATTCAAAAAATCTTCTGGTACCGGACCCGCCAGAGTGACGATGTCTACGAATACATATCATTTCACAATGCTGCTGACCATTCTAATATTACCATAAATAAAAAGCTCCTTGGCCGACTAGTCAGTCAGAAGTCGGGCCAGACCTACACCCTCACAGTCAAAGGCCTGCAAGTGGAGGATGCTGGTTGGTACTCCTGTTTCTTCCTGTCCAAGACACAAACAGAGTTCAACAGTTATTGGCTGCGAGTGGGGGGTAAGGGAATCTCTCTCTCTCTCTCACTTGGTTTCTGCTATTCTTCCACGTTTTTCCATCTCTACCGACTTCGCCCCACACTCGCTTCCACAGGTTCTCTCTTTCTCTTTATCTCTCTGTGCCTTGCTATGTTTTTCTGTCCTGTTTTTGCTTTGGCTGTGCTCTACACTCAAGATATCACGGTGAGATATCAGGAGAATTGAGTTCTCAGCTGATGGGTGCAACACCATGATAATTCTTGGCCTTACAGTTGATATGGATAGACTACATTATGAATTTATACGTGGAGGCATATTTCAGAGTTTGACTCTTTACTGCCTGAAACACTTTGTCGGCACAGAGTTTATGTGCATATTATTTTTAAAATGCAAAACTTTTTAATCTTCCATCTATCATCTATTCAGATGATTATAGGCACCTACACAGTCTAAATATCAGCCCAGTACTGTTGCATACATATGCTCATCATCATTGACACTACTGACAGGTAGAGGAAAACCGTCTATTATGATTTTGACATCTAAACTTCTGTAGCATTTATAGCATAATTGTGTTAGTGGGTTAGGTGAGCAGTTGAGTATGAGCTTATCTACAAGACCTTTGTTTGGCTTTTTCTACCCTAACCCAGGATACCTGTGCCTTGACATACGTATTCTATTGTAAAGAAGTGCTGTTTTCCTCTTCTCTTTGCTACCTTAGAGGTGGCCCCCACACCGTCACAGCCTCCCAAGCCCAAGACGACCACCAAGAAATCAAAAAGTTGCTGTTCCAGCAAGCGTCCTCCAGAAGGTATTCAAGGTAATATTAAACACAACGTCTGAGCCTGTGTGTGTGTGTGTGTGTGTGTGAGTGTGTGTGAGAGAGAGAGAGAGAGAGAGAGAGTGTGTGTGCATGCGTGTGTGTCTGTATGGGTCTGCTAGTGTAGGGATTGATTTTGGTAGGAAAAGAATCCAGTGTCCGGTAAGATTTGAAAGAGCACTGTTGTGAGACAGATTGTGTGAATTGTAAATGTTGTATATTATCATTGTGATAGTTACAGTATATAAATGTGTCTGTGTACTGTATGTCCTATGTATGTAATGTTTATATTTATAATATGTGGCTCTTAAAAGTGTTGCAGAATGGTACATGGAATTGAATGGGTCATCACAGAGTTTGTTTTTTGATAAAGATTGTTGAAAATAAGTAGCCTAATGGTTGCTGCAGATTTTTTGTTTCTGATTTACATCTTTCATGTCATCCCAAAAGTATTTTGTTCACCTATCATTAAAGCATTTCATTGTAATTCAAAGTGAGCAGGCAAGACATTGCTATGCAACACACGCAACTACAGTTGCATGAAGGACTATTTTTTTCCTCAGTGAAAGAGAATGAAGCGGCAGTATGTTTGGATTTTGTTTTTTTGGTCAATAACCATATAAATTAGCAGGGTAATGTATACAGTAATGCTCCTCTCATATTTGAAGAATTATTTCTGTGACTTATTTATACAAGACCCCACCACAGCATGTTCAGTAACAGTTCATACCATTGGGATTTTATTTTGCAAAGTAACAGAAAAGAAAAACACTGCTTACTCCATCAAACAGCCGGTTTATTGATAAAGTGACGTTTCGGTCGGTCAGACCTTCATCAGTCAGACCTTCATCTTTTTGGTGACCGAAACGTCAGTTTATCAATGAACCGGCTGTACCGTGGAGTGAGCAGCATTAAGCTATTCAAATTCAAAGGTGCTTTATTATCATGACCATTTTAGTACAGTGTTGCCAAAGCCAATGTTACAAATAACCAGAGCCGGACAGTAACGGAGTACATTTACTTGAGTACAGTACTTGAGTACGATTTTGAGGGATCTGTACTTTACTCGAGTATCATTTTGGGGGAGTACTCATGACTTTACTCAAGTACATTTGAGAGGCAAATATTATACTCTTTACTCCACTACATTTCTATCCATAACCGTGAGTACCCGTTACTTCTTCTAAAAAAAAGGCAAAAAGAAAAATCTCGGAAATCCTCAATTTGTTTTTTCCCTCTCAAACATGATTGGATTGTGCAGGCACCACTGATTGGGACAGCCTATCAGCAATCACCTTCAGCTTTCCGCCAAAGTCAACTCCATGGTCAGATTTAAATAAGAGACGAAACCATGGACGAAACAATGGATGAAGACGCAGCAGGTCCATCCCGGGAATGTGCCAACCTGTGGCCCCACCTGGCCAGACTATTTCAATTTTCTGAACAAGTTAATGATAGTTTTCGCTTCAAGTGTTTCAATTACAAAATAGTACTGCCCATCCCTGGCAACATGGTAAAAAGATAAAAATGACTTGATTTTACTTTCAATTCCTTTTACGTTCTCCAAGGTATTAACATTAACATTTTTCATAACTCCATGTAGGACGTTTCTGTACATAAATGTAAGCACTGTGGCAGTAGTAATGCAATATTTAAAAAATGTAGGCTACTCTTGTACTCTTGATACTCAAGTACTTTTAAAAAAAAGTACTTCAGTACTTTTACTTAAGTAGACATCTGTACTGTTGTACTTTTACTTGTACTTGAGTAAAATTTAGCAAAGGGTATCTGTACTTTTACTCAAGTAATGAAGCTGTGTACTCTGTCCGCCTCTGCAAATAACACAAATCGCTTTTGCGCTTTTCTTTTTTCTGTTACTTTGACGTTATCCTTGCGAAATAGCTGCACCATGCAGTATACTTTATCAAGGTGCGCAGGCTCCACACTACCTACTAGGATTTATTTCTCAAGAATAAATGGCATATTATACATGTTATACTTACATATGGAAGTAATATATGTATGTGTGCATGTAGTGTAGAATTGTATGTATGTAATGTGTGTGTAATCGGTGTACTGTGTTTGTTCCAGGCTGTGGGAAATGGGTTCTCTGGCCACTCTCTGGATGTCTCGTTGTTCTGGCCGTATTTCTGGTTGCTGTCTTGTGTTATTTCAACCGTGAGTATCTCACATCTCACAGATAGGTTCTCTTCAAAGAGGTCAGCCATTTAATAATTCATTTATATCAGAGTGTCTTCTTATGCATGTGAATTGTGTTGTGTTATATATACAGGACTACCCAAGAAATGCAGACACCAGTTTGTGAAGTAAGTTGAAAGTATATCTACCCTGTGTGTGTGTGCGTGTGTATGTGTCTGTCTGTGTTTGTGTGTGTGTGTATGTGTGTCTCTGTGTGTGTGTGTGTGTGTGTGTGTGTGTTTCTGTTTGTGTGAGTGTGTGCGAGTATATTCACTTTATCTAATTCTGTCTTTTTCTCTGTGATACAAATTAAAGCCTGCTGTTCTAGCTCATCGTGACAATGATATCCATCTCATAAGGCATACATCAAATAACACTGCAATGTGCCAAGTTGTTTCCATTTCATGGACTCAGAATATATTTGATGATTTAGCCTATCATCTATTTGAATCTCTGGTTGCGATACATTATTTTTGTCATTAGCGAACTCTATTTGATTAGTTTATTTGGGTTTCTGCACCCCCCTCTTTATCCTCTTTAGTACAACTAATAAAGTGTGTGTGTATGTGTGTGTGTGTCTGTGTGTCTGTGTCCGTGTCTGTGTCCTCGTCCTCAGGGGACAGCAGCTGAGATAAGTGGACTGAAGTGTCAATCAGGTTAGTGTTTTTCCTACTGTATTACGCACATCTCTCTCTCTCTCTCTCTTTCATACACACACACACACACTTACACATATACAAGCAACCACACACACACTCTCTCTCTCTCGCTCATTCACCACCCTGTCAAAAAGTAACACCTACCTACTAACACTCACACTCCATAGAAGTCCCCTACACTGAAACACACCAATACTGCAGCACGTAAAACTTTACAAGATATTTGTGGAATAATCTGTTATTGTTTGTTTTGCAGATTCTAATGCCACATTTCCCCTGCACTGGCTGAGTGCATGTATTGGAACCCTCTATCCTAATTTCTGATAAATAGTCTGATTAAATGTTATAAATCTACCTTTTGTGTGTATTACAAACATCACACTGCATCTCTTTACTCAGTCTACAGTCTATGTACAGTTCAGTTTTATGTTTTTGTATAAATATTGGCGCTTGCTTAATAAAACTATCAATGTAGAAAATAAGTTGTTCTTCTCTGAATGAGTTTTACCTTTTGTCACATCCACATAGGCACATGTTGTGCGTGGACACTCACACACACACACACACACACACACACACACACACACACTAATACATACAGACACACATATACATCTTTGCAGCCCATTTCATCTACTAAACACAGAAGATTAAAACACATTTATTTTGTTTATTCAGTGATAATACACAATCATACTGCATGCATGGAAGTTACGCTCACACAAACATAAACACACGTCAAGTTCAAGGACTCATGAACTAGTCCAGGTTAAGTGGAGATAAGATCCAGAACACCAGCTTTCCCTGCTGGGTTAAGTGGCCATCTTCAGTGTTCAGGCATGCTCAGGCCTTCTCCCTGTATAAAGGAGAGAGGGAGAGAGAGAAAGAGAATGAACAAATGGTTGAGAGAGAAGAGGAGGGTGAGAAAAAGCACCTTCTACAGAGACGTTATCTTGCCCTCTTTCATCACTCACTCAGCTTTGAGCTCGACGTCTCTCTGCGCAGAAACAAACAGACCGCAGCTAGACCACACATCATGCCACAGGCAGAGCGAAAGGGCGAGAGAGTGCGCCCGCCAGAGAGAGAGAGAGAGAGAGAGAGAGAGAACGAATGAGAACAGGAACAGTGTTGAGCTAGAGGGGATTGTTTCACTTCATTCTTTTTCACTGATTAAATGTAAAATGTCTAATGTCCTACACAGCGCAGTACAGAGTGTCTTTATGAGCAGTTAACAGTATGAAATAGTGATCACTCCCTTTTGAGTAACAATAATAAGAGAAGACACTAGCTTACATTTTATTTGTTCTGATGTACATACAGTATACATATACTATATTGAAAAAAATAAAAATCAATATGAAACAATCTAGAATATTTTAGTTACAATTTAGAGTTACAATTCAAGCAGTTCTAAAGATATGCATCATATCTGAAAGAGGCCTTCAGTGCACACTGACAAATTGCAGGATCTTTTTTTTATTTTAAACAAAACTGGATATCTTATTATATTTACATTTTATTGTTTTATTTATCTTATTATATTTACATTTTACATTTACAAGTATATATATATATATGTATATGTATATATTGTCTTGTATACTGGTATGTACCCAATTAGCTGTGAGGGGGATAGAGACACATTTAATATACAATACAAAACTATCATAGAAACAGACATGTTCAGAAATTGATAGCAGCAGTAAGGCGGTGTAAAGCTAGTAGGCTAACTCTGAAAGGTGTGCAAACACCGAGGACAAGAATAAGAAGTGATCACTGATAAAAACAGGAAGCGATCAGGATATACAGGATGAAGAAGAAGTGCTCACTGATGAGGCTTGCTAACCGGTTTCATTTGGCGATAAAGTTGGCAACACAATGCTGTTACAGCTTTTTTTGCACTTTTTTCAAGGATTTCAGATGCCAACAATAGAAGTGAAAGAAATGTATGCTTATCTGTCCTTTATACAGATTTTACAATAATAGTTGTCTAGATACACTTGAGTCTTGAATGCCCACATATAGTTGTTTTACTGAATAAATCACCTTAAGGATCTAGCTTCAGTTTGTGTTTCATTAGTTGAAGTAAGTATATAAAAGCATTATATTATCTGTAACTAATTTTTGTATCGTCAGATTCATGTGACACTTGGCCAGCTGTATTTAGGTTTTAAACACTGTAATACTAAATCTATTCCATGCTATGCAAAGGTGAAAGGATATGTGGGTGGCTGTTTAATTCATTTGAGATTGAGGTTATTAATATGAATATACAAGAGAATCAACATAAGAAATTCAATAAGATCAAGATAAAATAGTAGATTAGGCGTGTGCGTGTACATGTGTGTGTGTGTGTGTTTCTAAGCATACAGTAGTTATGCGGAACATGCTGTTCTTTTGGTGACTGGACACTTAAAGAGAAACATCGCCTTGTATTTTTAACATCTATGACTTAACCTGTGGTCACTCAAATGTGTGGTCAGCTTTGATCACTGATTTTCAGAAAATATTAAGTAAGAAAATGAAGTGAGTCACTGCCCTAGGTGAACTAGGTGATTGATGTCACTGCTCAAAACAATGTCTCTAGAAACTACACAGTTCCAATGTCATGCCATCATACAATAAGTAAAGTTTAATGTGCAAATACTGTATATTTCTAACAAATATGCCATAACATTTAATCTAAAGATCTCTTAAATATTTCTTCAGAGATGTGTTCTCTTTATTCTCAAAGCTATCTTCATTTGACAAATAAATATAGGGAAAGAGATAGTAGAGCTTCATCACTATGCCGTCTTACATAAAAGAAATAAAAATGGGTTCTGACCATCAGAGACGATATATTTGACGGTTAATTTTGGACATAATTTTGGACTAACTTTTGTGACAAGGCTAGTTGCTTTTATATGATGAAAGCAACACAATTGACACTACAGATATGTTGTTTTTTTTCAAGTAAATTGCATTATGACAGATCAGATTTAGTGTAATATAAATAGAATTACACAATTACAAATAAAATAGAATAGGGAAATAGAAAAATAAATAGAGTTTGTTCTCAAAAACTTAATTCTGCATTATTTCAATCATCCTGTGTGTGTGTGTGTGTGTGTGTGTGTGTGTGTGTGTGTGTGTGTGTGTGTGTGTGTGTGTGTGTGTGTGTGTGTGTGTGTGTGTGTGTGTGTGTGTGTGTGTGTGTGTGTGTTCCTGTTAAACAAGACAGTCAACACAAATCTTGTGGATTAAATGTCTGCTCTCACATCAGTAAAACTAACCACAGTTATTCCACTTGTCAGCACTTGATTATGTGTGAGCGTCCACAGCTTCCTAAACTGATTGAGGGATTTGAGTAGATGCTCACAGTATTCAACACGGCAGTGCAGTATTCCACGTATGGGTGACAGTGAATTCTACTCTCTGAGATTGTATTAACACGCATGTGATAGTGGTCATAAAGACTGCATTACTTCACTCTTCATATAAATTGTGCTAACTCCAGAGGAGAGAGGCCCTCACTAAACAAAACATCTCCCTGGACTTTAGATCACTGTCACTGTCATTCTGGACAAGTCCTGAATGATTAATGATATGGAAACACACAGGTACTCACATGCCGTTGACCAGCAGCTTCCTCTCTCTCTTCTTCTGTCTCCAGGAAGTAGCTTGCCTCCATTTCCTGTCAACCAGGCCGACTGCACTCTACCCGGCCGTCCTCTCTCTATATCGTCTCTCCTGGGCTCTGGACACGTTCGACTAGATTGGCTTTGCTGCTTGTGTTCACTGGGCTGAAAAGCATAAGAGAAAGACAGTGGTGGGAGAGAGAGAGAAAGAGAATGAGTGGGAGAGAGGAATGCCCTTGCCTCCTTCTGTAGGATGTGCACTTAGTCACTCTCTCATAGGTCCTCTCATGCGGTGGTGAATGTCAGGTAGGCTCCTCATAACTATGGGTATCCCCAGGTCATCCCCCCCAGGCCCATACATAGAAAGACCGATACACACACAGTGAGATTTCACTCTGAAAGTCTCAGCCTTGAGAGGGTTGTTTGTGACTCAGATAGGGGTCCCCAGGTAAGATATTAACTGAGAGAGAGAGATGGAGAAAGAGAAAGAATGAGAGAGTGAGAGAGAGAGAGAGAGAGAGACTTAGGGGATGGAAAGTGAGGGGGACCTGTCAGTCATAACTCCTGTCTCTGTCTGACTGTCTCTTTTCCGCTGCCCCCACCTGTATAGCTCCAAGAACAACAGAATCCCCTCACACAGGAAAACACACACACACACACACACACACCCTCACAGTACCGGAAAGCCAGTTTATGAGCAGAACACCATAACGTGGGTTGCGCTTTGTATATCTTCATTATATTTTGAGTCTTCATTTTTTCCCCATTGGTAAATACTTTCAATACATGGAGGGTTTGTTGGAAATTGTCCCAGACAGAAAATGTAGACTAGACGCTCAACTCGTTAACACTCAAGATGGTTTTGTAGCACTACCAACACAGATGCATGTAAACCTATGTTAAAGTCTTTATGGGCCATGCAAATCAAAATGTATTAGTAATCTACTATAAATATCATGACAATTAGTAAATTATGGCAAGGTATTTGGTGAGTAAGTTCATTCATATTCTCAGCTGTGTCCAGTCTGTGCCACCTTGGCCTTGACAATGTGGACAGAAGAGAAACTAAATAGACATCTGATCTGGACGAGGAGAGAGGTACCAGTGAAAACAAAAACGAAAGTGAGAGACAACAAGGCCACAAAAAAACAACAAAGTGTTTTGGTATAGAGTCTTGCATCTTGCATGATCTGAGCGCAAAGAGTAGGTAGGCCAATATAGTCAGGAGGCCAAATGTAACAGTGGAAACAATAGTCATCAGTGGCTTTGCATAACAGCCGAGCCTTCCATTGAAGTTGTTTGTAGGCCATGGCTTGCAAGCTGTTGACCACATGTGTTCTTTCAGGTACAATGAGGACACACTCTCACGAGGTGATATGTTTATAGGCCTACCCTGTTTCATAACCTGTAGAACCTCACTGTCTTCACTATAGTAGAGAAGGAAATATTAATAACAATAATACATTTTGAGGCTAATGCAGCAAGTTGTTGCAGTAGTATAGACTTTACTAACAAATGCTAAGGCTAACAAATGC
This sequence comes from Alosa alosa, assembly GCF_017589495.1. NCBI lineage: Eukaryota > Metazoa > Chordata > Actinopteri > Clupeiformes > Clupeidae > Alosa > Alosa alosa. The sequence goes on along the minus strand of NC_063200.1, from coordinate 28,841,200 downwards.
TTAGGCCCCGTTGATGTGGACTCTAAGCGGTTAGCCTGAGTGTGTTCTTAGTATTTGATTTCATATCATGGCTATGCAGATGACACACAAATTTACTTAGCTCTGTCGAACGACTATGGTCCCCTTGAATGTCTTTGTCAGTGTATGGAACAAATCAACACCTGGATGTCTCAAAATTCAAAGAAAAAACTGAAGTAATTATATTTGGTAAAAAAAGAAGGAAAGACAAGGAGGTTGCCACTCTCCTTGACACGAAAGGGTTGAAAGCACAGGATACTGTTAAAGATCTTTGTGTATTAATTGACAGTGATCTAAATTTCAACTGCCACATGAAAGCGATAGCTAAATCAACTTTTTACCACCTCAAAAAAATTGCCAAACTTAGAGGGATGATGTCAAAACATGATTTAGAAAAACTCATTCATGCATTTATCTCCAGCAGGGTTGACTACTGCAATGGGCTTTTCACAGGCCTTCCTAAAAAGACTATCAAACAGCTTCAGGTGATACAAAATGCAGCAGCTATAGGGTTCTCACAAAAACAAAAAGAATTTACCACTTTACTCCAATTCTGAAGTCCCTGCTCCGGCTTCCAATAGGTCAAAGAATTGACTTTAAAGCACTACTGCTTATTTATAAATCAGTAAATGGAGCAGGACCTAAATACCTATCAGACATGCTTCAGTGGTACACACCTTCTCGTCCTCTCAGGTCTCAGGAGAAAAACCTTAGTAAAACCTGCTGTTAGAACTAAACATGGTGAAGCAGCTTTTAGCGGCTCTGGAACCAACTTTCTGATGACATCAAAAATGCCCAACTGTAGCCAATTTTAAATCTAGACTTAAGACCAAACTGTTCTCAGATGTTTTCTGCTAACTGCACTGAGTTACAAATTCTGAATCTGCTTTGAAAATTATTCTACCTTGTGTCTTTTATTTTGTCTTTTTAATTATTCTTTATTTTTAAATGATTTTACCTTGTGCATTTTATGTTTTTTTTTTTTATTATGATCTTTACCTTTTAAACTAGTCTTTGACTATTCCCCTGCTATTTGCTTTTAGGCCTACTGCTTGCTTTTGTTTATGTAGCCTAAAGCACATTGAATGACCTTTGTGTATGAATTATTTCTCTTCAGCCTGCACAACCACAGCAATCATGTAAAAGTTCTAACAGATAAATCGTTCATGCAGTTAGCCAACATTTTGCTCTCCAGTATTCACAATCCTTTGCACACAGTTCAGGTCACATACTTTTACTGCTCCTCCTTTAGCCTAGGCTACTCGTCTGCTTGTAGCCTATCTATAGCCTAGCCTATTTGGCAATTTTCCACTTTGTCTTGCACTGTTGTATTACAGGTAAAAAAACACATAGCCTACTTCAAAAAGTAACACTGATGCAACATGTAGCCTAACTTCACTGTACACAAGTGGACTACATAAGACAGAGACGTCTTTGTACAGGCTCGGTGATTGACACCCAACATTGCGGATACGGGTGTCAATTATTTCCCGAAATAATGGTTCACATACACATAGATCTGCGTTAAGCTCGTGACGAAATATGTGTGTTCTGCTGTAGCCTAATATCAACCTGCAACAGCAGAGTCATAGGAAGGGTCGTTATGTCAGAGTGGTGCGATGCTGTTTTTTTTCTTCACAATAAAGCTCATAGCCCAAAGCATACGCCCACAGCCCATTCACTACAGCGTCCTGTAAAGACACAGGCGCACAAACCTTATGAAATTCTTTCCAACACAATTCCGCCTAAATGAACCAGGGGGTTCAAAGACTTGTGTTGTCAAAAGTCAGCAATGTGACAGATGCTGACGTCGAGTGGTTCCATTGTGTGCTCCTGAACCTCACAAATAGCTAAACTTGAGTTTCACGAACAAAACAATCTAAACTGCGACACTTCTTCTTGACCAAAGTGACTTACATAGGTCAGCTATATTACAAGGGATCACATTGTCCCCGGAGCAACTTGGGGTTAGGTGCCTTGCTCAAGGGCACAATGGGGGAAGCTGGGAATTGAACCGACAACTTCAGGCTACTACACTACCACTGCCCCAGGCTATCACTCACTGTTGTGCAAAATAATTTTGTTGCGCATCGGAAAATGGTATGCTAAATGGTTAAATATCTGACAGAGAAAGGGGCAAAGGTGAGATGATCTCAGTGAAGTGAACTTGATTACAGAGAATTGCCAGGAAAACACTGACTACAATGGAAATGTAAAATAGGCTACCAATTGAATGTAGGCTACATATTATTTCTGAGAAACTGCACTGCACTCTTTCTCCGTCCTATCTCCTGTAGCAATTGATCAGTTGAAGTTGAACTAGGCTAGTGCTTAACTACTAACTAGGCCTACAGCAAACTATTGTTAACCTATGCTATGTGATTATGTAAACAATATTTAAACCAAAGCAATTCACCCTAGACTAAGCTGTCATAACTGTGTCATTCTGTTTAACTAGATAACCTAGGTTTTGATCCTTACTCACACCATGCCACCTTCTATCCCTGCCCAACTGGCATCATCATGCCCCATACCACCTCTCTCTTTAGGCTGCTCTGAATGCATCAGGCCTGCATGATGATATGGAACCATGGTAATAAAGCCACAGACTTACCCAGAAAGCAAATGGAGATGTTGCACAACATGTTGCTACTTTGACCACAATATCTGGACTTATTTTACCAATGGACAGATGTGTGTTGTTCAGATGTGTTCGGGGCAGCCGTGGCCTACTGGTTAGCTCTTCGGACTTGTAACCGGAGGGTTGCCGGTTCGAACCCCGACCAGTAGGTACCTTGAGTAGCCTACCTAACCCCTCACTGCTCCCCGAGCGCCGCTGTTGTTGCAGGCAGCTCACTGCACCGGGATTAATGTGTGCTTCACCTCACTGTGTGTTCACTGTGTGCAGTGTGTTTCACTAATTCACGGATTGGGATAAATGCAGAGACCAAATTTCCCCACGGGATCAAAAGAGTAGGCTATATATACTTATACTTATACTTATATAGTTATGGTTGTAATTTATTCAACCATCAATGACATAACATAAAATGGCTCACGCCACCGTATTATTACATATTATTGTTTAAAAGAGAACACATAGGCCTAATCATATCACCCCATGTGTTCGTGAAAAATATAATAACACATTTGGTCCCCACCCCAACCTTGACTCCATGACTACGGCCTTGAGGCTTATTATTATTATGATAATTTACCAGTAGGGGGCAACATCCTCAAATAAATAGGCCTACATAGGCCAAAGCAGATAAGGAGCACAGCGTCGTGCGCTGGCACATTGGCATATGAAGCAAACTTTTTCTGAAAATGTTGAGCCGTCACAACTTTTAATTTTCATAATCATAGGCTAATGTATGCAAAGATATACCACAATCTCAATGGAAATATACTTCAGCTTGATAGTATAACGATTAGGCTAGGATTTTGGGGTATGCTTACAAAAACATGCAATAGTTGCAATGCTAATAATATGAAATAAAATAATTTTAGCCTATTTACTTTGTTTTTAAAAATTGTGGTCATGGAGCAACCATGCACATGAAACCATGTATGTAAAGACGTTTGTAAAACAATCAATAGATTATCATCGTTCTACTTTGAAATGATACGTTGTATCATGTGTACGTATACGTGCGTATACGTGTATGATATGTTTATTATTTGGAACGTGAGAGTGATTGAGTCATACATTGCCTGCACATCGCTATAGCAATGGAGCCACTTCACCATTTCACCATTATGTAACCCACACTTATTGGGAAATGCGCATGCATAGGCTAGTTCTTAACAATTCATTGACAAATACAGATTCTGAATATAAGTTGTGTTTGGTGTGTGGGCTTATGCGTTCACTTTGAAGCTTCTTACTGGCATCTGCGCGCACCGCACTCTTTTTCTTGCGCAAAAAGGCGCTGTAGCGCGGATGAGCTGTGGTTGACGCACGATCCCGGGGTAGTGCTGCGAAGTGCTGATTGGTGGGCTCGTGCAGACCACCGGAGAAAGAAAAGCTGTCTGCTGCAAGCATTCATGCACTGCAAGATGCCCTGAGAACACCTTAGGCCTCCTTGAACTCAACGCACATTTTTATATTGAGTGTATTGCGATCACTTCCGTTTAAAAAGAACAGCATTCACTGTTATAGATGCATGGTCTTAAAACGTGTGGCATTTGCGAGTGAATGTGTTTTTCCAAAAAATAAATCCCCCAATATTTCTTATAGCTGAGTGGCAACATTGTAATTTCCAGTCAATGTACACGTCAGACTTCAGTGTCCACTCCTCACATTTTTTGTAATTGTAATTTATTTATTTGAGCAGGGGCAGTGCTCAAAACATTTTAGATGTCTTGTGCCAGGTTGTATCAAATTGCTACTTTCCGCTGTAGTCCCTGGGCAGGTAGATGGAGCAATAAAACACAGACAAATTATTTACAGTATACAGTACATATAGTACATAGGATGCAGAAAAGCCTTAGATTCCAGTTGAGCAATTAATTGTTCCTACTTTTTCAAGATGGCTGGGAGGATGCTGATAGAGATAGTTGCTGACTTCCTTTATGACCCCTGGGGAAGATGCTCTCATTTATCGACTTGTTTATTAAGGAGGGGTAAAAAGGAGAGGTAATACATTGTCTATGCTGTTTTAAAAAAATGCATGATCAAGACCATATATATATTTTGCATTGTTCAGAGTATTTTTCCAACGATTGCCTCATAAATTGTAGGTGTCATATTTAGGACAGAATCGCCACTAACCATTGGAAGGGAGGTGGGTTTTATTTAGGGCATAATCACCAGTAGCCAGTGTGGAAGGGAGGTGGGTTTTTGGAAAACTAAAACTGTACAGACTTTAGTACAGACTTTTACAGGAATTAGTCATTAAAATGTGCTGCAACAACTAAACTATAGTTTTGAATTACACCATTGATTTGGAGCTGTGTGTTTTCTTTCCAAGCAATTTGTCATCTCTGATAATAACAAGGAAGAAGTTTGCTCTTGCTTTTCTGAGCTGCTGTGTGACTTTGTTTCTCAAACTTTTAAAAATAAGATGATCAGTGACCTGACACACACATATACACGTGCGTGCACACACACACACACACACACACACACACACACACATACACACATATGCATACGGATACACGTCCACATTTAGCCTTCTTTTAAGTGCCATATTTAGTATCCCCAATCTCTATCTTTTCACAATTAAACAAGACACTATTTCAGAACAAAGTATCTGCTCTGGTTAACCTTTAATGTATGTAACTGCTTTTCTTCCTTCTGCAAGTGACAGTCAAATGTCTTCCATTTTGGAGTTACAGCAGTAATAAAAGAAAGGTAGAAAAAGGAAGATAAAGAGAAAAGGAGTGCAGAGAGTGGGTTTGGGGTGGAACTCTCTTCCTCTGTGACCGTGTCACAAGATTAGACGCTCAGTCAGGAGGGGAACTCATTGTCATGAGACGTGTCAAAATGCAGCTAAAAGGGACTGAAATATTCTTCCTTGTGTGCATTTTTCATGGTAAGACATTTTATTCCATTTGTGTGGTAAATAAGATTTGTACTTTTTAAGATAGTTTTCTTTTTATTAAATCCACCAAAAAGAATGCCATGCCATGTTTGACTTGTCATTTAAGTAAAATGTTTTGAAAGTGAGAAAACTAGTAATTTCACATAAAATTCAGTAAGTTACATAAACGTATTAAACTTGAACGCTGTTTAAATCTCCAGATTAATGAAGCAGTGTGAATTTAGCATGATTCAGCCTGTTGTTTTTCTCCAAATCTTACAACAATCAAATGAATATTGAGTGTTGGCTTATCCTTTCTGATGTGCTATCAGTGGCAGTGTTTGATTTGTGCAAAATATGTGAAAGTGTGATAACACATGTGAAGTGTTGAAAGGAGATAATGTGTTCATATTATCTTCGTCCATATAGAATTGGAAGATAAAGTGTATATAATGTCTCAACTTGTCTTAAAATATGAATCACTTGAAACAAATAGCCATGTATCTTCATACCAATTAAAATAAATGTTTTCCAGCTTGTAGCGCAAAGAAGACAGAAGTTAAAGAGAAAGAGCTACATACAGTAAACTGTACACTGCCGAAAGATGCAAGTCGTACATTCATCTGGCTTCGAGTTACAAAAAATAATGGGGTAGAATTCATAGTATCTTACAAAAATCAGAAACGTGTGGGGACTGTTGTTTTGCCTGAATCCATGGAATCACTGGATGGCTACTGTTTAAAAATCAAGTCCTTCAACAAGCAAACGGACAGTGGCAGCTACAACTGTGCTATATACAATGCCAATGAATTGACCTTTGGGAAACCTACAGTTCTTGAAGGAGAGCCAGGTGAATGTATTTATTTATTTAGTTAGTTAATATTAACATGATGTGGTATAAAGCGTTCATTGACTCTCCGACTTAAACACAATCTTAGACCCCACACAAGCACCAAAGAAGGTTACGACGACTCCTTGTACTACTGCTGCAACTGTTCCTTCTACGCCATGTGTGTGTCTAAATCAGAGAGGTTGGCATTGTTATTTCTTCTGTTGACTTCACAAACATGTAAAAACAAATGAACACATTTCCTTTGTAAGGTGGTGACATCAGAATCCACAAACGTTTTTGCTTCCTTCTGTCTTTCCTCTGTCAGGAGTGAAGAGCGACCCTGAGAAGAGTTGCGAGTTGATGATCTGGGTGCCACTGGCTGGAGGCTGCGGCCTGCTCTTGGTCCTCCTCATCGGTGTGTCCCTCTACTGCAACAGTGAGTGTCGCCAGTCGCCACCCAAGTCAGATCACCTTTTCCCCCCCAAACATTGTTTGTTGTACAAGAGTCTTCTACAACCTCCATCCATGCAGAACATTAATATCACTTTAATTACCGTGAAGTGAGAAATAAACAGCTACAGGTCAGACACAGGACAGGAGGGAAAGCGCTGGTAAATAAGGACTAAATGATGACAACAAGACTAGGCAGATTCTTTTTGTCAAACAGTTTTTTTGTTTTTGATGCTGCAGTTGATATACTTTTGATCAAATCAAAGGTCCTGACGCAGTAAAACTGTATGCAGCTAGTAATAGTCTCTTTAAGACTTGGTGAAAGCTCACTGATTTGAATGTATGTGTAGGCATGGCCAATCATGTGTACTGTGCAGCGCATAATGCTGTCGTATGGGCCTGCAAATCCTTTTATAATCATAATTATTACACCATCTTGCTATATTGTGATTGACAGGAAGCAGTAATGATACAGGATGCAGCGAAGTAAGTGAAATGAACAAAGAGAAATTAGTGGTAGCTGGCTTCTGAGTAGCAAGTCATCAGAACAACATGTCGCATAACCTTGTTTTCAGCTTTTTTTTAAAAAAAAAAAAAAAAAACTTTCCCTCTAATATTTTCTGAGCTCATCTGTAATAGCTGAGCACTGAGGTATCTCTCACACATACCATATCATACATTGTATTCTCTGTGCACAGAGATCCGCACTAGACGATGCCCCCATCATTACAAGAGACAGTAAGTATCGTCTTTTCCACTGGAGACTTTCTCATGAAATTGAAAATGGGTGTTTATACACGTGTTGGATTAATAATGTTTTGTATTCTACACGTAGACCCAGGACTGCAGAAGGAGTGCTACATCCTGGACACGGTCGTTTTGTTTAATAGGTAGGCCATGTGAGGAGACCCATTAGATGGAAAGTCATTGGTATTTAGATAGATAGACACTTTATTGATCCCCAAGGGGAAATTCAAGGTCCCAGCAATTAGTGTTTTATTTCAATTGTGGGCCTATAGAAAAAGTACATTTTTGAATAAACAATGTTTTTTACATATTAATAATAATAATAATAATAATAATAATAATAATAATAATAAAAAAAACATCAAATTAAACATTTTTCTAAAAATGTTATAGTACAATTATTTGAATAGCTTATTGTCATTGCATGTGTGGATAAATACATGGTAGGCCTACTATTTTTAAAATACACTAGTCTGTAATGGTCTCCATATACATTTATTAAATTAATGAATAATGATACATTATTGGGTGATGTGGTGAGACACAGTCATACTGCAAGTTACAGAAAATTAGAGGACAATGAAACAGTTAACTACTATCTGAAATATGAACACTATTCAATTTTTAATTTGTTTGGTATATCTTCAAATAAGCAACAACATTGTAGTGCATCATGTGAAAGTTAAAAATACATTTTTTCCGTTTTGCTCGCTTCACAGGTGCTACCAAACAAGGCTGACACAGAAAGACCGGTTTGATTTTGACCAAGACGTCCTGCTGTATTTTGATGCAGCTGCAGCGCCTGTCAAATATGACTTCGTTTCTGCTTTACCACACGCATTGCATGTTTGTCTCCTATGATTATTTACCAGTTTGCAGACGTGCTGATCACATTTCCTTTTATAAACCTGCATTTGTCTGTGCTTAAAAAAAAAAAAACTTTTATCACGGCTTTATGCTTTCCTCACTACATTTTCAGCGCATGCTAGGGGATGTTACTTAGGTAGGCCTACAATATTTAGTGTGCCTATACTGTATTTCTCAGATTCGATTTGAAAAACATATGAAATATGCATAATGTTAACAGTCTCTGGCAGCCTATAGTTTACTGGATCGAGTCAAAATGTAGGCCTATTTTATTTTAAAATTGGCTAGTTCAGTACGAGTAGACAGCAACACATAGCCAGAACTCTCAATATAACCATATATTTCCTTCAATGTAGGCGAGGCTACGCTTTATACCACATCATGTTAATATTAACTAACTAAATTGAAATAAATATTTTATTTTACAGCAATACTTATTTCTGTTACATTATTTCACAATAAGCTATTCTTTTTTGGAGACATGTCCATGTTCCTTAACGGCTTTACATATAGGATACACAAATCGATCAATGATTATTTGATTTAAAGTCCTGGGAAACCACTAATAGCAGTTGTTATTGTGTAATATAGGCTAGTCAAAAGATGTTTCTGCGTCCTCTGCAGGACAAATGTGGTATAACGTGCTAGAACGCACAGGCTGGGTCCTGTAGTTAGCTAGTCAAGTCCCTGCAGTACCAGAGGCTCAGTGCTGCTGCTGGCCATTTGGGTGCCCTAACCAGAACTGCTCTGTCTGATTTCTCTCTCCTGTCTCATGTGTTGTGTTTGAGCTATGCTTAGATAATATCCATCACAACATTAAATATCCATCCTATATCAAATTAATATAACTTAAGGTTCAGTGCATGTTAGATAGGTGCTTCTTCACTGAATTTCAGCATAACATTTTCCAGTATCTCATTGGTGGCCGTATTGCATCTTCATTGTATTAACCATTAGCTTTCTCATTCGTTTTGACAAGTCCGAGGTCGCCTAGGCATATCTGCAACTACGTGTTACGTGAGGCAAGGATAATTGTCTCGTCGCCTATTTTGACTTTATAAATTAAATTTAATTAAATAAATATCAGTGTCCTCTGGTAATTACGGCCATGTGACTGCAATTAGGCTACGTGACATAAATTAAACGGAACTTGAAGAAAGAAATACCGAAGACATTATATCGGTGTCCTCTATGCCCGGCCATGCTCGCAGTGGGAACTGGATATCTCCGAAATATCCTTTAGCCTTATCTTTGTTGCTTTCATGATTTCCTTTAAAAAGTTTCTTAAATCAAAAAGGAGATTAGCCTAGAAATCTAGACGCACCCTAGCGGCGGCAAATTAATTTGCTCAGCCTGTACATTTCAATGATATAGGATGGCCCGTCAGGCTAAAAGGAGACACCAATTATTAACAATGTCAAGGTAGCTGGAACCTGCCACTTTCTCCTCCCCCCTCTCTTCTCTCGTGCCCGCTCAAGATGCGTTCCCAATTAATGGAGTAGCATGACGTTCAAATTAGATCTACTGCATAGTGGAGATTAGAGGACCCATATCATCATTGCATGTAACATGCGGTTGCTGTATTTTGACATTGTAAACGTTTTGACGAAGTAAAGCAGCGTATATATTTAGTGGCTAAATGTTGGTGCCCCCAACGCCCCTTGGTGCCCTACGCACAGTGCGTGATGTGCGTGGTGGTAGTGGTGGCACTGCAGAGGCTCCTGTAAACACACACACTCAAGTCACACATAGGTACAAAGGTTTAAAAATGAAATCTGTTTTAGATCATAGTGTTTTTTTAAAACATAGCTTCATATGAGCTTCATAAATTTCACCGTTTGACACAAACAGACTTGACACATATACTTTATTCACTTTTTATTCTCATAGCAGAAAAAAATCCCATTTCCAAAAAAATGGCTCTTAGATAGAATTTAAATCACTGCACTTCAATACAGAGGCACATTGAAGAGAGAAGACTGCAACTATTTCACCAGCTTGGCCACAGAGCAATCAACCAAACAAATATGGTGATGCTCCCATGGCACATACTGACTGGACACAGTCCTTTGCATAGGTTTGTGTACAGTATAGCCCAGAAAGAAGATATAAGTAAACAATCCTATAGCACAAAAAATGTCAATCATATTTTATGTCCTTTGGACATCCAGCTTTTCATATTGAAGTGGGTGGAGATAAAAGTTCACCAAGGTGAAGACCCAACTTTGGTTGTTTTGTTGACCATTTTGACATCAGTACAAGAGAGGAGGTTAACCTCAGACAAAAACCCTCAACTTTCCACAATCCCCTTGACATAACAAAAGGATGTAAACATTATTAAAAGAGCCTCATTCTGGGTCCTCCTCCCTAAGCATTAGGGTAACATCTAAGATTGTGGAGCCTATGATACTAAATGCAAGGTTTAAAGCTGCAATGAGATTAAACCATTATTTGGCACGTGAAAACACCGGAGGACTTGATACTGTACACTCAACCAATGTGCATAGTCACACCATCACTGGAGGCCTTTTTTTACAGTATACTTGAAGCGTTCCTCCTTTACAGGCTGCGACGATTCTGGGTTGGATGCTAAGTGCACTTAAATGAGAAAAAAAGAAGAAAAAAAAATCTAAATCCCTTCCTTAACGACAAATATATTGAGATATCTTTTTTTTTTACATAAACTATCAAAGCCAACAGAGGAGTAGAGATAAGGAGAAACAGTTTTTCTAATGCTGTAAACTACATGAACTAAACTACACAGTGCTGTACACTAGTGTCTCAAGGTGCATGGCTGATTCAGATACTCATATAGAACACTTTCGAATGTATACAAGCCTAATGACACCCTCCTCAAACACACAATCATGTACATACGCACACACACACATCATTCCTATAACCATATGCACAACGCCTCGCTCCATACAAACTCACACACACACAAATCCTACTTATCTACCACCTGTCTTTAACATCCATAGATTAGATATCCCAGTGCTGCAGCAAACTCCCCAACATGACTTCCAACCTCCAAGCTGTTTGGCTGTGAGACCCCCTTGTGGTGCTGCACTGTCCAGGCATGGCTTCCACAGGATTGGACAGAAAGCCTGCCAATCACCGGCCGTGTGTGATGAGAGGAATTGTGATGCAATGTGTGAGTTTTTTCTGGTAAGAGGTGAAACCATGCAGGAAAAGGTGTAGCTCTCGCTGTGTTTGAACATGTAATGGCAGGTGTGTTTGTGTGTAGGTGGGCACAAGTCGGTGGCTTTCACGTAATGTGTTTCATGTTGGGTGTGGGGGTGTGGATGTGGTGTTCCTTTTTCTATTTCATACTGACTGCCTGTGTGTGTGTGTGTGTGTGTGTGTGTGTGTGTGTGTGTGTGTGTGTGTGTGTGTGTGTGTGTGTGTGTGTGTATGGGTTTCATCTTGTGTCAAGAATTTCATCTTGTGTCAAGAATCCTGTTTGAAAAACGCTGATGATTCTGAGCAGCTCAGTTGACTTAATATGCGACTTATTATGGCAGGGGGAGGCGGTGCACTGGTATCCTGCAGTGACACACACACACACACACACAGAGAGACATAGACAGACACACACACACACACACACACACACACACACACACACACACACACACACACACTTTAATTAATATAATATAATATAATATAATATAATATAATATAATATAATATAATATAATATGTTATTTACAATAGGCAACTCCTATGATGTCATGTTGGCTAATTGTTTTAATTACCTTATCTCTCTAACTCTTGCCTCCCTTCTTTGTGGGCACTACGTCAGAGGTCAGCTGGTCAGATAACATATCTAGAGCCGACGAGTCTTCTGTTGCTGGTTTCTGCAAACAATGTTAAATGATATTACATTTGATTGTTTATGGATATGCAGAAGCAAACAAATAAACCCACAAAAAACAAATATATTGTTTATTGATCCCCTCTATGACAGAGGTGGCAAAATGCCCATTAATCGTTTGAAGATGAACTCACCTTTGATTTGGACTTTGATTTTCCACTCTTTGACTGAAATAACACAAGCAGATATGCAGTGAGTTTAATATCCACTAGAGGTCTTTGTGTGTGTGTGTGTGTGTGTGTGTGTGTGTGTGTGTGTGTGTGTGTGTGTGTGTGTGATAACCATTGAATCAAATCATTTGTTAATTGTTAATTGAAAATATAACCAAAATAGGTGAATATTTCACTGATTTTGGTTTGTAGGGATGTTTTGTGGATCCCAAACGTGCTATGGTTTTTGGATCCTAAACATCTTTGATTTTCAGATTCATGAAAGGAAAGGATTACTCAGGTTTTCTTTTGAGATTGTCCAAGAGTAAAGATAGGAAGGAAGTCAGTAAAAGGTCAAAATCAGGAGAGAGTGGATAGTCTTGTTCGGTATTAATACTCAAAAGGGCAGTAATTGATTGGGCCGCTCTCTACCTCAGATGTGGTGTGTGTGCCCTCCTGGCTGACCTTTGGCTTCTGCTCTTTGGGTTTGACCTCTGTGACCGCCTTTGGGATCAGAGTGTCTGCCAGAGCATCTAGCACTGGAGCTGGAGCTGGCGCCTTCACAAACAAACAGACAAACAACAACAACAAATAAACACACAAACAAACAAACAAATTCCAGGGTTAACATGCATCCCTCACCAGTACCTCACATAGATGTAGAGCAGTGGTCCCCAAACAACGGCCCGCCAACTCATTTTAGGTTGCCCCCCAAAACATGTCCGTGGTATATAGCATCTGGCCCAAGACGTGGGAGTAATGACATCGTCAAACTATAACCTCCGTAATTTCCCCATTCATTCTCTATGGCGAGTCTTAACAGTACACATATAATACTCTTTTTGTCCACTGGTGGTTGTTTTGACGCTGTTTCGCGTTTGCCATCGAAAATGGAATGAAATGTAGGCCTACCTGCAAACAATGTAAGAGGCCTATGCTGACTGCATCAGTGCTCAAAGTATTCTAAAAGTTTATCAATTATTCGTTAATAACTAACTAACTTCTATTCAAGTCATATTTCTGGGACTTTCTGGATAATTATTACTATTTTTTATTCACACGTTCAAATGTTCATACAGAGTTCAAAGTTCTCATCAGGTGAGTGAAAGTTAGAATGGTGGTCATTTCAGATGTGTTTGCCAGCACTTCATAAAACTCTCATAGTTTGATAACTTTAAATTATTTGTAGGATATTGCTTGTTCACAACTTTTTACTTTTACTTTTTAATAGTATTATTTCATTTGAGCTACATTTTACACTGATATGGCATGGTGGCACCATAAACACAGCTAGCAATGGTATTAAATTGCAGTAGCCTATGATTAAATGTAATGGAATATTCAACTAAGGTAGACTGCTGTTGTTCACAGCACTAAGCTATTTATGGTTGATATACTCCGAGTCTCTGGCCCTCTCTTAGAGCCAGGCATAGTGAGCTGGCCCTCGGAAGAAAAAGTTTGGGGACCACTGATGTAGAGTATGCTACAGTAAAATTATTAACTAAGAATGGAAATATGTTAAATATAATTTAAAATCTCTTTGGATTTGAAATTTTGGCATGTCAGACACACACACAAAGAAAGAAAGAATGGAAGAAAGCATGTGCAAGTAAAAGAGTATGCATGTACACGTATTTATGTGTGTGTGTGTGTGTTGTATGTGTATGTGTTGTGTGTGTGTGTGTGTCTTACAGCAGGAGCCTCCACAGGGACTGTGAAGACAGCAGCAGGAGGTGCAGGTGCAACAGGACAGGTGGAGAAATCACTGGACAGGAGGTCAAGAGCCGTGGAGTCATCCATGGACTTCTGCACGGGTCACACACACACACACACACACACACACACACACACACACACACACACACACACAGAGAGAGAGAGAGAGAGAGAGAGAGACACACATATAAATATTGATTATTTCATAATCATACTTAAAAATGCATTTGTATTAAATTCATGTAGTTAATCAGAATTTCTCTGTCTGCTGGTGTCTTGTCTTCATCTCACTCACCTGTTTGGGTCTGACGTCTGGCTGAACTTGTGGTAGTGCCTGTGCAAAGAAAGTATGATTTTGCATTAGTAACACACAGACTCATGGCTCAATTTCTCCAATGCTCAATCTTCCAAAATTAGGAGGTGAATTCAGATTCTAGAAGTTTCAAAACCACTGTATTTAAGTGGCCCAGCTCTATGAGAACTATTCAGTTATTCCTCCTTCGGGCTGATCTGACTACAGAACAACTTGTGCTTTCTGAAAGAGGGGAGATCCTGAGCAATGGCGGATGATTGGCCAGGTGAATGAATGTCCTCAGCTCTGCTTATATCAATGCATTACCCAATGGGAGTAAACCCAACGGTGGTTACCTTCAGGTCCTCCTCGCTTGGCCTAAACTCAGGGGGCAGGCTGTCATCTCTCTCTCCCATCTTGATGAGTCTCTCCGCCTCGATGGTCTTCTCCTAAAGGTACAGAAGAGTAGGTAAATAACCTGCTGTAATATAACCAATATAAGCAACCTCCTGCTCGTGCTTGTTCTATCTGTGTAATCATGCACACATTCCACATAAAGGCTCTTTTCTCAGGTACATGTAGGGACTTGAGCACTTTCTACCCTTTGAGGGCCTCATGTCTTTCTTTTCGTTGAAACAGTACCACACACTCTCTAGACCAGTGTTTCCCAACCTTTTTTTTCTTGAAGGCTCCCTTGCCTGTGTCTAGGACAAGCCAGGGCCCCCTACCCGAACTCTTACCCGCATACACACTGAAGAATAAAGTGATTAATTACAAACTTATAAGGTCAGAGGTCAGAGGTAATAAATAGCTACATGAATTTAAATGTGGAACCACTGCTGTAGAGAATGTGCCTGGGACTTGTCACAGATGTTCTGTCCACACACAGATACACTAAGGAGAGGCTAAAAGAACCCCGAACCACATATTCCACTCATGCTATTTTAGCTCCTGTGTTTCCAGTGAGTGGACGTCAATGGGTGAAATGAGAGGAGAATAAAAGTCACGGTTACCTTGACGATGTTTTTGACTGGGACAGGGGCGGGCTGGGGAACTGGGGTTGTGTCCATTAATGTGTCTGAGAGAGCATCAAGGGCATCGCACGTCCCCGATGACAACTGCACACACACATACACACACACAATGTCAATCACCTTTTCAATCACCTCACCACACAATTGATATTTGAGCAATCTATACTGCATATTGTTCACATCAACAGCGTTAATGTACTTGTATCAATGTGTGTATGCATGTATGTGTGTGTGTGTGTGTGTGTGTGTGTGTGTGTGTGTGTGTGTGTGTGTGTGTACGTGTGTACCTGTCTTTCAGCTGCTGAACACACTGAGGACTGAACGGCTGCAGGTGCTACAGCAGGGGCGACCAGTCCAAAGTCACATGCAATCTAAGGAGAGAGCAGAAAACACAAGCGACCAGAGTGACCACACCACCCATTTTACAACAGCAACAGACACGGATAACTGTCTAGTGACCACACCACCCATTTTACAACACCAACAGACACGGATAACTGTCTAGTGACCACACCACCCATTTTACAACAGCAACAGACACGGATAACTGTCTTGTGGCAGCAGAGTTTATAGCGATCTCAACTTCTGATCATTTGATGCTAACCCTTGCTACCATCGTGAAGCACAGTTAGCCAAGTGTAGAGTTGGTCACCCACTCAAAGGAAATAGAGAGGAGGTGTAGGCCATTGGGAGTATAATGGTCATTTTACTCACCATTCGTGGTGGAGGGGCAACGGCGGGAGCTGCAAAGTCTTCTGCCAGGGCATCCAAAGAGAAGTCGTCTACTTTAGCCTGAAGAAAAGATGCAGACAAACAGTGATTAATTAATTAATCAATTAATTAATACCTTTGGAAGACTGGACAAAACACGCTGATCATAGAGATGTCAAATTTATGTAAACTGACCGGTTGTGGGGGTGCAGAGGGGGTGATGACGGGGGCGTGGACAGCAGGGGCAGCACTGGAGGACGTGAAGTCACCAGACAGGATGTCCAGGGCTGCAGTCGGGTCCATGGAGGGCTGAGGAGAGAACGAAGAATTGACTGTAGATCAACAAAACATTTGATTATAGATCCTCAAATAGGTCTGCGCTATCAGCAATATCCAGTGCTGTTATGGTACATTCGTAGATGTTCAAACATAACTGTTGAAGATGCTCTGTGTGTGTGTGTGTGTGTGTGTGTGTGTGTGTGTGTGTGTGTGTGTGTGTGTGTCTCACCTCGGGTTTAGGGGCTGGGTATTTTTTGAGGTCCTTCTCTTTAAAGCGATACTCAGGGGGTCGGGAGTCTTCTCTCTCACCTACTCTCACACCCTTCTCAGACTTCAGCTTGGCCTCCTGTAATACACACACACACACGCCAAATATGTTACAAATGACTGGAACTACATAGGTGACTAAATAGAGTGGCTGTATGTGCAGTGATACACATCCGTACCGAAACGATGTCCTCGGGTCTGAGTTTGGGGGGCTCTGGTACGGGCTCCGCTGCAGCCAGAGTGTCTCCTAGAGCACTGAGGGCATCCAGAGACATGGAGCCGCCCTGCGGAAGAAAGAAAGACAGGAACAAAGAGAAGAATGAAGACAAGAGAGAAGTATGACAATGCTGTGAGTATAAGAACTCATACAATAAACTACAGAAACCCTCACTGCAAGAGGGAGCTGCGGTGCAAATGGCAGCACCTGTGTCACAATCGAACTCAGGTGTCCATGGGGACCCAGGTTCAATACCAAGCTGCGGTCATTTCCCCATCCCACCCCAACTCTCTCTCCCATTGGGTCATTTCCCCATCCCACCCCATCTCTCTCTCTCCCTCTCTCTTCCTGTCTCTCTCAACTGTCCTATCTGAATAAAGGCAAAAAGCCCAAAAGCACACTAAAAACAAATCTATCACTCTGCTGATATAGCACACTGAATAAGACAAGAGGACAGTCACCCAACATGAGGTGAGAGTGCTGTGCTGTGCTGTGCTGTGGTACCTCATCAAAGGCAGGCACTGCTGGGGCCTTGGTGGCAGGAGGAGGAGGGGCTGGGGCAGAGATCTAAGGAAGAGATCACGTTTTACAATCTCAGATCAATTATTCATTCAGTGTAGAGAGACACACAATGGACCAGTACACGCATGTACACACAAGCGCACACACACACTCGCACACACACACATTGAAAGACAGCCACAAAGACTTGTCATACAGTATCACAAACATGTGTACAAGCAAACATATGGGGCATAAAGAAAATGTACCTTGGCAGGAGCTACAGCAGGAGCGACCAGTCCAAAGTCACAAGCGATCTAACGAGAGAGCAGAAAACACAAGAGACCAGAGTGACCACACCACCCATTTTACAACACCAACAGACACGGATAACTGTCTAGTGACCACACCACCCATTTTACAACACCAACAGACACGGATAACTGTCTAGTGACCACACCACCCACTTTACAACAGCAACAGACACAGATAACTGTCTTGTGGCAGCAGAGTTTATAGCGATCTCAACTTCTGATCATTTGATGCTAACCCTTGCTACCATCGTGAAGCACAGTTAGCCAAGTGTAGAGTTGGTCACCCACTCAAAGGAAATAGAGAGGAGGTGTAGGCCTTTGTGAGTAAAAAAAAAAAAAAAAAAAAAAAAAAAACGCCAGACAAACTGACCATTTGTGGTGCAGGGGCAACGGCGGGAGCTGCAAAGTCTTCTGCCAGGGCATCCAAAGAGAAGTCGTCTACTTTAGCCTGAAGAAAAGATGCAGACAAACAGTGATTAATTAATTAATCAATTAATTAATACCTTTGGAAGACTGGACAAAACACGTTGATCATAGAGATGTCAAATTTATGTAAACTGACCGGTTGTGGGGGTGCAGAGGGAGTGATGACGGGGGCGTGGACAGCAGGGGCAGCACTGGAGGACGTGAAGTCACCAGACAGGATGTCCA
This sequence comes from Alosa alosa, assembly GCF_017589495.1. Lineage (NCBI taxonomy): Eukaryota > Metazoa > Chordata > Actinopteri > Clupeiformes > Clupeidae > Alosa > Alosa alosa. Next base: position 28,822,744 of record NC_063200.1, on the reverse strand, counting down.
GGGCTGCAGTCGGGTCCATGGAGGGCTGAGGAGAGATTAGGGGTGATGTGAGACCAGTGTATTAAATGTTAACATAAATATGAGAAAGACATACCGGTAATAGGAGAACATATCACTACAGATTGTGTGTGTGTGTGTGTGTGTGTGTGTGTGTGTGTGTGTGTGTGTGTGTCTCACCTCGGGTTTAGGGGCTGGGTATTTTTTGAGGTCCTTCTCTTTAAAGCGATACTCAGGGGGGAGGGAGTCTTCTCTCTCACCTACTCTCACACCCTTCTCAGACTTCAGCTTGGCCTCCTGTAATACACACACACATGCACGCACGCCGACACACACACACACACACACGCACACACACACACACACACACACACACAGATGCACACAAAGCATATCTGTGAGGTAAAAATCAACCAAACACAGAGACAAGTATATTTAACATCTAGCACATGTCTAGTCCATAACACAAGTGCGACTCCCGTACCGAAACGATGTCCTCGGGTCTGAGTTTGGGGGGCTCTGGTACGGGCTCCGCTGCAGCCAGAGTGTCTCCTAGAGCACTGAGGGCATCCAGAGACATGGAGCCGGCCTGTGGATGAGCACAGGAGCGCTGTGAGAAATGTTAGCGCCCAACAACAATTGCAACCCGCTAGCATCTAATGGCTTAAATTAGAAACATTAGCACCAGTGCAGAAGGGGAACTGGGTGAGTAATGACACCCATCAGGGTAAATGATGATGTGCAAACCGAGCATCTGGCAACATCAGCAGGACTTTAGGATGATGTTATTCATGCCATCATTATTACCAGCTCAGTCAGTAAAGTGACAATCGCATTAGCAACACTGAGAGAAATGATCTAGGCACTCAGTGAGCTATACCAGAAGCTGATAATGCATGATAACTTATTTTTTGACATTTTATTTTGGTCATCTGAGTTTGGACAAGAAAACATAGGAGTTTTCTTAGTTACTGTATCTTAATATTTTTTCTTGAATACATATTGATTTATTGAGTGATTGAAGGTTTTGTCAGTTCTTTGCATGTGGTAATAAAGTAGAATTTCTAAAATGTCAAAATATCCCTCCCTCACTCCCCCTTCCTTCTCTCTTTTTCTAAATCTTTTAAGTTTTGATTTTCCTCACCTCATCAGTCTTTGGTTTAGCATCGGGAGGTGGAGAGCTCAGTGCTCCCATCAGGGAGAAATCACCACCAGTCTATAGACAGAGAGAGAGAAAAGAGAGAGAGAGAGAGAGAGAGAGAGAGAGAGAGAGAAACAGAGAGAATCTGTTCAAAATCACTTCACTCACTAAAATCACTCATGTTGATGCTGTGTTGTGAGAGAAGCAGCCATCAGTCAGGTCAGAACTGTATGTGAAGAAACACTACCTTCTCCTTTTTAGCCTTCTTATCAGCAGGAGGTGCAGGGGACTACAGAGAGGGGGGAAGGTTGGCACCATCAGCACACGCATGCTAACACGCACACATGCTAACACACGCGCGCGCGCACACACACACACACACACACACACACACACACACACACACACACACACACACACACACACACACACACACACACACACATACTTTCTCTATATATCTGTCTTTCTCTCTCTCACTCACACACACACACACACACACACACACACACACACACACACACACACACACACACACACACACACACTATGTACCTTTGTGGAAGCAGGAGGTGGTGGTGCAAAGTTTGAGAAGCCAGCTGACAAGGCATCAATGGCTGCTAAATCCTCGACTTTCTGCAAACAAACCAATGAGGCAGTTTAAAAGATGAAAGTACGATCGAGACTTTGACTTTGACGTTTGATTATGTGTTTGTTTTTAAGACAGAGAAATGTGTGTGTGTGTGTGTGTGTGTGTGTGTGTGTGTGTGTGTGTGTGTGTGTGTGTGTGTGTGTTTTCGTGCGTACACTTACTGTCTCCTTCTTCTTCTGTGGGGCTGGGGGAGCAGAGTGCATGAAGCCTGCAGACAGTGAATCCAACGCCTCATCTGTGCTCAGAGGTTTCTAAACACACACACACACACACACACACACACACACACACACACACACACACACACACACACCTGTCAACATTAATACAATATTCAGAAACAGCTAAGCATTGGTGAGCGTAAATTTAATACTCAGACCCTCCACTAGGGGTCCTCTGAGACCATTGTTGGGGAGCACAATGTGGTAGCGTTATAGAAAGCATGTGTCATGGCAGGAAAAGTACAGACACACCCTCCGCATTCCTCACACTCGGGTCCAGAAACACAGGCTTTCTCAAGACCTCTCTGGAAAGTGTTAAAGAATGCCAGTGCATAACTAACTGGGATGCACCGAGTCTACCAGAAGCACAAGCTAACTCGACTTGTGTTGTGCAAAGTAAGACCAAAGACATTAAGTGTATAGGATTATAAGATGGCTGTGATCATGCATGCTTGTATGTCAGTGTATATGTATGTATGTGTGTGTGTGTGTTTGTATGTGTATTAGTGTGCAAAGGGAAGGTGTAGTGGCTGGATATTTGCTAAGCCAACACCCCACAATGCAGTGCAACATTACACACTGAGGAAGTTACCAACGCAGAAGGGAAAGGTTCAGAGAGACAGAAAGCAAACATATGCATGTGTATTGTGTGCATATGTAAACATTGAATTATAAGTCAGTCACAAAATTACGATGATCAATTAGCGCAACCACTTGCCCTACCTTGACAACATAACAGCCATTTTCTAGCTATGACCTTAGGTAACTATGTAATGTATTAAAGTTAACCATCAGAGACCAACTATTCTGTTAGAAATGTCTTTCTCCACTGTTGATAATAAAACTAAGAGTTACCCCTTAGTGTGTTTGATCAAAAACTAAAATATTATTTTGGTTCAAACAGGCTACAATATTAAAGCTAAATCTTTCCTCTGTGATGATTCTCTACAGACCAGCATGGCACATCCGTAACACAAGTCTGTTTAAAACCAAAGCTAATGGTTAAGTGACTCAGTTAAGGAAAACAGATTTAGATAATACAATATTGGCTCTAGGTTGACAAACGCAGGTTAGTTGAGGGCAAAAAGGTGTTCATGGCCATTACGTCCTCAGCTATTAGAAAACAGCCATTCTTACCGTCACCTCCTTGGGCTTCACGTCTGGTTTGGCAGCTGGGGCCCTCTTCTCCTAAAGGAAGATCAAAGGCCAAAAGACAGTCAGATGTATTATAGCTGTGCATGAAAAAAAGAATCTGTGACTGCTCTGCTAATAAGAGACTCCTCAGTCTCTGGAGCTCAAAACAAAATTATGCCACCAGACGATTGTCCTCATTTGTAAGGAAAAGAATCAGCTAGAACATGACGATGATGAAAAGAAAGTGCTTGGTGAGGAAAGGAAGAGGAAGAGTATGAAGAGACAACGAGAAGAGTAATCGCTGATCTTTTTTACACACACACACACACACACACACACACACACACACACACACACACACTGTAAATTACTGTTTACCTGACTTCATGTTAACCTGTACAACCCGTCTAGCAGTCAAGCAAGGAATTTAGCTAACAGCATTAGTCCTTGAAGTATGCTTTGGACAAATGACTGACTTTGATTTCACTACATGGTGAACCTCAAGACAAAAAGCAGTGGAGGACTGAGAACGTCACCAGGAGAAGAACGCTATCAAGGATGAGAGGAGAGAAAGGAAAGACAAGAGCATGAACTTCATGGCTGGAAAAAGAGATTGAAGAAGGGAAGGAGGGAGGAGAAGATGGATGAGTGCTGCCACTGACCAGGTCCTCCTTTCTGTAGCCAGGTGGAAGTGTGTCATCTCTCTCCCCACATAATACACCCTTCTCTGATGTCATTCCAGGCTGACACACACACACACACACACACACACAAACCACATAACATGCAATTAGAAATTAGATGCCATATCAGTAAAATGCTGTAAATCCAAATGTGGATATGACTTAACTACACTATTTACAAACACTACACTTACAAACAAACAGTGATAAGTTATCACACAACTGTACACATTAACCCCCCAAACACACACACACACACACACACACACACACACACACACACACACACACACACACACACACACACACACACACATCTACCTCTTTGACTTCTGGCCCTGTATATACGGGAGCTGTGGGCCCCAAAGACTCTGAGGGCAACGTGCCGGCCAGGGCATCTAAGGGATCAATATCAACAGCCTACACACAAAATCAAACACACAAATATCAACACAATACCAGACGTATACATACACACAGACACACTCCAACAACTGAGCGGTTAATATACAGTACTGGCAGTGGCCACACAACATTCAACAGAAGAGAAACACAAACTTGCAGAAATCAGCATCCTGTGAGACACACACAAGCAGACAGTGAATGAGAGATGGAATGCTTACCGGAGCACTGGCGTGGGCTTTCGGAGGGCCTACCTCCCTCTGTACCTGAGGAAAGAGTACAACACACATAAGGAACATGGCCATGACTTAGCTATAGGTGTCCTCCATAATGGTAGTCATATAGCACCATAAATATGAACATAACAAGTCAGAAGCACAAGAATAACAGAAGAAGAACTCCACACATACATAAATCAGATATTCTACAAAAGCAATCTTTAGCCTGAGTGTCACCTCAAATAAAATAAAGGTCATAGGAACCACAGCATGACCAGAACGTTCATAAACTCTGTTTTCAAAATGACTGTAAATGTAGTGCATTTAAATATATCCATCTTTAGAAATGCACTTCTTGCTTCATTTCGATTCACACTAATTAAATGTGGTTGTTAACCTGCAAAATTTCTATAAACTGAAGCGCAAGTGACCCCCTTCTACTATTCTACAAAGTGGTCTTTAAGCTAATGATACACAAAGTAACTTTTTGAGCAATGGTGGTGGGCCATGTTCCTGAGAATTATTGTTCAGGTACATTCCCATTGATATTTTTTTTTTATTCATCAGCAGGCAAAATATCTGTAGGTAAATTATTATGATCAACCAATCAGAAGACATGGAACCGGTTATGTGGTCGCCAAGCAACATTGTTCAAAAAGTTTCCCCACTGATGATAACAGAGCTTAAACTGTCATTATAATACAGTCCTAACCAAGCCATTTACCATCAAGAATAATAATGCTTTTCAACAGAGGCACACAAATCAACAAAATGACAATAAAGGATAGCAGAAGACAATAAGGAACAAAAAAGTGTTCCCACAATCCTGTTTGAGTGATGAGGAGGATACCTTAGTGTCTGATGGCTTGGCACCCTTAGTGTCCGCAGACACACCACCCTTAGCAGCAGGCTTGGCTGCTGCAGAGGCATCTGCCTTAGCTGACTGGGACGTGCTCGAAGTGATGGGTGTCCTCTACAATGCACAGCACACATGGACACAGGCCATCAGACCTCTTTTGGGTACATTCACTTGATACTGTTCATGAGGCCAAAGTGATGGCGACGTGCAGCCCATGAGAATGACAAGGGGGGACATCCAAAGAATGAAGAACATGGATGAAGAAGTGGGCAGAAAGGAACAGAACCGCACCCAATGAAATCAAAGAATCACCCAAACACCCAAATCATTTCAGCACCTTAGTGATTGTCAGGAGGATCAGAAGGAAGGTGGAGGAGGTGAGAGTGAGGATGAGGATGAGGAGGAAGATGAAGCTGAAGCAGAGCTCCTAGGGTGAAGCATGAAGGAAACCCTGCTGCTGCAGACAGCACACGTGCAGAAGCCAAAGAGCAAGAGAATGACAGAGAAGAGATGAACAGGTAACAAGGAAGACAGATTTTCTATCTTCTCTTGTCCCCCTTTTGCAGTGTGACCTCTACCTTGAGAGTCTCTTGAGCTGGGGTCGTCTTGGATTTTGTGGTCGCTGTGGGGCTGGGGGCTACTTTGGCGGGAGTGCTGGTCTATGAATAAAAGGCAAGGCATGAATACACACATGAACGAATGTGGCGCAGATACACACACACACACACACACACATGCAAGCACGCACATATACACACAGAAGCATGTGAACCAAAACAATGACTCACTGAACTTACCCCAGACACTGAGCAGGGAAGGAAAAGTACACAATAGCACACAAACCCAAACAAAGACACAAAACCCAAACATAACACTCGGATTACAGTGAGACATAATTAATCATACATAAGATCAACACTGTATGATACTGATTATCAGCAGACACTAGTGGAGCTTGAAGGTCATGAGGAGAGTCTACCTTGGGGGCATCTTTTGGGGAGCCCTTATGGGAGAGGGGCATGTGTGGACTGGGAGACATAAATGCTTCATCTTATGGATGAAGACAACAGTCCTGAAAACTAGTGTTAATTTCGTCAGACGAGACGAGAGGAAATATGTTCGTCAACAACCTTTTTTTTCATGACTAAGACGAGACGATGACGAGACGGCAGTAATGTCCTGAAACACTGACTAAGACTATCTTAAGATGCATTATTGTTGACGAAAAAAAGACTAGACTAAAATGTTTTGCATGAAATAAAACTAAGATAAAATCTCTCTTCATTTTAGGTCTACAAAATGAGAAAGACAGAATATCTAGCTGTTACGTTTTCAAAATATTCAAATGAGTTCATACGCAGCTTTCCTGTAGGCTAGTCTACGTGCTGTTGCTGCAACCCTGTGGCTGCAACACTAAACTACATGGAACAAGAACACTGGAGATTTCTGCCAGAGTTAGCAAGCTAACTACCTAAGCTTTATGCCACAATGCTACATACCCAGAAGTTGAAGCTTCTCTCATACAAATTAACATCCCCAGAATGTCCATATACGAAAATGTTCATCATGTAATGTCAACTATTTAACTAGTTAGACTGATGATGCAAAGTTTGCTAGCAAGTAAGCTAATATGGAAAGTTTGCTAGCAAGTTAGCTATGGCTAAGACGGAGAGTCTGTTTGGGGAATGTGTTGTGTTTGGGCGCATATCGCCATCTAGCGAGGTGGAGTAAAACATTAATACTTTGGCCTATGACAGTGTTTCTCAAACCTTTTCAGTTTCAGGACCACTTAACTAACCCTAAAAAAAAAAAAAAAAAGATTAGACCTACTTCAACAGTAGCCTATAATTAGTCTACACAATAGGCCACCTTGCTTATTATCTTTGTACTTTGCTTATTGTGTGGATTCATACTGTATGATTTAAACTGGCATATCTTAGTTGTAGAACTGTTTTACATACAAGTTGGTTCAATATTGCAAACAACTCATCTATATTATATTTTACCACGCCTGCTTTCGCGGACTACTTGGGATACCTTTATGGACCACCAGTGATCCCCCGGACCACACTTTGAGAAACACTGGTCTACTTAATATGACAGTGGTCCAGTCAAATCTTTTACTGTCTATGGTCAAATCCCAGCCGAGCTATAACTGTAGCTCGACTTACCTGTGCATGTAAACATACTGACTGACAAAAAATCAGAATGAGTAATTATAACAGACGAGTAGCCCTGTGGACACACAATATTGTTGGAAAATTGAGATGTGTGAAACACTATTTGACTCAAATGGTAATCAGAAATAATTTGTTATGAAAAAAAGACTAAAATGTGTTGACTAAAACTGACTAAGACTAAGATACTTTTAGTTTTATTTTTGACTAAAACTAGACTAAAATGACGAGACTTTTAGTCAACTAAAACTTGACTAACAAAAATGATATTTGAATGACTAAATATGACAAAGACTAAAAAGGACATTTCGTCACAAGACTAAGACTAAGACTAAATTAAAAATAGGTGACAAAATTAACACTACTGAAAACAGTCAATATTCACATGCGGATGGACGTGGCAATACCCAACAATAGCACAGAGAAATGCCTGGCAGGAGACACGTAGAGAAGCTGTGGGTCCTAACTTAAAATGAACAAGTCCGTCCACTGACCACAGGCGTAAAGAAAAGCACCACCAGGAGTCGCTTAAGACCCAGAATGATCACCGCAGCAGACAGAGGGAGGTTTTAGGAAGATAGGCTGTCTTCTGTTTGACAAGAAACAAATGACACTTTGAAGAGGCGCGTTGATGTGGGAGGAACCACCAATCAAGCAAGGAGTGAAAGCAACAAAGAAAAAAAAAAAGCTCCAGCAGGATTCTTCCCCGTGGAGAAGAAGCAGACCTCAGAGGGACCACACAGCTCAGGTCAGCTGGAGAGAGGGAGGGTGGAGGGGGGCAGTAAGGAAGCATGAAAGGGATGAATGATAACACCCATGCTGCACAGGATGAAGTGAGAGCGCCACGATTGGGGAATGAAGATGAAAGCCGAGAGGCCTCAAAGGCACAGAGAGCCTGGGCAGTCCAGCAGCGGGTAAGCGTCTGTACCTCTGTGGTGGATTTGGGTGAGCCTTTGTGCGTGGTAGCGCCACCTGCTGCACTGGCTCCTCCTGAGGCAGGGGCCATAACAGTCGCGCCACCTGCTGCCTTTGTGCCCGCCTGGGTGCCCGTAGGCTTCGGGGTGGAGGCAGGGGCATTCTGTAACGAGGGAATCACACATGCCACTGAGGATGGGGGGGGGGGTGTCTGCCAAGGACTTTCAGTAAGCCCCAGTCTATGCCTGGAAGCAATATCCCCTCCTTCAGCTACTTTCTGCTGCCATATAAATATAGTAACACAATAATGATGTCCCCACATTTCTAACAGTATGCTGATACTGAGCTCGTTGTGGAAGACATGGAATATGACACTAATAAAAGTGAGGTCAGTAGATGCTCTCATGCAGTCTGACTCATGAGCAAAACAAACAAGAGCCTGTGAAGCACCTCTGACACAGTAAGTGCTATGAAAGCAGTTTTCACAAATGCCTTAGACAGCTAGTTAGATAAGTAAAGCATAGGAAATGTAGCATAACCAGAGATAGTTGATACTGAAGCTAAACTAAAATATAAACTAAAGTTAAAATATAAAACTAAAGTATCTTTGGAATGACTGAATGCAAGTTTTTGTCATTTGTTTCCTATTTTAATGATACATTCTGTGTGATCTTTGTGAGTGGCCAACTATTCACTGAATACTGCAGATGTAATGGTATGCCACTCCTTTCTTCTCTCAAAGCAGATTTTTATTATCCTGTTTATGTGGAAACACAACGCCCTGGCTCTGGGGGGCAGGCTCGCCACTCTTCAGAATGCTGAAAGTCTGGCCAATCTGGTGCCACTAAATCAGATTCACTAATACCACACTACTTTAAGGTGGCTGTTGTCATGACTTCTTGCCACAGAGGAGAGAATATGCACTGGTGGGCCAACATCAAGGAATTGTAGCATCGCCATGGAAGTGCCCAGACAAACACCGTACATCACCACGGTTACAGCAAAACTTGATGAGTCAAACATTTGCTCTTGGGAGAACATGTCCTTTCATCCACTCTGAGCCAGCAAAGATTTACCACACACACACACACACAGACACACACACAGATACACACACACACACACACACAGATACACACACACACAAAGTTACTGAACAAACGCTCTCTCTATTGGACCTGACAAACATTACAAGAACACACACAAACACATTTCATTCTGGCACAAGGAAACTTTTATCTGGACTGCTAGCATCCCTTCCCCCACTCATATATCTTCTCTCTTGTCTCTCCCTCACTACACGAGTGAACACATCTACTGTGTTTCTGTCACCGCCATTAAAGGTCTGACTAAATCACAGGAAAACTATAAGGACAAACCTCATTGGCATAGCACAGAACACTGTCCATGCAGTCAATCATCTGTGTGTCAATCAAAGACGAGGTGGACCATGGGAGGGGTGACAACGGGTGCATCCAGACACCTACCTGCCACTATTAAGGTTTTGCACCTACGTCATAATGTCATGTGACCGTTTGTTTACAACTAGAGTGGTAGGCAAGAATGGTAGGCAAGGAACTGCAGAGAGTGGTAGGCAAGCCTACAACAGTCGGGTTGCATAGGCTACACATAGTTACAAATAGCTTCAAAATTGAAATGTTAATATCAAATATTGACCGATGCCGACCACTTGTGTAGGCCCTAACAGTTGGTTTTACAATAAGAAGCAAAAGGCTTAATGAACCGCTTAGCCTACCTATCCTTGTGGTTGTGGAGGATGATCATTAGCAGCTGTGAAGTCTTTAATTCTCAAGATAGCTCTAATGGTGTAGCCTACTGTCTACTTAAGACGTAGGCTAAAAATACTACTATCTACAGTCATCCAAAAATGAATTGCCAGAGATAGGCTATGAAGGGGAAAAGTGCAGCATTTTAAACATGGCAAGATTATTTTTACCGAACAGTTTGTTCTAATTTGTCTCGTGGAAATTCGTGGCTTGTGGACATCAATCACCTATCTTCTGTCCTTCTATTTCAAGTTATCATGAGTGTCATTTGATTATATAATCACAACAAATGCTAATAAATGAAAACAGAATAGGCTTATGTGCTATAGGCTAACGTTACAGGTCAGGCTAACTCCCGTATGTCAAAATAAACTGATTTGATCCTAATTGTTTAACGATCACACACAACAACTTAACACAGCAACCTCAAACACCACTGTTGAACCTAGGCTACTGCTTCAGTCATGTAAGAAATAAGCAGTTTATGAATTATCTTTATTCGCTTAATCAAGTCCACATGACCAAAATAACAACATATTTAAAGGCTGAGCTAGCATAACAGCCTAATATAGGCTTATGCTGCAATGGATAACTAATAAAAAGTTTCATACAATTAATGAACTTTATCACTCACATTCTGAGTTTTTCTGGGTGGTTATATATCCATGCAGATCGTCTTCGAATAAGCCATCGCTGTTATATGATATAATATGTTACAGGATTCATGACTAACGCCATTAATGTTACATGATGCTGACTGACTCTGGCTATAACATAGGCTACCGCTTTAACGCCTGCTGAGTCTACTGCCTACCAAGACCTGTCGCTGTTCAGTTGAAGTTAAATGATCAAATATTGTTTGATTTTGTGTCAGCTTTCAGAAGGAAGACATGTTCCTTTCTGGTCAAATTTCCCAGCTTCTAAGAAAGGCTATTGTCTTCGTAAACCGAAGTTTTGAACAGAGAAAAAGTTAGGCTACCATTAGGCTACATGCAGGTTCTCCCATAACGTTATCGATACAGATCAATGCACCAAATCAGGGCGATTTTAGCTAAACAACGCTCCTGTGACAGGCTATCAAATATTGAACAATGGGATAACGTTTCATCATCACCTTTATTGATGCCTGAAATGTTGACATTGCTGAAATACAGAGATGTAGCCTACTGAGAGGCAGCTGCAGACAACGATGTTCAATGGGTTCAACTTGTCCCTTGCCTACCAGCTGGATGTAAACAAAGCTATAGAACCTAGAATACGTCACATGAAAAAACGCAATAGTTCCCAGTAGACATACTGCTACTAATACTCAAGTGGAAAGTAACGAAATACATTTACTCACGTTACTGTATTGAGTAGTTTTTCTGTGTAGCCTATTTTGTATTTTTTAAGTAGTTTATTAAATCGGTATTTTAAATTTTACTTCATTACATTTTTGAGTGAAGTATTGTACTTCGCCTACATCAAAATCCCATCCGTTACTTGAGTAAAAAAAAAGTTAAAGGAGAATTCCGGTGTGATATTGACCTAAAGTGTATTGAAACATGATACCGAGTGTGAATGTATGTCTCATAGTCCATCTCGGCTTGTCCCCTGCACTCCAAAATCTGGCTTAGTTAGCCGATGCTACCAACAGCTTTTCAATAGTGGTGCTTGACATCGGGCTAGCCATGCAAATAAATCACTGTTTTACACCCATTTACGAGGCTCAATGTATCTCCACACTTCATTGGTAGACTTCCGAGGGCCCTGACATTTAAAACGAGACATTGAGAACTTTGAAAAAGCACTGGTGGTTTACTTACAAGACGATTTATACAGACAGTATCTTCAATAAGTTTAGTGTTTGCAGCCATCTTGAATTTAGTCACGATAAGTCGAGCAACGAGTAAGAATGAACTGGTATGATAAGGATCAGATTCCAAAATAATTCAGTGGAAATGCATGGATTCCAGTTTCTGAAGAAACTGGAATCCATGCATTTCCAATGAATTATTTTTGAATCTGATCCCTTATAATTCAGTGGAAATGCATGCATTTCCAATGAATTATTTTTTGAATCTGATCCCTTATCATACCAGTTCATTCTTACTCGTTGCTCGACTTATCGTGGACTAAATTCAAGATGTGCGTAAGGCTTCACGACACCAATCTTGCTCCAGCAGCGAGATCACAATAGATGATTGGCACGATGTCTTCACAGCACACCACATGATTGGCTCAATGTATTTTACAACACACCACATGATTGGCTCAATGTATTCACATGTCGACGCTTTTGCCGAAGGGGGTTGTGATATGTGTAGACAACTGCCATATTGGCGTTACAAACTAACCCCATGCATTACTATGGAGGATTTTTTGAGTGCTGTATCTCCTCATTAGAAAGTCTTTGGTAGGACAGTATGTACAAATGAGTTGCAAGTCTGAGAGTAGTGCTGTGACAAGAGGGGTCCCCCAGGGGTCTGTGGTGGGCCCTCTGTTGATTATTATCTACTATCCTCAGGCAACATGGTGTTCAATTTCTACTTATCTACAAAACCCACTGCCACTCTTTCGCCAGCTGCAATTACTGCCTGTCTCCATGACATAAACTTGTGGATGACACAAAACTACCTGAAGCTGAATAGCAGTAAGACTGAGCTGCTAGTGGTTGGCTCCAAATCAGCTCTTGCTAAGATGGAACCTTTCACCCTTTGTAGATGGCAGCACCATCCCTTACTCCAACCAGGTCAAGAGCCTTGGTGTCATACTGGACAATACACTTTCATTTAGTGCACACATAAACAGTATGTCTCGAAGTGCCTTTTTCCATCTAAGGAACATTGCACGGCTTCGCCCAGCGCTCACCCAGCAGAGTGCAGAAGTCCTTGCGTATGTGACATCCTGCCTTGACTACTGTAATTCCATCTTGTCTGGAATCCCTAAGCTGCTATGCGGCTCAGCTGTGGAACCAACTTTCGGATGACATTAAAAAGGCCCCAACTGTAGCCAGTTTTAAATCTAGACTTAAGACCAAACTGTTCTCAGATGCTTTCTGCTAACTGTGCCGAGTTACAAATTCTGAATCTGCCTTGATAATTATTCTACTTTGTCTGTTATTACTTTTTTTACTGCTTTTGCCTTTGTTTTTGCTTACTAATTATTCTTTATTTTTAAATGATTTTACCTTGTGTTTTATGTTTTCTTTTCATTATGATCTTTACCTTTTAACTATTCTTTGACTATATTGCCCTTCTATGCTTTTATTTGTTGTTATTGTTTGGTTTTGTTTATGTAAAGCACATTGAATGACCTCTGTGTATGAAATGTGCTATATAAATAAACTTGACTTGACTTGACTTGACTAATAAGCTACTCCATCAGCTCCAACTGATTCAGAATTTTGCAGAGGTATGGGGCAGGAGGGGTACTGTATGGGACAGGAGGGCCAGGGGCAGGAGGGGTATGGGGCAGGAGGGGTAAGGGACAGGAGGGGCAGGAGGACCAGAGGCAGGAGGGGTATGGGGCAGGAGGGGTAGGGGTATGGCCAGGCCTGTGGCTGAATGGCAGGAAGCACAACGTTTTCTTTTTGGCTGTGATTAAACCTCACAGGTCGTCCAGGAGGCTTTTAAAAAACATAACAAAGCACACGCCCATGCATGCAACGCACATGAATATGGGCGCAAGCGCCACACACACACACACAAACACACACACTCACACTCACACTCAAAACAAACACACACACCAATATATGTCAAGTCAAGCACACATTCACACACATACAAAAAAACACAGATGTAAGTTTCACTTAGACATGAACAACTCGAGCCATCTTCTTCGACTAAAACCTGGAACTTCACTGACGGAAGCCAGAATGGAGGGTGGAAATCTCCCTAGCAAATAGGCAGGCCTAACACAGACAATGGGGGTGGAAACAGGAAGACATGGAGAGAGAGAGAGGGAGAGAGAGAGAGAGAGAAAGAGAGAGAGAGAGATGGGAGAAGTGTACACAGTGGAGCAATGGACAGAGGAGGGCACATACCTCATACTGCGCAGGCTTCACAGCAACCTGTGCTGCTGGGATTGCGGTGGCCGGTTTGGTCTGAGACTGCAGAGAGAGAAAGAGAGAGAGAGATTAATTTAAATCTCACATACACATACGTCATTATGTAGAAAAGACATGGCTAAATAAAGAAACACATTTAAATGGGATGGGATCAACAAAACAAATCAACATGACAAGATGTAGGCTAACAGCCAACAGACAGAGCTGAAATCTACACCATCACTGATAATGTCTCTGGTATTCTCCATGGCTTTGATACTCGGCGACTGCTTGGGCTGCATAAAAGTCTGCTCTTATGGATGAAATATTAACTGCAAGGGCAAGAACTCAGCTCAGAAAACTCTAATGACTGAGATGCCATGTGTTTGTGTTTATATGGTGTGTGTGTGTGTGTGTGTGTGTGTGTGTGTGTTTGTGTGTGTGGTGTGTGTGTGTGTGTGTGTGTGTGTGTGTGTGTGTGTCAGAGCAGCGGAGCAGTGGAAGCAACCAGCAGTTCTGATCATATGATCGAGCACAACAGCAGCAATGACCTCTTCCAACCAGAATAGCGACTGATCACACACTATAACTCTCTAGCAACTTGTGTTTCTACTGCTGAGTCGTCTGCCAGGCACTGTGACTCACTATTTTGTTATGTGTGCACAGAATAACAGGGACTCCCCCACCAGGGCTTAAAGGGGAACAGGGTGGAAATTGAAAATATAAGCAATGCATTTGTGTGTGTATGTGTGTGTGTGTGTGTGTGTGTGTGTGTGTGTGTGTGTGTGTGTGTGTGTGTGTGTGTGTGTGTGTTTGTTGGTGTGTAAAGTCAGGGATGATACAGAGCCACTATATTTAATTCTGAAACTAGAAAATACACTCTAAAAAATGATTCAGAGGTTAGTAGATAAAACTTAAATGAAGAACATTTTCGGCATAAAAAAATTAAGTTTGCTACTTGTACATGTATAGGTGAGTTGACAATTTATTTTAAGGAGTTTGTAATACTGAAAAAGAAAGAAAGCTGTCTCAACTTATTCATATATGGATTTTCAACACACAGTCTTGCTTTCACCTAACAATAGTATTAAGTTCCTGAAACTTGTAAATCTCGTGACCAAACTTATAAAGCTAATAACACGATTGAACGCTCAGGACCTTCCAGACCACGCCCTGAAGTAACAGAAATTATGGCACAGGATCCTGTAGCCTGCATCGAACATCACAGGTAATGCGAAAGTAGTCTAGCCTACTATTTTTGTGTTTGTTTTAAAAGCAACAGCTATCAAACAACGGGCACACAGTGCATCAAAATCTTTGTCACGGACACTCAAATGAAATTAACGCTACAGCTTGCCCTTTGCTAATTTGAATATTTGAAAAGATGGATTTTAGCTATCTACAGACAGTAGCTATCGTGTCTTCCAAACTAGCTGCTGCTTGCACCGTAATTAAACCATTTGAAAAGATGACTTTGGTAGCTGGCGCCTTCAAAGTTACCTGCAGCCTGCCCTTTGATCATTTGAGTTAGTAAAGGTAAATTTAGCTGTCTGGTGTCTTCAAATTTCACCGTGGCAGCTGTATTCCGTGACTAACATTTTAGCATTGCTAGTTCTAACACTGCACGCGTTTGAGGATCATATTTGGTCGGCCCTAGTTAAGCTAACATTGTCACTATTTATGAAGGTTTGTGGGCCATTTGACATTCTTAGTTTAATCCTGAACATAGGCCTAATAGGTAGGCCAACATTTATTTATTTTGAAGTTTGAGAAATATTATGTGTCAATCCCTGCAAACCATGTAGATTTTGTTCATTTTGTTGTTTAATCTTGAGGTAAATTTTAACATTGTGCCTTTCTTTATACAGATAAATGACTAATTCAGACGGAGCTCTCTACATTCATTCATTGCACAACTGGACCAGTTGCCATTGCTTTAAAAAAATAAACAATGCTTTCAGAAAATTTAAATTGCTGTGTGCTTTTATTCAGACAGAAGTGAAGTAAGTTACTATAACTTAAAAAAGATCCATGCAAATTGTTACCTTAATTTTTTTAAGTCATTTCAACTGTTGTTTTTTGAGTAAATATTGTGAGACTTTATAGTGAGAAGAACTCAATTAGTTTAGCACAATCAACCTGATTTGTCCCTCTAAAAGCAATTAAGTTGAACCAACTTAATTATATTAATTTGATCATATAATATAATTCAGTTGTTCTAACTATATAAGTCTCACAATATTTACTCAAAAAAAACGGCTTGAGTTGAAATTACTTAAAAGATCCATGCAAATTGTTACCTCCAATTTTTTAAGTTGAGTAAGTGTATTATTTTTAGAGTGTAGTTTTGCAAGTGCTCCAGTGTGTACATATGTGAATATAACCACACCCTCTCCTGCCCAAACCTGTCCACACACACACACACACACACACACACACACACAAAAAAACAATACACACCTTTTTAGCATCCAGTGTGATCATGTCACATGGTTATTATTCATATCAGTGAGAAGATGAAAATATATCCATTGCTCATGCAACACTGACATCTTATCTAAGCTGCTGTTTCCAGCCTGCTAGGTTTATGGGGCCTTAGTGCACCTGCTCTGAGAGAGGGAGACACAGGAAAGAGCAAGAAAGGGTTTTTCATGTTGAAGTGTCTCTTTTTTTCTTGCTGATCTGACCTGTTCTGCCGGTTCTGAATACCTCATGATCACCAGGTTTTGCCTGAGTGTCTGAACTGACCAACCAGGTAGGCTTCACAACTGGGACTTAAAAAATACAATCATTTGTTCATCGCTGACTGAGATTTTGCTTCAGATTATGAGTGAAAGCATATGATGATTAACATGGCAAGTCATGACTGAGATCATCCATCCGCTTCTGAGTATCAGTAGACAGAGCATGAGGGAGGTTGGCACACTTGTTCTCCATGCAAATTCCTGCTCCCTGCTGACTAAGACGATGAGGCGGATTCCCTTTCTACAGAATTTCTCCTGATATTGTGGCGTAGTTCTATAGAAGTCTGTTGACGAATGTATCGTGGTTTCATCATTTGCTTTATGCAATATACTAATATCAGTGAATAAAGCTCTGGTTCTTATAATCAAACACTCTTGTCCCTCCCTGTAAATAAGTTGGGTCTATTTTACACATGAACATACGGACATACAAAGCGCTCTCTCTCTCTCTCTCTCACACACACACTCGCACACACACACACACACACACACACACACACACACACAATGTAATCACTATTAACTCTCTGGTATTAGTGTCAGAGGACTTCCTCCACTTCAAAGGGAGGATTTGGGCTATTTTGAGTCCAAAGCATTGACGCTGTAACCAGCTATACTGAGCAGCTGATCTTAGCCATGCTATCAGGTTGACACTCAAACAAGCAGAGGAAGTGTTTAGTTAATGCCACTTCCTATTGTTTTAAAGCTCTCTCTGCTACAGCTGCTGTTGCTGTAGGAATGACATGACTGCTAGTGAGAATTAGGGAGTAATTCTCTTAATTACATAAATCAGACACAGGGCCAGATATACCCTAAAAGAATTGGTGGTGAGAAACATCTCTCAAGGTAACATTTGCTATTTGATAGAGACAGATGCAGGCATGCATGCACTCAGGCACACACACACGCACGCAAGCATGCATGCACTCGCAGCTGTAGGCCCCTCTGCTCCCTATTTGGTGACCTAAGCCCTACACCTCTGAGGTAAGCTGGGTGGGTCATCCACCGCTCCCTCCAGGTGTGCCAGAGCTGTGGGCGTGGATGTTTCAGCTGCTCTGACAAAAGCCACACTCACACAAGCTAACAAGTCTTTCGAGCTGATACAGAGGTTACAGAACTAACAGCCTCTGGGTTGACGCTCATGACTAATAAAGGAAACACCTCACCTGGAGGCATAAAAGCAATGTGTAACCCCAAAATGCTTCCAGGACTTCCTGCTGCTAATCCTCTAGTTTTCCCTTCTCCCATGGCATAATCTATCTGACCCGCCCTGCCTGGTGAAAGTTCATCGCTTCTACTGTTGTTGACACATAAGGGAACTAGCAGCAACTTCTAGATTTTGAAGATGTGAAGAAAGACATTCTTTTGGGACTATCACTCGCTGACCCCAACCTTGACATCACCCTGGTGCATAATTTATATGTTTACCAATGTAAAGTGAAAAGGCTGTTTTGTGAAATTATTTGTCCGGCTGTAAAACATATCCAGCTACAGTAAAACAGTCTTAATAATGCCCAGAGTCAAGACTATCTTTTCTACATGTATATGAGATCAGATCACAGTCACAGATTCAGTTAATTGATCATGCACTCCGACTCCCAAGCCAAAACTGGCACCAGTTCAGATTCAGAAACTGTAGCCCAACTACTAATGTGACTGTTGATGGAACAGACTCAAAAGGTGAGGCATTCTTTACATTCTCAGAGGTCTCCACAGCAATGAACTTTGACCTTTAAGATTCCAAGGCAATCTCCTTGTTTCATCAAAGATTCTTTAGAAAACAATGGTTTAGAGTAAGAACTCATCCTCTATTAGTTTCCCCATGTCAGCAAACTCCAAGCCTGAAAGCTAAGCTCTACTCCTGCATTGATTGAGACTCCTGTGTGCTTTCTATTGATTAACCAAGAGCATCTGCTGCCAAGTGACATGCCGTATCAGCAAATATGGAATCAATTAATAAAAATAACTCAGGGGGAAAAACAAACAAGCTTTATTTTTTTTCAGTATAAAGGGGTCTACACATCTGGAGTTGAACTAAACAACAAAAATATTGTTTGTATTCATTTGTTGAGTGAGTATTGTATGTTACTTAATTAATTGTTTACATCCTGGAGGGCCGAGATACTGAAACCCAAAGCAGCCCAGGAGGTTTGGCCTGTTCTCATTTCTCTGGTGAGAAACTGTGACTGCAGTCAAAATACTGGCTGGTGCATTACCTCTTACAAATAAAATACACCAGTGCCTATAAAGTGGGGCAGAGGAGTGTGCTATGTTAGTCTGAAACACTGAACAATGGGTGTGCACACACAGATTGAGAAAAGAATACTGGGCAGGTACCACATGCCTGAACTTACAAAAACACAGGATTAATGAATGACGTTGGGCAACCCTCTCTCAAAACAGAGGTGGACAGTCAACTGACAGCCAGTGAAAGGGGTAGGGAGGGTCCGTATCATACTGCATGGATATCAGTTGTACACATACATACAAATATAAACTCATGCACACTGGAAGATATTGGCTGCCAATATTTAGACAAACAGTCACAGCTTTAAAGTGAACGTGACCCCGATAGCCGTGCCTATGACCCACGGAGGAACTCCGACCAACAAGTATGAGCTGGCAAACGTGATCACCGCAAATAGACGCCAGTAGGCCGCTTCAGAGCCCAGTGCTGCCACGTACTCAGCAACCAAACCCCTGTTGGCCATGGACCTGCCATATGCTCAACCTAGAGGGAGTCAATACGAGAGTCAATGTATGGAGTGTAGATTTGGTGGATTTGGTAGTCAGGTGAATAAGTAACCTTTTGTGGCGTAAAAGGGTTCACACTGGAAGCTTGTTTTATTTATCAGCGAGTAGAAAGAAATACATCAAAGAACCTTTTAGGGTTCAGAATTGCATTTGTTTTATAAGGAGTAGAGTCACTGGGATATATTCAGCTACAATGTAGGCCTATTCAAAGTCCACTAATAAAAATGAATGACTGACCTCTGTGCTGTATTCAGTCAATCAGGTATCTGATATCGAACAGACAAATATTGACCCAGAGCTTATGTTTGGATCAGGTTTTTGTCTAAGAGCTGAAGCCAGATCATTCCCAACAGGTCCACAAAAACCTGTTTCTCACCCTGGCCCTTCCCACACTCCTCTGCTCTAGCCATGGCAGCAGACAGACGTGCAGATGGACATACCCACACAACCTAAACGGTGTGTTTATGCGGTGGTAAGCTCAGAGCACATGCACAAACACAAACAACAGGAATGCTCTTGATGCATTCTTATGTACAAAATGGACAGTGAGGTCAAACAGCAGGCGGGGCCACCCATCAGAAGCAAGCGCTTCCACAAACAAGATTTATGTGGTTGTGTTGCTGTGTGTGTGTTGGTGTGGGTGTGGGTGTGGGTGTTGGTGTGGTTGTGGCTGTGGCTGTGTGTGTGTGTGTGTGTGTGTTTTGTGTTAAAATGTTTGTACAGGCTGCAAAGCTCCGCTTAGCTGAGGACACTATGTTGAAAAGCCTGTTCCCTTAAAAACACACTTTCAAAAGAATCACACACACACTAGTCAATCTCTTCCTCCCTCTCTTCCTCCCTCTGTTCCTCTCTCTCTCATCCTCCCGCCCCCAAAGTTGGTATGACTAATGCAGTGTCCCACCCTTCAAACCATTTTCTTCTCTGTGGCAGAGGAATGCTGGTGCTAAAAGGCTTGATGCTAACACAGCCTTGCTGCTGAAGCTCAGACAGTTCTACTATTCTGCTAGCTGCTAAGTACAACAATAACGGCTAACTCGGCTAAAAAGTCTGATCCTGGCAAAAACAAGACTCTGTGACATAAGACTGTTAGGTTTAATGGCCACCAGACATTGGTCCAAAAATGTACACCAACAACTGTGAGCACCAAGGAGCCAGCACCTATTGTGAAAGTCACACTTATCGTTAGCATCTTGAGTAAAAGGTTGTCTGTGATTGGCAAACCCATGGGATGTATTCAAGCAAAAGTACTTGCTTTGGGAGAAGTCTCACTTTCATAATTGGCTATACTTGACAACTTGGGTTGTGTCATCACAATGCCAACACAGCCTTGTCAGGGGAGATGTCATGCCTCCACATCACACCAATGTGGCTTATAATGTGACATATTAATATGAGTGTGTTAAGAGGAATATTTTGATTGTATCTTAGCAACAAGGGCACAAGGGTTGACAGGAAGATGACATCAGGGGCAACTCAGACAGCCTCTAGGCACACACACCAAAACACCTTCATCTGTTATTCTGATTATTCTAATTTCACTGTTGCCTTAAGCAGAAAGTACAAGTAGAAGTGATACCACCTGACTCACCCGACTATACATGAACTCGACTACTCAGGAAATGTTTAAATCTGCTAAAGAAGTTAACCAGAGAGTCAATGTGAAGGTTGACAAGGCCTCTCTTTAAAATATATTCAGCAAAGATTAAATAACAGAATGACAACTGGGCATATAGTCCTCAGTGGTCAAACCTGTAATGGTCAAACCTGCTCACAGACCAGGGTTAGCTGTAGTGTCTGTAGATGTCCCTTACAAAAAACAACTAGTTTTTCACGCATCAAAACTGCCTTTTTTCAGTGTTTGGAGTAGTATTTTGGGCATGAAAAGTATTGTACTGGACTTTACTGCAGAAATGCAGTATTCTGGACATGAAACTGCACTGTACTGCATTGTACTCTATTTTATACAGTCTATGATTGTACTTCAGGAAAACTGCCGCAACTGCAGTTATTTTTTGTAAGGGGTAGGACCAGGCGGACCATGTGATGGCTCAAACATATGGCACTGATAACACCAGGAAAAACTAACTGCTATCGCTTGATATACCAGACTGCAATACGCCATAACCATAACTAGAAATACATATGGCCTGATTTTTTACATTCAGTGTACTTCCCAATATTCAACATTGCAAGGAGTAACTTCTCAATAGAGCTTCAAACAAGCCAGTGTAGTTAGTGAATAATGAATTTGTTGGCTCCTTCATGCTTTCAACACCCATGCATTGAAACATAAAAGCCTGCACCAGCAATGGTGCCAGTCCATATTTCTCCACCTCAGTAATACAATATCCAAATAGACACCTGTGATAACATGCATGATATTCTCTCAGGCCCAAACTTATCTGACTTGTTCACTGAAGTGTCCTTCCTCACAGACTCACAGGTGCTTTCCTTAAGTCTTGCACATTGCCACATAAGACTGTCTTTGGAGGATACTGGGCTCCACCTCTGCAGGCTGCAGTACTGAACCTCCACAGGATATACGTCTAGTCAGGGCCTCAGCTGCCAACTCGAGCAGTGAGCTATATTAGTGGTTTCAGGAATGCCTTTTAAATAAGGTCTTCTAAGGACCCTTTCCAGTGTATTTAACCTGATCACTTTAATTTCTGCATTAGCATACAAGTTAGATGCACTTAATCTCCTCTCTAATCCTTCTGTTTAAATGCCACAAAACTTGTAAGACTGTGTAACAGCACGGCTTCACGCCGGAACTGTCAGACTGATCACAGCTCAGCTACAGACTGGAAAGACTGCAGGTTTCGAGCTGCTGGAAACATGCCAGGAATGTGTATCTACAGGTAAAAAAACTTCTGTGTCCCAGTAGAGAAGCATCTATTTGTAATACACACACACACACACACACACACACACACACACACACACACACACAGTTACAGAAGCTATGGAGCTAGGAGCTATTAGCTTTACAGTAGCAGATAGATTCTATGTATGAACAAGCATAAATGCGCACATATACTTATACACACACATTGTACACGTATACACACATTGTCTGTGTATGTAAAACCATTAAAAGGATGTTTTTTTCTGAATCAGTAGCTTCATATCAGAGCTTGAGCCATAATGAAGTCATTACAATCATCATCAGCGACAGTCATCAAGTTTGAGGCCATCATACTTTCCACACACTCTCACGCAACCACTCTGCCAGCACATAAACCGCTCTGAAGAGGAAACCACAAAATGGGTACGTACCATAGAGGCAAAAAGTGTGTGTCCTGTCTTTATTGGTTTCTGCCTAAGCGATAACCATCCACACCTGAAGAACAGCCACCTAAAAATCCCTCTACTGACAATGTTGAGCGACAGGGTGTATCTGTCTCATATACACCCACATACACACACACACACACACACATACACACTCACACTCTGGAGAAAGAAGTCATGAAAGCTGCACGGAGACTCCTCCCCTGAAGTGGAGATGGACAGGAGGGAGGGACCTGTGCTCCTTACTGTGCACTGCGGTCCATTGAGCTATGCTGCAGTGTGAGCTGATTGGCTGCTGCAAGGGAAAAACCCACCCCTTTTCAATGCTAGCCAGGAAAATAAACATGAGCTGAGTCTTTCCACATGACAAGGGAAGTTCGGGTATAGGGGTGGTGGCTAGGCTAGAGCTAACATACTGACGTGAAATGTGTGTGTGTGTGTGTATGTGTGTGTGAGAGAGAGAGAGAGAAAGTGAGTGAGTGGAGGCTAATACAGTACATGAGAGTGAAGAAATGCTGTGAATGAGTGAGGAGAAAACAGAAAACAAGAAAGACAGGCAGACAAATCGAGGTGGGCACACTCTATGGTAGGGTGTGTCCAACACACTCATGCCATAGGAATCCCAGCAGTACAGCACAGCAACCAAAAACATAACACACACATAGACACACACACACACACAAGCCCCAAACCACACCCTTTCAACAGAGAAAAGAAGGGAGGGACCAAAGATGGAGGGACAGAGAAGAGGGAGGAAAAAGAGAGAAGGAACATGCAAAGGGAACACACTGGGTGGAGCAGCGAAGAAATATAAACATGTGGATCGAAGTTAGCTAACTTAAGAGAAAGGAGAGAGAGTGAAAGAGAGACACAGAGAGAGAGAGTACTGGGAGAATGAGATAACAGAGCAGAAAACAGAGGGAAAGTATGAGGATAATACAGGAAAGAGATACAGGCATGAACACAAACCAACACACACACATAAGCGTACACAATCACAGGCACAAACACACTGACACATGCACACACACAGCCAAACCACTGGGGAGACTGGATATCAGCCAAGCCTTACATAACCACCCAGTTTGCCCCCTTCATGTGTGTGTATATATTTATATGAGCCCAATAGCCTTCCAGAACTAGCCTAGCACTAGCCTTCCCTCTCCTAGACTTCCACAGCCTGCCAGTGGTTACCAATGCTCTACCTTTCACTAGCTGCAGTCAGGCTGGGCAAGTAGGATCACGCAGCCCTGTTGTGACTGACTGACTGACTGACACACACATACTGGGTGCAGTCAAGATGATCAGGAACATGACTAACCAGCACTTCACAGACTTTGAGAAGAGCTCCCCCTGGTGTTCATATTCTGCACTGTATATCACGGAGTTGTACTGCCTAAAGGTCAGATCCTGAGCACAGCATTTAATGATCTATATAATATGTTTGTAATTTAATACAGAACATCTAGGCCCTCCATTGAGCAATATGTAATAGAACTTGTAACTTGCTCTGCCATTGCATCAGCTGAGCTGTGAGCTGACTGTTTGGGAACAGAAATTCTTACTGAAGACCAACACAGCTATAACTTTCTCACTTTCTCATGGAACATGCTCCCAAACTCTAGTTCTCTAGTCATTAACAGTGGATGGAGAAACCTCAGTAATGGCACCTGTGACTATATGAGAGTGAGTGTACATGTATGTCACAGCAAGACTGGATAATTAGTCTGGATAATTACAATAATAAAACACAGCTGAGGGGCAGAACAATAAGGTGGGATGTCTACTAATCTATGCCGAGGGGGGATGATCTGTATCATATATGATTACTGAATTCACCCATGCGAGAACTAAATGTTTTGAAAACGATACTTTTCCTTTGCGTATTCAAAGACCTTTGCGTCCTCCATACATTTAACATTGTTTCTAGAAATACCCTCATCCAGACGGAAAGACAAAACAACATATAACAATTGTGGCACGTGTTTTTTCAAAAATATTTATATTGTCATGAGGATTTCTTTATTCTCAGAATAAATGTGCTTTTCTTTCCTCATTGTTTTCATTCTGAAACCATAAAAAGATGATTTGTTATACCCCTTGTATTCATCTTTACCAGGGGTACTAATAAGTGTGGAGGGTTCTGTGTATACAGAAACATACACTGTGTTAACTTA
>NC_063200.1:28692562-28792562 GCF_017589495.1 Alosa alosa | reverse complement strand
GTGGTGGCACCCTAGTTACAGAAGTTTGCCTGCAGGTCTGGAAGTAATTCAGCTCTTTTATATAACAGTGCACAAGGGCACACCACACTGCTGCTGTTCAAGCAGGGCAGGGCAGTATGCGTGTGTGTGCGTGATTCTGTGCAGGCTTGAGACACTCAGGCCAAAAATGACAGCAGGGTGAGACGTCTGACATTCCACCAGTGAGAAGAGGCAGATAGTGAAAATGAAAACACAATCTCAAATACACACACACACACACTCACACACACATACACACACACACACACACACACACACACACACACACACACACTATGCCCTGGATCTATTTGCCAATACTATGGCCTACTCTGTATCCGATCAATGCAGTTTAGAGATTACACACGTACAACCCAACACCACTGCACCACATTTCATCACCCGCAAACACTCAAATTGGCCTTACAACCAGCCAAAGCATTTATTATACAGTATCTCACTGAGACACTAAGTTCAGACTTAACTAGGTTATAGGCTTAATGCTTGTTATCTTAGCTTAACTTAACCAAGTTTGACTTGTCTTAGGTTAACTTAGTTTAAGGCTAGGATAGGAAAAGGCAATGTGCAGTAATGAATATTGCATCAAGTCAGTATAGTGCACAGGCCTATAGACCACACCATTACATCCACTACTTTACCATGGCATTAATGCTGATCTTTAAGGGAACATACTATTGAAACACCACCGATAAAAAGGTCAGTACATTCCTGTGTGAATGTGACTATTCTGAACTGTTGCATTCCTGCTAAAATGGCCTCTATCAAAGAGATTGCACACATGTAGTGTCTTGTATGTGTGTGTATGTGTGTGTGTGTGTGTGTGTGTGTGTCTGTCTGTCTGTCTGTCTGTCTGTATATTAGTGTGTGCTTTTCTAGCCAGCCACACAGGAGCTGAAGTTAAGCAAGGAGCTCACTGCACTGTGGGTATGTACACTATGCCATCCCGGGCCTCCTGCCCAGTACCCACACACAAACACACACACGCACACACACACACGCACACACACACACACACACACACACACACACACACACACACACACACACACACACACACACACACACACACACACACAGTAATATACTTGCTCTAAATCAGGGTATCAGAGTACCATGGCAGCCACTTAGAAAGCTCTCTCTCACATGGCTGTGTCTACTTTAAAAGCACCATCATATATTATGACTGAAAGATCTCTCCCACTAGTCCTACTGCGCTCTCAGTCCGAACAATACAAACTTTGTCCAAAAACAGCGCTTAGGTGAATGGAAATTCACCACTCAAAACGTTCTAACTAAACTGCCAGTCTTGAAACGCTCTGACTCTATGCAGCACTTAACAGCACACTCATGTTTCCTAGTCAGCAAAATATCATTAGCCGGATACAAACAATTGTGTCTTCACACAGTTTACTTCAACGCATACAAAACATCTCAAGTGCCTGAATGAATGAATGAATGAATGACATGACACACACACACAATCACACACACACACAAGCACCACCATACTACTCACAATGGCACTAATGCACACAAATATTTCCCTGCTTAAAAACTGGATCCCCAACATTACAAGCCCAGTGGCCAGTGGCCAGAGGACATCCTGTGTCCTGAGCTCAATTCCTCCACCATCACTCTTTTTCATTTCACACTCTCTCTCTCTGTTTAAAGCTTGAGTTTCAAGAGCTTCCCAGAAGTCTCTACCACTCTGAAATTCCTCTTCTCCTCCTCCTCCCTTTTTGTAGGCTGTCTTGGAGCTGTACCAAGAGATCTCTCCTATCTAGCTAACCCACCCATTTCAAAAACTTGTACATAAAATCACGTGTGACAGCAGATTCTCTCAAAGACACGCAGGAGGAGTAGGCACAAGAAAGAACAACATGCTGAACTTGCTAACATCCGCTCCCAAAAGAAATAGCACACATAAGCATTAGAAGTGAGAGATCTACTTTGTCATCAGAGCAGCCGACAGTTTTGGGTACAGACAGTTCTTTTAAAACAGATGTTCCTTGACACCCACACACTGTCTCTCTCTCTCTCTCTCTCTCTCTCTCTCTCTCTCTCTCTCTCACACACACTTACCTGCTCTTCCACTGTAACATCTTGCAAAGTTTGGCCGTCGTGCGTAGGCCCACGGAACCAACTCAGAATCTGGCCCATGATTGCTGGCCGTACTTGTGTATGGAGGGGTGTGTGTGTGTGTGTGTGAGTGAGTGTGAGACAGCGCTCAGAGCTACAGCAAGATCCAAACACTCCACAGAAAAGAGGGAGGGGCTGAGCATGGGCAAAGAGGAGGGGTGGGGCTAATCATCTGAAATAGCAGCAGGAGAGGGAGGGCTATAAAGGGAATGACCACTCTCTCTCTCACACACACACACACACACACACACACACACACACACACACACACACACAAACTTAGACATAGTTGTCAGCTGTTAAACTTTGACATGACGTGGAATAACTTTATTGGAGAAAGACACAGAGAGCAGACAACCCTCACAAAAAGGCAATGGAAAAGCAGTGAACTGTGCAAAAGAAGCCTGTTATCTCTGAGGGGGATGTGTGGTCAAGCTCACATCCTGACAAGTAAACTTTACCCCCACCCCCACCCCCCGCACACATACACACACACACAGAACTGCATAACGCAAACAATCATATCAAGAGAGCTAAAGACCTTTCCAGACCTTTCAGCGAACCTTTCCAGACCACCTAAATAATCCTTGTGCATATTTATAAAACAAGATAGTGGCTCAGTATAGTCGTTACAAAATATGAATGCTGTGATAACTAACAAAGCTATGCAAAAAGACATCTGCACTCATTCTGAACCCGGACCCAAAGGAGATAAACCTATCTATACATTTTATCATTAGCGAAGGTGGCAAAAAAAAGAAGAATAGAATAGAACACTATTTCTACACACACCATGCAGAGAGAGAGAGAGAGAGAGAGATAGTGAGAGAGAGAGGGCCAAGTCCAGTTCTGTCACAAGGCTTACAGTGGTAATATACTCATTATGTATTAAGGCTCAGCTCCAGATGATCGCTTATAGGGTGGGGACAGCCACAATAAAGCAGTGAATGACTCACACACGCACAAACACACACACAATTGAAGCCCTGATATTTTGAGAAAAGAAACACTGTCACTACCTATTAAAAGAGCATCTCTCTCTCTCTCTCCTAATTCAAAGTTCAATTCAAAGTTGTTTTATTAGTATGACTGTACAGTGTTGCTAAAACAAATATATTAGTGTTGCCAAAGCAAATAAAATATAACAATATAACATCAGCACTTGTGTTGTAATATACGGATCATTATCTTTCAGAAATTAGAAACCCATAACCCTAACCCTTTCACAAAATAATGAACTATGCCACACACACACACACACACACACACACACACACACACACACACACACACACACCCACACACACACACACACATACAGACACACAATGACAACAGATACACTCCATCACTCTCTACTTATTCACCTCTAATGTTACACTCAATTCAATTCAAGTGAGCTTAGCATGAGAAATATTTTTGCATTGCCAAAGCAGAACATTTAGACATACATTTAGATAGAGAATGCTTAGAATACTTGCCTTAAAGCATTCTGTGACGTAATTGGCAGCAAGATCTGCTGTCTGTCCTTGCTGTCCAAGTAATACTGCCATTATTTCTTGTTCTTCTAGATTTCGGAACCCTGGGATTAGGCTTGTAAGCCTGTCAAAGTATGACTTACGTATAGTTGTATATTTCTCACAGTGAAGAAGGAAGTGCACCTCAGTCTCAACCTCGCCTGTTATGCAGTGACCACATATTCTTTGCTCTCTTGGCAACCAGGATTTTTTTAGTCTGCCTTTTTCTATGGCTAGACTGTGGCCACTGAGTCTGTATTTGGTCAGGATCCATCTCTAACAATAAAGAGATATTTCTCCAATTGGTATTCAGAGTTTATTGACCAGTAACATTCTAATTTGCTTTGGGGTTTTTTGTCTCATTTTTTGCATGTTGATGGCCAATGGGAATCTACCTAGTTCTGCCCTGCATACATTGGTTGGTGTTTTGTTTTCTTTTGGATTTTTAAGATCAATCTGCAGAACTCTACATTTAGGCTTTTTATAGGATGTTTGTCCCATTTAGTGTAGCTCACTGAGTGGACCCCATACCCCATCTGTACAGCGCAATGGGCTGGATTACACAGTCAAATATTTTGCACCAAATTTTAATAGGTATGTTTATGTTCCAGATATGTCTTTTTATTGCATATAGGGCATTTTGCGAGCTTTTTCTTTTAGTGCATTCACTGCCATGCTGAAACTCCCCGATGCAGTCATAATTAGGCCAAGGTAAATGTGTGTTCTAGAGAGGTGCTGCCTAGATTGAAATGGTATCTGTGGTATGGTAACTGTTTTCTCACTCATCTATGGAAGAGCACACATGAAGTGAAACATTCACTATGACCTAATGACCTAGCACACACAGACTTACACAAAAATGTTTTTATCTCTCCAGCCAGTCATCTAAAAATGCACTACATCTGTCTATCCATCCATCATCCATCCTGATTCCTGAATTTGCATTCCTGTACAAATAAACGCTTTGATGAATGGAGCATTTCCGCACAGGGCAGATGATGGCCTTGACAATAGAGGAAAGAAGTACCGTAATTCCACTCACAGCCACTCCAGACCTTCCCAACAAACTCTCTCTGTTCAAGGACCGAACAAAGGCTGCATTTACAGTGGACACACACAGACACACATTTATCATGGGTACCAGCTCATATTGTGTGTGTGTGTGTGTGTGTGTGTGTGTGTGCATGTGTGTGTGTGTGTGTGTGTGTGTGTGTGTGTGTGTGTGTGTGTGTGTGTGTGTGTGTGTGTGTGTGTTGCTTCTATGTTTTGAACCCCCATATTGAGGTGAGCAAGGATGAAACATGTGCTCTCATGTGACACACATTCCGATTCCATTTGTTGACATCAAAACATCAAAACCCTCTCCTCAAACACACACACACACACACACACACACACACACACACACACACACAGATAGAAAGAGAGAAAGAGAGAGAGAGGAGCACCACACACCGCACAAACATAGTATGTGTGATGTATGTGTATATGAGATTATTTACTTAAGCATACACATCTTCAAGTCTGTCTGTGGCTGTCAGAGTATGTGTGAGTGTGTGTCAACCATTCACGTGATTACTATTGAGAAAGAACTCTCAAGCAACCTGCAATCTGATATTAGGTGACGCTGGCAGTGAAACATATTTTGAGCTGCTTGCTCTGAAAACAAACACGTGAGATCTGATGCATAGAGGACACCGACAGACGATGAGAAAGACAGATGGCATGAAGAAAAAGTAAAAAGTTAAAAAGTAAAACTTCACCAAAGCTGAGTGTTTAGATGTTTATGTCTTTAGATGTTTAATACGACATGCAGTAAGGCCCAGCTGCATACAGACATGAAAAAGATGGGTAATATTGACCCTACAGCAGAGTGACACAATGATGACACAACTCTACTGAGAACACGCAGTTCCATTCCAATGTGACTGGATATTTTAGTTCCAATGAGCCACACATACATACAGACATACAGACAGATGGATATACTTGTAGGAGGAAAGGTAAAGCAGAGATAGCAATAAAATGTTATAAGATGTACATATGTATATTCCTATTGCCAATATTGTTTTTACCAACGAGCCCAAGCATCAATTGACCCTGGGCCTATCCCATAATAAGACAGATACTCTCATCCCATCTCTCTCACACACACATGCACACACATTCAAATATACCGTACATACAGACTCTACTTTGGCAAGACACCACAAGGTTTGTGTCCACACAAAGTCATAGCCACCCGCCCCACACAAGCACATCAAACAAATAAACGACAGCATGGCACCAGTTTAAACACCCCGGCTGAAAGAGCCTTTATATATATATATATTAATGCTTCTACAATAACATGTACACTCTCTTGCTGACTAACACTCTATTGTTCCATGAGCCTGTCCTTATCTTTTATCTCACTGTCTTACAGCTGAGCGCCCAGCCACCCTGAGCCACACCTGTAAGAGCGGCTGGAAGCTAACCCAGCTTGTTCAACCAGCTGCTACTTCTCAAGAAATAGCACTAATGTGTGTGTGTGTGTGTGTGTGTGTGTGTGTGTGTGTGTGTGTGTGTGTGTGTGTCTGTGTGTGTGTGTGTGTGTGTGTGTGTGTGTGTGTGTGTGTGTGTGTGTGTGTGTGTGTGTGTCTGTGTGTGTGTGTGTGTGGGTGGGGACCTCCCAATGATGTACAGTATGCACCACACACAGTGGTGATAAATCTATGTATAAGGGAATGAAATGAAGGAATTTTCTCCATAGTATTTGGTGCGTGCATGTGTGTGTGTGTGTGTGTGTATGTGTGTGTGTGTGTTCAAAAGTGTGTCAATGTCACTGTGTGTATGTGTGTCACTGTAACTGAACTCATGGCAAAGCTATTTCTGGGCTCATCCTTCATCTACACCTCCTCTCTCATGGACAGCAACACAAAACCTGTGCAGCAAGCTTCACCATATACATACTATACATACTATACATACACACACACACACACACACACACACACAACACACACACACAAACACAGTAAACCTTATGGACACTGGGCTGTCTCAAATATCAAATCCATGTTAATCCAGCCCAGTCAGAGAGGCAGGACTGGAGATCCAGCTATCTCATACATGCTGTATATCAGGCAGGTCTTTGACTCCTGCCTGCAACTGGTTACTAGAGGGTTCATTCACATTCCAAAGCAAATTTGCCTTTGGAGACTAGCATACGTTTCCTGGTTTAGTAGCGCCAGTGGAGGAAGTAATGGAGATTAAGTGACAGACTAATGGTCTGCTGGTGCACCTAAGTGTATGTCAGCTAGTAATGGCAGTATGGGTGGGTAGCAATGCACTTTAACTTTTATACTGTAACTAAAAACAGCTGTATGCTGTATGCACAACTTTTGAGCAACAGAGGGCAGTAAAGCCTAAAATACACTCAAAGCTTGAGGCCATACAACATATTTTCTCTTCTTGTTTATGAAAGTCATTCATGTCATTACCAGTTAAAGGCATTTGATCCATCCATCACTGTCACGTCATGTCATGTTACTGTCACATAATTAAATCGGCACAATAAAGTTTGCATGCAAAAAATGCTTACAACAGCAAAAGCAAAGTGAAACTAGTGGTCAGTCATGTAACAGCATCATTTTTCTACAAATCTGCTCTTAACTCTCTCTGTATATCATTTTAATTCATTATCCTTTGTATAATCTTTGTATAATCATTATCTTTGTACTGAAGAACAAGCTGGCGCTGCCCCAGATACAAAGAATGTAGGAGTGTTGGCTGCATGGTGTGTTGTGGACAGGGAATGGCTGGTACAGATTAAGATGGGATTGAGAAGGCTCTCCTCCCATGCTTCCCTGCAATCACTTTCTGTTCCAGCAAATGTACAGACATGGGGAACATCAGAGTAACGGTTCTTTTTTATGACATTTTGATGACATGATTGACATGATCATCCACAAATTATCAGCAGTAATGGGACAACTATTCAACAAACCCTAAAGACAGCCTAACTGTCAGTAAGTTAGATGATCCTGTAAACTACCGTTGCTTTTAATTAACCACGGTCATCATAACAATAATGCTATCCCAAAATATTGTATAAGGCATTATGGCTACAGATAGTTTCTGCCTACTATTTCATAACATTAAATTAAAGTTGAACCTATATGAGTATTTTGGAGGTAGCTGTTATATTCCGTCTTCACACGTATATGTGATATATCATGTGAACTGCTCTGAGCATTTGGTGTCTCTTACCCACCTCTCTCGCTCTCTCTCTCTCTCTCGCTGTGTCTCTCTCTACCACTCTCTGTTGACAAGGTCACAATTAGAATAGTTCTTTCACCACACAGGACTTCTCAGCCACCTGTACCTCACAGAGCAAGACATCTCTGCCAAACACACACATACACACACACACACATCCTTACCTGAGAACCAGAGGCTGTTTTGTGTGAGGTGTGACTTGTAGAAGTCTGACGATCAACTCCTGGGAGCGATCCCTCACCTTTCTGGAGATCACACACACATACAGTCATACAACACATTTAGTGAACCTATACAGACACAAAAACCTCTATCCCACTGTACACATACACACACACAGAGAGACATATAAAGATAATGTAAGCACGGAGCTAAATAGGTTGGATATACAGACTCCGCAGAAGCGCACGCACGCACGCACACACATACTGAAAACTGTATGAGATTACTAAGAACACGTTTTATAATTCAGTGTAGTTATTGAGCCAGTGTAAAACGACTTCTCTTCCATTGAAATAAAAAGGTGCGATACCTTCTGCACACATTACTGTCCCGCGATATTATTTCCACTGATAAAGGATTACTCAACACTTAATCGCATATCAAACTTATGTGGAAGTATAGAAATGCAACCACACCCCTGCTGCCTAAAACAAGGTAGCAACTTATAAGTTTTAAGTGGATCAATCAAACTCCCAAAATGTGATCTTGAGTAGGCTAACTCCATGAAGTTGTGTAACTTGCTGTTTGTAGCTTTACACTACAGTTAAATTCAAGCGAACTTGCCAAGACACACACCCCTCGATACGACAGAATTCGCCCCGCGGTTACCGACAAAGCCCAAGGAAATCCGTACGTATACTCACGAGCGTCATCCAATATGCGGCGTATGCCATGGGGGAGACGGAAGAGAGAGTTTCTAGCACCGTTGGGGGGAGAAAACTCTGAAAACTGGCAGAAAGAGTGGATCGTGTTTTAGCTGGTGATAACGCCCCCTCTCTCCCGTTCTACTCAACCTCACTAACGTTCTGGTTGAAAGTGCCACTCCTGTGCGTCTGCCGTGAGAACAAGAATGATAATTGCTGCAGATGAAGCGGTTCATAGAACTATCCCTGACTGGATTAAGTCCCTTAATGATGTATGTCTTCCTCGGATTAGGGTAGTGAGGAAATAGCGTGGTTTGACTTTCACTGGTAAACTGCGCGCAGTTTCTTTTGGGGTGTTCCCAGGGTTTTCAATGGGAGATGCGCGTTACGCAATGAACCCAGTACTCTGCATTTTTAGAGTTCTTTCATGCCAGGCCCATCCCGGATTAATGACAAAGACAACATCGCCACAGAGTGTGGCAATCAGCAAGAGAAGTAATAAACAACGGCGCTGTATGATAGGCGACATATCAGCGTGCAAAAAGTTCCCCACCCCCTGTCGCTTGAAGCATCCCATAATGACATCCAACAGTTAGACTTATCAGCACGACTAATTAATCAGTCTGTCAGCTCGTCTGCCACCAAGTTATGCTCTAATAGCACCTGACAAATAAACACTCCCAGGCTTAATACATCATTTCTTCCATGCAGTCTGCCCATTTATGACTACAATAGCTGCAAAAGCACTCACCCCACGGGGCTTTTTGCGTCCATGACCCCTCTTCCTGTGCGGCATGGTTGACGTGCGGTAGGGGACGGATCTATTGTGTGCGAACGCGAAACGAGCTACAGAACCAAGAAGCACAGGCACTGATGGGTACAGTCACGGCGCACCACTGCTCCTCCCGCCCAGAATCTTGAGTCATCGGCCCGGGCCTGTAAGAGACGCTGGCAAAGGGGGAGGGTGTCGTGGCACTGTGTCAACAGGGTCTGCGCTTTTGTTCCGCGGAAGCTGTGAACTAAATGATTGATGCCGCAAGCTCTACCGCTCTATTACGCAATGATAAGCAAACATGGATATGTATAGAGAATGTGATAGATTTAGGTATGGAACTGTTCGACCGTGTCAATCATTAAATCAATACTATGCGCGTACTCACACGCCAACAACCCCCTTTATCTCTCTCTCTTCACCTCTCTCTTTCTCTCTGTGTGTGTGCGCGTGTGTATGTACGTTTCTGAATTGCATTGTATGAGCAGGATGTTATTAGCATTTTTTTTTCAGATTGTATGGAGTATGTGCACCATGCTGGGATGGAGAAGTTGGATTTCCCTCCATGTCTTATCTGATGCATACCAGCTTCCCTTTCAGCTGATCAAAGACTGATAGGAAAGGTGTGTGTGTGTGTATGTGTGTGTGTGTTTGTGTGCATGTGCCATTGTTCTTTTACTCGTTTCCACTTTATGCATACTGTATTCAGTGTACACCACACCTATTCTCACATGCTGTAAGCAACATGATTTGTACCAAACACCAACTGCAACCAAAAGCTACTGCTTGTGTTTACATACAGTGGATCCACCATGTCCGTCATGACTAGCCTGGGTCATGACACTGACAGGTGGAAAAATGCATAAGAGTGTCCTGCAGTTATGATTTCCCCTTGCCAATGTCTGAGTGAATAATATAGGTGATTATCATCAATCTGAAGGACATGTAGATTTTGTTTCACCTACACCACATCATATCACGACCATGAGTGACGCTTGAGCAATTTTACTGCGACTGCATTATACCTCAGCTACTCTGGCCTTTTGGCATATTTCCTTTGCAATGGTTCCTCCTAGTGGTTATTTTGAAAATTGAGAATGATTATCCAAATTAATTGTATTAGAACAACGGTTATGAAAGGAAATCCAAATCCAAAGTATAGATTCATTGCTTAGTGGGAAAAAAGGTCCTTTAAAGAGACCTGATTTAGACACTAAAAATGAGGAGGGTAGCCTACTTCAGTTACGTAGGTCTGTGGCAATCTCATTGCATTGACTGCTGTATTTCTGAGGGAAGCCTGCATTAAACCAGTATTTTCCCTGTTCTACTGTTGCATATATCTGATGATTATGCAATCGAACAAACAATGCACTTGTGATGGCCATCGATGTGGTGTATTTCTTTTTGTCAGTAGATGGCAGTGTTTCATGAATGTTGCTATTACCTGTTGTAGTAGTTTCAATGACTTTAAAACACAAGATGCAAAGACAGGGTTAGTCCAAGACATAAACTACATCATTGGAACATAGCCTTGTTCCAATGCAAACATAATTACCAATATTGTCATATTGTCATATTACCACATCAGCTTTTTAAAAACCCGGGATCAAGAAGGATGCTTGTTTTTCCTTCATGTTTTATCTATGTCTTTTGTTTGGCACAACTGAAAGCAAGCAGAGATGATGACAATGATGTGTCCATTTCAGGCATGCTGTAGAGAAAGAGAGACGCTTGTGAAAGTGGTAGCTACATGTCACCCTGAACCACTATCCCCCCCCATTTTCTCTACCTCTTCTCCTCGCTCCATCCCCCTTCTCTTTTTCTCTCTCAGGTCCAGAGCAGCTCTTCTGGTGCCTGTGGCTGGGAGGTGAGATGCTGAGATTACATTCAGGGTGAGAAAGCTCTGCAGTGCGTGACACAGATAACATTTACACCCACAATGAGCTACCCGCCTGTGAGTGTGGAAGTTAATGACTCCCACCCTACACAGCCATCCACACCACGACAAAATACAGAGATAACAAGGGCAACTGAGGGAGCCAAAGGGACTGAATAAGATCCTCCACAACCTTTTCTATTAAACAGACATTCAACTCAAAATGTAATTCTTCTGCCAAGGCTTTTCTGAGAAGTTTCTCAACCATCTGTAAGAGTTCTGACTCATCGCCTATGGGTTTGTCATCCTCCCTGGCAATCTCTGTTGCATTCTGATGGGACTGAATTAAGACTAATGTACATTACACTGCCAGCCATTTCACACATTTAATTCACTGAACTTTCCTCTCTTCACTGTTAACTTGATATTGTATTTATTACATTTGGTAAATCTCTTAGTAACACTTTACGGTAAGGGTACATGAATTATCATGAATTCATGCATGAATTATAATGATTTATTTCTTCATTCCTTAATATCTCATGAATCATCAGGAATTGATATGAGTTTGTCATTCGTGACCTCATACATGAACAGCACATCACCAAATGCATTAGGTACGGTGGACACACCATTATGAATTATGATTTATTAGCATGATCATGACTATTTATTTTTCTGCCAAAAAAGTGGTCCTCATTCGGTAACACTTTAAGGTAAGGGTACATGAATTATCATGAATTTATGCATGAATTAATTCATGATTTATGTATTGCTTCATTCCTTAATATCTCATGAATCATCAGGAATTTACATGAGTTCATAGTCTGTCATTCGTGACTTCATACATAAAACAACACATCAACTAAAGCATTTAGGTGGGCACATCATTATGATTTTTGATTTATGATCATGATGATTTATTTTTCTGCCAAAAACGTGGTCATCACTACTCAAATTCTGAATTGAACACAATTTGTGCAGTTCTCTAAACACATGCCATTGTTCACACTTTAATTGAGGGGCCACAAACATGATGAACTCATAGTTAACCTTAAATTCATGTAATCATTATGATCATGCTTAAGAAATCATAAATCATAATGATGATTACCTCTTTACCTAAGAACCTACCTCTTTACTTAATGTGTTGTTCATGCATGGAGTCATGAATGAGAGACTTTGAAATCATGTCAATCCCTGATGATTCATAAGATATAAAGGAGTGAAGTAATGCATAAATCATGAATTAATTCATGATAATTCATGTACCCTTACCGTAGAGTGTTGAATTGAACCTTTTTAACATGATGAAATAAGGCATTTCTTAGATTTACTTTGCAATGTGGGGGGGACTTACTTGACAAAGTTGAATATATTACAAAGACATAATCATCTTTAAATCCTTAATGAATGGTGTTTTGGAAAGTGGAATTTCTAGAAACAGAAACGATGAGAAACAGGGAACATTTCAGCCCTTCAGTGACGTGTCTCTACATGAGATAAACAAGTTTATCTCCTTCTCTATCCTCACTCTACTAGCACTAATCTTGCACTACTCTCTGTCACCATCACTCTATCCTCTCTCAGTCTCTCACTACTATCCCCAATCTTAGCACTCTCTGTCACCATCCCCACTCTCTCTCCTCTCTACTAGCACTACCCTCAATCTTATCCCTCACCACTAGCACTCTCTGTCACCATCTCTCTCTCTCAATCTCTGTCTCTTTCTGTTCTCTCCATCTCTTTTGTGTGGTGGATGTATGTTCAAAAAAAAAAAAAAAACACCTGTTCACTGAGGCCCCTCCCCACCCTTCCCCCTCCTTTGTTAAGGACTTTGGCTATTTATATAAAAACTAAGTTGTTACTATAATTATTGTTTTGAAGCCCTTCAGTGCCACATGGTATCCACAGATGTCACCATGCCGTTTCTCTCATGTGCTCAGTTTGAAGGTGCCAGGTATTAGTGTGTGTGTTTAAGCAATTAGGGGAATTGATGCTAATGCTGAAGTTCAGATACGATACGTGTGACCTTCTGTCACACAACAGAGGCGGACAGTGTACACAGCTTCATTACTTGAGTAAAAGTACAGCTACCCTTTGCTAAATTTTACTCAAGTACAAGTAAAAGTACAACAGTCAGATGTCTACTTAAGTAAAAGTACTGAAGTACTTGTTTTTAAAAGCACTTGAGTATCAAGAGTACAAGAGTAGCCTACTTTTTCTAAATACTGCATTACTACTGCCACAGTGCTTACATTTATGTAAAGAAACGTCATACATGGAGTAATGAAAAATGTTAATGTTAATACCTTAGAGAATCATTATCTAAAAGGAATTGAAAGTAAAATCAAGTCATTTTCATCTTTTTACCATGTTGCCAGGGATGGGCAGTATTTCTAATACATGTATTTAAAATGCGTATTTCAAATACAAAATGCTATTTTGTAATTGAAACACTTGAAGCGAAAACTATGGTTTGACTCCCTAATGAAGGCTTGTTTGCCGAAACGCGTCAGAGTTTTTTTAAAGGTTTAAATGTAACCAAGCCAACAAAATAAAGGCTTTTTAACCTTTGACAATTGAGAGTGCCTTGGAATCCCCTGTTTTTCTCTCATCTACATTTTCCCATCCAAAGAGCACCTCAAACAAACAAATTTGAGTCCAGGAAGCGCTCCTAGACAGACATTTTTTGAATCATTAAAGGTCTCATTCACTGAGAAACCGTTTAATACTTGTTACTTTCGAAATACTATAGCTCACTCCAAGTTGCATATGCATGCTACACGTGAAAATGATCTTCTACCCCCATTGCCCGCGATTAGCCAATGAAAGAAAATACCGCGGAAAAAGAAGCGAATCAGAAAGAGCCCTTCCCAATGAGGCGAAGGGAAACTGATTATTCATGGCCCCTCACCCCCACCTTGGCTTGTGAACGCCTACAGGAAGACTGGAAGATTTTTCGCGGCTAGGGATTGTCTCTCTGCAGCTAGTAGGAGTTAACAGCAAGTTGCTAACATGGCGGAAAAAAAATCGTGCCTGTGTTATTTGTGGCAATAACACATCAATGTTGCATGTCTTGCCTTAGAAACATGAGTTGAGGAAGAAATGGTTCGGATTTATTGTTGGAACACCACCACCCAAGTAGTGCAACATTAGTTCTGTGTTCCAATCATTTTGGACCACAGTCACTGCCTACAGTTAGAAAGTGGTTTTGCATCGATGTTCTGAAAACCTGGTTCTGTACCGTCATGTTGATCGACCACCAGCTCACAGGCTGTAAGTACAAACAAACTTTTCCACCTAAGGTCTGTTACAAAATAGCATGTTCATATTCTTCACGTTAGCATGCATGAAAAGGGTACAAGCTAGGCTTAGGCTAGCCTATATTACAGGAAGCTACACCAGGCACGTAACTGAAGTGTTCTGTTCAAGCGTGTAAAATCAGAGAATGTCTAATAGGAAGGGCTCTGGTAAAATCCATTAGAGGAATGGACTATTTTCCCGAACGTAGCCTACAGGCCACTAACACGCCAGGTGTAGCTACTTCCATTGATTAGGCCATTAGGCCTATTGGAAGCTAATTGTTGCAGTAACGTTACATAACGCGAACGGAATGCTTCAGTTACGTGCCTGGTGTAGCTACACTCATAAGAAACTGACCACACTACCCAAAGATTTAGCTTGTTGAACCTATAATCTTCTAACCTAAGTGTTAAACCACAAATAATAATATTAGCAACAATATCTTATGCTCAACTAAGTACGGGTATTGTTCTAGTCTAAACAGGGAAAATCAAAAACACAATACCCGTGCACTATTAGGCTAAGTTGCTATCACTAGAGCTCAGGTATTTACACTTCAGTCTAATTTATGTCTTCTTGCCATTATTACATTGACCTTTGTAGGCCTACAATGATGTTTTGTTTGATTACTTGCTGTTTACTTAGTGTTTTGTATGTCTTCCAGAGCACATCCTCATGTCAGGCTACACAGCTTTCTAGCCTACATTAGGTCATCACGTTAGAAGCAAAGGTTTGTGATCTAACTTTTATCGTTGTTAGTTTCTAGAAGTCTTTTTCTAGTAGGCTAATACAGGTTCTTATGTGCTCGTCAATGTTTGGGAAAGTCAATTCATGGATTTCTTCAGGTCACTTTCCACAGGTGTATAAAATCAAGCACCTCGATTATGAATGTAGACTGCATGGTGCTTGATTAATACACCTGTGTAAATGGACCTGATGAAACCCATGAATTGCATAAGATAGAATTGATATTACCGAATGTCTTCTTGTGGGTGTGCTACTTAGTAAATCATACACCTTACCACAGTCACTAAAATATTTTTGTTTCCATTGTGCCAGTACAGTTTTGTGTGAGATAGTGAATGTCCTGTGTACTATTAGTATCTTGTAACTTGACAGTAATACACATTTATTTACCCAAACAGAATACTTCATGAAAAGTATGAGTATTGATACAAGCACTTTGGATACACCATGGGCATGGGGGCCTGCTACCTCTACTGCCATCAATCCTGTTCATCCAAGGCCAGCTAGAAGACCTCCGGGTTGATCAAGGAGGAGGAGGATGATGGCGACATCTCCACAATAACACCTGATGGCTCCACCTATGGCCCAAGCGCAATCAAAGAGCAATGTAATAGAATCATCACAGCCAACGAATGTGTTTTGTGTGTTGTCCCTTCCGGATCCCAAGGACAATACAAGCGAGCTTGCAACTCAGACCTTTTTCCTAAATAATCCCAGCACCATCTTACAAAGGATCTGTAGGCCAGATGTCTGCATCGTCTGGCAAAAGAGGACATTGTTAATTCTATGCATAGTTTGGATGTTCTTGTTTTGTGTTTGCATTATTTTAATAGACTGCAATATTACTATTTGTCAGTGTTTCCGCGGACCACCTAGCAAAAAAAAAAAAAAAACAGTAGACCTACTTCAACAGTATATTACACAATAGGCCTTCTCACTGAACCACCTTGCTTATGGTGTCAGAGGATTCATATGATTTAAACTGGCATAGGGTTACATCAGTGTTGCAGAACTGTTTGGATTTACATACAAGTTGGTTCAATATTGCAAACAACTCCTCTATTATATTTTACCACATCTACTTGTGGAACACTTGAGACCTTGCGGACCACGCTTTGAGTACTGCTGTATGTAAATATAATAAAGTTATTTATTGAAAATGGACCTGTTTTGTATATTTGTTTTAGGAGTTTCATCAGTTTTGTCCCTTTTAAGCTAAAGGTTTATCTTATCTTTCATATCTTCTGTCTCACAGAAGGCCATAGTTGTCATAGTCCGAATGTTTAGTGCATTTTTGAAGGGAGTACATTATGCTAAGGCAGACTGGTTCTAATCCTGGGTACAGGGTCATACAGACAACAGGGGTACTGGTGTTGCCCATTTTTCTAACCACATGAGCAATCCCCTTATGAAAAAGTAGTATAGGAATCTTATAGTATTTGGGACAAAATATTATAGTAATCTTATAAAAAATAATTGGGACATACTGTAAAAGTACTACTAATAACTATAATATCCTGTAACCGCTATAGTTTTTCTATAGTAGTCTTAGAGTACCTATAGTATGTCCAAATACTATAGTATTCCTATAAGATTGCTGTAATATTTAGTCCCAAAATACTATAGTAGGCTACTTTTTCTGTCATACGTGACAGAAAACAACTTGAGTAGGCTAACCTCTGCCATTGTCAGGCTATCAAAGCCATAGTTCTCATTACCGGAGAAGTCTTGCAGCACACATTCTCTGCTTCTGTAGGTATTCTGGTACAATTCCAACAAAATATAGCTAGGTAGGCGTGTTTGCATTTAGATCTATATATATATATTGGGCTATGACCAAGCAGGGCTGCCAACTTTTCAAAAAACCTTGGAGTGAGATTTGGTGGGGCCAACCAACATTTTGCTGCGGAAATTTTTGTTTGGCTCATTCAGCATTATACCGTACAATAAAAAAAAACGTCCATCAGTGGTTCTCAGGTGTATGGACCAGGCATGGACGGATTATGAACTTTCGGGGCCCTGGGCCCACGTATGAAGGGCTCCCCACTAATTGTCGCATATGTGGAAGGGGGGTTTGGGGGTCCTCCCCCAAAATTTTTTTCATTTGTTTGATGTGATTTCTGGTGCATTTTGGTAGCTCAGAAATCTAGACACACCCTAGCGGCAGCAAATTACATTTACTTCCAGGGCTAGTCTAGCAACTCTCCGTTGGCTTGTGAGCTCGAAAAATTAAACTTCTATCAGGCCAATCAAATCGTCTAGTCGTTAGGGGGGCATAACATAATGATTGATGGCATGAGTTGCAATGGTTTGGCTTGAATTCCCTGAAAACAAAGAAGATGGATATTGCTGTTGGCCAACAGTGTGACAAAGTTAAGCTTGTTTTGAGATGGCAAAAGTTTGAACTAGCCAACTAGCTCGGCTGGTGGGAAGCGATGGGACTCAGTGCTGTCTATTGCGTGCAGAGGGAATTTGAAAGACAACCGATTATCCGCCCCTCCGGACTGAGCACTCGCGAGCGTTTTAATGTGGGTCTGGCTCGTCAGGCTAGCATTTTGGGGATGGCCAATACTAAATTCAATCAGATTCATAGCCTACATCCTGATGTGTTGATATTGAGGCAATGATTCCATGCAAAGGCTTGGGCTTCGGGGCCCCTGACACCTTGGCCCCTGGGTCTGGGCCCGGAAGGCCCGTGCAGTAATCCATCCTTGGGACCAGGGTCTCAGAGTTAAATGAACATTGGTATCAAAGGGATCTAGCCTACTACTAGGACCATGGGCGTCCGGAGGCATTGTGAAAGTGGGTGGGACATTTCAGAGAGGGGGGTATGGGGTCCTCCCCAGACCCATTTTTGGACTAGATGCAATTTCCTGAATTCTGGTACATTTTAACAGGTTATTTAGATACTTCTATATAACAAAAATAAAGCCAGCCTACTGAAATTAATAAAAAAAAGTAAATCATGCATAATTTAAAAATAACTCAATAGGCTACTTGGCTCGCAATAAGGTTTCCATTACAGCACCGAGATGTTCAATGAACATGGCGGATGGTTTGTTTGAAATCCCGACACTCTTTCAACTACATGGAACGTAATAGTGATCATCAAATACCTCCCAGATTTCAGTGCCCATCAGTCCCAACATTTAACAATATAATCAAACAGTCCAAAAGTAAATTAAATATCAAACTAAACTGTGAATCCAATGAAAATGACAATGAAGCACTAAACAGATGCTGAAAACAGCACTGGTATTTCGCACGGCAAAAGTGAGGGGGTCCAAACTAACAATTTTAAAAAGTGGGTGGGTGTTTTGTAAGAATTTAAGAAGTGTTTGTATATTTTAACTTTTAAATGCATCAATCAGGTGCACTTTCAAAATAAATTCAGAGGTCAGACTTGCTTATTTTTATGGAAATATTTGTGCTGTAGCCTAAGCTATTTTGCACTTCAGAATTATAACCATGCACACACAGGTGGAATAGTTAGGTGATATTGCAATAAGTTCACAACCACAAAAACATATGCTACATTTCACAGTTCAGAAATGTTAAAAAATGTGTTGACATTTCAGCACTCCATGAAATTATGCAGAAGTGGTCACCTGTGTTATTCAGCTAGTTTATTTAAGATAATATATTGGTCATTGTAATGGCCATAGCCTACATGCTATTCCTTTTTCAGGATGTACCCATATCTGCATGATGTGAATGTTTGCATATGGCTTATGTCAGGCTTTATATCAATATTTGTGTCTCGTTATTTGATTTTCTTCATATTTTTGCATTAATGTCACTAGGAAGCATGGCAATATAAATGTATTCATTTATCTGTAATGGGATTGGCTGGAACCTGACAATATAAGAACTATGATAGCGGGATATGGCTGAGCAATTTACAAAAATGTATGTAGGCCTACTGACAAATAGTTTACGTTAGAATACATTATAATTTCGCCCCAATGAGGCTATGTAGAAATGTGTTGCAATTTCAAAACCGGATTACTCAGGAACCACTTATTGCACAAAGGCATGCTCTATATCCCATCGTATTCGGTAAGGTTTGCTGTTTATTGTGATATTGGGTTTGCCCACGTTGTGTGAAGGGTTAGTGAAATATTAAGCCGAGAGTAATGGGTGTGCACTGTGTGCAAAATGCAAATATGATTAGCCTAAATTACACGTCGGTTCAATGTTAATTTTCTCGCGAACCATATATCACAGCAACTTGGCG
Organism: Alosa alosa; assembly: GCF_017589495.1. Taxonomy (NCBI): domain Eukaryota; kingdom Metazoa; phylum Chordata; class Actinopteri; order Clupeiformes; family Clupeidae; genus Alosa; species Alosa alosa. The sequence goes on along the minus strand of NC_063200.1, from coordinate 28,772,803 downwards.
CTAATAATAGCTTAGATTCCGCACGTTCACCTGATGTGTGATATCATATGTATAGGTTTAGTTTAGTTGAACCTCATCTGCCAGGTATTTGACCTACCAGGTTGACACTTCAGCGTGAAAAATACTCAATAATACTCAAAGCATAGCCTACCTGAAGCCGGGGAAATGCATGGGGAATGCGCCTGGGACGGCTTCTGAAGTAGCATCGCAAATGAGAGAAAATTTATAAAATTCCACAGACAGGGGGTGCTCTTGAACCTCTCACCGTCTCTGAAAGCATAACCGTGGCTCAACAGGTAGATCTATAGATAGGCTAAACTCATTTTTCAGGCATCTGACCGACCGGGTTGACACTTCAGCGTGAGAAATCGGGGGTGTGGCGTGTGAGTGTGTGAAACCAATCAAATGCGTGTGTCTCACGGCCAATGCGTGAGAGTTGGCACCTATGCCAAGTGGTCTTTCAATGATAGTATCATGGAATTCAAACCAAAACCAGAGACGGTTGATAAAGGATCTTTGCCATAACTATCTAGCTATTCCGATAGCATTAGCAGGCTAGGTCAGTGGCTGAACTGCATTTCAGGGTGCTTACCTGTGTTGTGAAGTAAAATATCTACTAGGAAGATTGCAAAGACTTTTGACTGTGTAAAGAAATAGGTCTTTATTTTAAAACGTTTCCAACTGTTTATTACTTGAAAGCAAGATGACGATTGTCACAACGTTTACCTCTTTTTAGGAGAAATTTTAAGCTGACAGGCAATTGTTACCATTCTATTAAACCAACGTTCACCGACAAACGATCAGGAAGCGGTTCTTCTTCCTACTCGAATATTAGGATCAAACACATGAAGTTGTATCTCCGAAGACATTTTGTGCAACAGTTTTGACTCGAGTTTTAGCCAGGTTTTAGCACTGTAAAGTTGAATATGGAGCATAGCACAGGCAGAATCGATGAGGATGCACTGGAGGAAGCGTCACAGTACTGTTAGCCAATCAGAGGTGAATTCATTAGCATGTCATTAATATTCATGACTAGAGGCGAAATCCAGTCGTTCCTCCCCGCCCACCTTCCCCACCAAACTAGAACAGCATGAAACACACGCAGGACAGCATTTTTTTCACCAAAACCGGCTCACAGGGCATTCATCAATACTACAGACCACTGCAAAATTAATGAAAAAACGATGAGATGAGACCTTTAACTTGTTCAGAAAATGTAAATAGTCCTGCGAGGTGGGGCCACAGGTTGGCCACAGGTTGGCACATTCCCGGGATGGACCTGCTGCATCTTCATCCATTGTTTCGTCCATGGTTTCGTCTCTTATGTAAATCTGACCATGGAGTTGACTTTGGTGGAACGCTGAAGGTGATTGCTGATAGGCTGTCCCAATCAGTGGCGCCTGCACAATCCAATCACGTTTGAGAGGGAAACAACAAATTGAGGGTTTCCAGGATTTTTTTTTTAGAAGTAGTAACGGGTACTCACGGTTATGGATAGAAATGTAGTGGAGTAAAGAGTACAATATTTGCCTCTCAAATGTACTTGAGTAAAGTCATGAGTACTCCCCAAAAATGATACTCGAGTAAAGTACAGATCCCTCAAAATAGTACTCAAGTACTGTACTCAAGTAAATATACTCCGTTACTGTCTGGCTCTGTCACACAACAACAACTACCTAAGAGACGTCATGACCACGACAGTGCTGACAAGCATACTCAGACATAATTCTCTCAATGGATCTGACAGAAAATTACCACAGTTCATAAAAAAATCTCAGTGGCTGACATCACACTGACAGTTGGAGAAGTCTTGATCAGATATATTCCAAAAACTCTTATTTGTTGTTGTAAGATACATGTGTGTCTAGGCATTCACAGAGACTGTGTTGTGTGGCTCTAAGGTGGAGTGTGACTGACAGACCATTCAATACTGAAAGCCATCAACTTAATGTGAACAAACAGCCAATTGACTCCCACGCAAACCACAGTACTGACAGGAGAGAGAGGATAGAAGAAAGGACACGTTTGCTTTCTCTCTTCATCTTCACCCAGTTACACTCACACACAGAGAGAGAGAGAGAGAGAGAGAGAGAGAGAGAGATTTCGGGTCTGACGAGATCAAGTCTTTATTACAAACCCAGGTTCTGGAGGAAAAATATGAGAGTTAGAGGTAACTGCACCTCCTCACAACAGACAATTCCTTTGATAGTTAATACACTAGCTAGACCTCTCCCCAAACATTTATTCTCTACCAGATAGCTGTAGATAGCTGTATCTACAGTAGGTGTAAGGTGCCGTTTACACGACGCCGTTTTTTGTGAAGTCAATGTGTGAGTATGTTTCCACTACCACTTCTACTACTACTACCAGCACACGATGGATCTGATTTTTCCTGTCCATGTCTCCTGTCCCCTTGAGATCTCCCCAGTGTGACTGTAACACCACAGAGGGATTCAATAGCCCCACATGTAAACAAACCTAGTGTGTCTTTTCTTTGTCTTGACCTGAGAAGACCTGAGCAAATTCAATGCACATGTGTGTGTGTGTGTGTGTGTGTGTGTGTGTGTGTGTGTGTGTGTGTGTGTGTGTGTGTGTGTGTGTGTGTGTGTGTGTGTGTGTGTGTGTGCATACATGCATGTCACAGGTTATAATGTATCAGGTTCTGTCAAACACTCTAGATTAGATTTGAATCACGCATGCATGTTTATTTAAGCAGAGAACATTACAGGAATATATGTCTGCTCTGCCATGGCTGCCATGGTAATCTCTTCATGTTTACATTTTTCACACCTCAGATGGATATCAGACTGTGTTGCCCATGAACAGAGTAGGAGGGGGAGGGGACAGATAAAACCATCTACTGATCGACAGATCGATCACGGTAAGCTCTTATTCACCCTTTATTTTGTTCTTTCATACTTGTAACTTCACTATAAACCTCTAAGTCCTTTGCTGCTTTTCAGAATTGTTGCTCTGAGCCAACAGCCAATGCTCACAGGGACAGACCGATCAGTTGAATTTCACAAGATGCTTGTGTCACTGATAAGGCCACGCGCGATAGGAAGGAGAGAGCAAAGGCGTTGCTATGACGACCACATATCCCTGACAAATTGGTTTAAAGAAGAGAAGAGGGGATGAGAGAGACAGAGAGACAAAACAGAAGAGGTAGACACACAGGCGGAGAGAGAGAAGAAAGAGAAAGAGAGAAGTCAGAGGATAAAATGATGGTTCAGGGTGACATAAAGGCTTCATTTCAGTCCATCTCAGTTTTTTCACTCCTCAGTTCCAGTCCTGTACCACCATTTGTAATCCTCTCAGATCTATCCTCAAACCTCTCCCACGAGATTATCTTTTCATTCCAGTCTGTTTCTCTTTCATCTATTGTGATCTTCAAACAGACAATCAAATGTAGTAATTTCCTGACCTGCATGACATCTAGCAATTTGTTATCCTTTCATTAAGAGCTGTAATGTTGCGAGCTGCGAATGTGGTCAAATAACATGACATATTTGAACATGTAAAGAGGCTATGTTATAAAACCTATCTGTGACGTGTAACACCGTGGCCCTAGTGCAAAATGTATTTACATTGTGATAGGATGACAAAATATTGTGTACTGTATGTGTGTGTGTGTGTGTGTTTGTATGTTTGTATCTGTGCATGTTTGTGGGGGTGGGGGTGGTATTTGATGGTCTGTACTTGTTTCTGTCTTCGGAAACCCATCGTTGTATTCAGTGATGATGATGTGTGTATGATAAATGAGGAGTGCAGATTTAAACAAAGACCCTGATGCCATCCACACAAGCCACCAGTGCCCACCGAAATTAATCTACTGCCCGTGGCTTATTGCTGGCATACTTTTATTCCCAAAGCCCTTCGTTAACCCTCACCAATAGGGTTTCTGAGAAAGCTCAGAAAAGATCAACCCCACTACCCACTCCATCCCTTGTCCCTTCATGTTCTGCAGGCAAGCACTTCTGACAAACTCATAAACCTTCAACAGGTGTTGTTTTTCTGCCTGGATCGAGGTGGATGGGTTGTCCTGGGGGCTCTCTGCTGGTGCACCACCTGCTGCTCGTGCACTGGCCCTCCATTAGGCCCTGCGTCCATTACAGTGACACTAAAGTCCACTGGTGTCATTTAACAGCCCATTACACTCAGCTCAACATGCTGCTGCTGCTGCGCTTGGGTAGGAGGAAAGCACAGCGCAGAGGCGATAGGATCTGATGAGGTTTTTCCGATGTGTGTGTGTGTGTGTGTGTGTGTATGTGTTTGTTTGTGTTGTGTTTGTGTGTGTGTGTGTGTGTGTGTGTGTGTGTGTGTGTGTGTGTGTGTGTGTGTGTGTGTGTGTGTGTGTGTGTGTGTGTTTGTGTGTGTGTGTGTGTGTGTGTGTGTGTGTGTGTGTGTGTGTGCATGTGTGTGGGTGTGCGTTTGCCTGTGTGAATGTGTGTGTGTTGATGCAATCACTCTGCCAGCTCTGTAAATAGCCAGCTCACTTTTCCCCTGGTAGAGAGGGAGGTGACTTGACTGTGTAAGTGGGCACACATCCTTATCTTTTTGTCCTTAGATCAAACCTTATGGCATATTTGACAGTAAAACTGTGCTGTGCTGTGTTGTTTCAGATCATTTGAGAGCCTTTATTTAGTATACAGTGTTTCTGTAGGTTAGTACTATGTATTGAAATGTAAATGAAAACGTTCTTAACGATATTTATGTTCTTGATGGTTACTGGAACCTGTTCCATCCAGCTATTCATCTCACCCCCTTTTCCCCTCTCACTGAATGTAGAGTCAATGGACTGCCAAGCAAACAGGCTAAACAAGACCACAGAAGGATACTATTTATCCCACTCTGCTGGCTGAGACTGTACACACACACACACACACACACACACACAAACAGTAGTCAGGCAAACAGATGCTTTGTTGAGGCCATCGATAAGCTGACAAAATAGCCCCCTGATGGCAGCAGGCCAAACGTTTGCGTTGCTGTTCAAGAGCAAGTCACCATGAGGAGACAAGGGCATGGAGATTAGATGGAGATATCAGCCCCATCTAGTGCTGCTCGCCTGATCTCATTCCTTCCTCTGCCCTTCTCTCCTCTCCTCTCTTAATCCCCACTTTCAACTTTCTTCGCATATAAAGTCAATGACGACATGAATCACCTCCTCCTTTTTGTCCTTTTTACATGTCTGTTAACTATGTGCAGTGGGACAGAATGACAGTGCAAATGCAAACAGGTGTTGCTAGGTAGTGGAGCATTACGCGTGGGCCCTGCCGAGAACCTATTTGCTCAGGGCTCTAATACAGAAGGACCGCTTTTCCACACTCCTCGCCTCTCCGTCATATCCTCTCTCGTTTTCCTGCACTCTCGGCACAATCGTCTCTTTGCTACAGTAGGGGTTAAGTCAAACGTCACATATGCTGCTTCACTGCAGTGAAAACTGGACCCATGTGACTCAACATGAAATATATAAATAGTGTTTAATGTTTTGAAGAAAATATGTAGGCTAGACCCAAAGGTACAGGCAGAACATTTTAGGCTAACAAATAATCATAGTCTGAGAATTGTAGCAGTAATAGGCTTTATCAAACAGGAAAAACAAGCAGTAATAGGCTATATCAAACAAGATGTTGTGCGTTGGAAGTGGGTTCCGTGTTTTATGTGACTGTATTGTTTTATAAATATCTGCACGAGGGATTTTTTTTTTCAGACAATAAGCACTATCTATTCACGTTAGGATTATTTGAACAGAAAAAGCGAAAGAGGTTATCAAAAAAAACAGACGTTGCGACAAGCGAAGCTTGTTGCCTAATGTGTGATTGTCAAAGAAAATATTTGTCAAAACTCAGCAAAGGCTACCAGATCAGGGTTTATGTCCTTGATCCTTTACAACAGCAAAAATGTTTTACATTTGTAAATGTTTGTTTTTCATGGATCACAATTCAACATGGATTGTTTTTTTGCCTCTTGGATTGTGTCAAGAGCCTGCGTGTTAAAGAGCTGAGCAGTTATAAAAAAATGCATAATGAAACCCTGAAACGGTAAAATATATGTGATTCTTGGCTTCATTTTATACATTGTCGTTGGCTATAGATTACGATAGATTAATGAATACATGTAATGTAGATCATTATAGGCGCTTAAGCGAGTCTCTCTGTCCATGGTACTGAAACTGCAACTCAGTGACGTGGGTCCAGTCAGCGCGTCACCAGAAGGAGGTGAGGCGAGAGCATCCTTAGAGATGCCTTTCTCGGAGGACAAAAATGGATGAGACATAGCCTGTCTCTGTCTCAAGGTTGTGGAAGGAACTGTGGACATGCCATCCATCTAAGTAGCCCTCACCACAACGTTTGGGAAATTATAACGATGGAAAACCATTCAGCAAGGTTCAGCAAACGTCTCACAAACCAAGGAAACATAGTGACAGCCTATAGACTACGGTTTGGGGTCAAGCCTCAGCAAAACCTCGTCTGCAAAGGACTCTAGAAGTTATTTTGCAGTGTATGAATCCATGCAGTGGCAATGGAGAATGTGAGATCCAAAGAGGCATGTTTATCATACATGAATTCCAGTGCTCTGCTGTCTTCGTCGGAATAAGAAGGAGATGGTTATTTTTAGATGCACCCCTATCCCCCTCCCACCCTCTGCTATCCTCTCTACCCGCCCTCCGCCCCCTCGGGACCCGTGTCAGCGTCCTACCCCAGGTAGATTCGAAATTGACGTCAGACCCCATCGTAGTTTGACGTGCGGACGTCCCCACCCCTTCCCACGATTCGCTCCTCCGTACATCTCAGAATTGTTTCATTACACGTAAACGCAGCTCAAGAATAGTTTCCTCACCTATATACTCATTTAGGCGTAGAATAACAGTGTTCGTGAGGAACAAAACACTAGACCACAAGATTGTAACGGATATTCTTACTATTTATTTTATCGTGTTTTAGTGTTCTCCACTGCTATTTTGCCTTTGTCCAGTCAGACACGCATAGAAATATATTGTTTCTCTATAGTAGCCAGACATCTGAGATGGAAGTGAGATGTTGCGCCTTGGTTATGCACAGTATTCTTGTAGCTCTTTGTATTGTCGTGTCCCGGGTGAACGCCTTAGCGGCGAACAGACAGTACCTGAACGAGTGGGCTGTGGAGATTCCCGGGGGTATCGATGCTGCCAGCGCAATCGCCAGAGAGCTCGACTACGAACTAATCAGACAGGTAGGCACGACCGAATCTCACGATCAAAATTCATTATGCTGCCGCTCCTGAACTAAGCTGGTGTCGATGATGAGTAGGCCTACGGCTTTCAACCTCTTTGCTTTATTCATGGGCTGATACACTTTGCATGTGTATCAGGAGAAGGAGAAGATCAGGAGCCCTGTTGCCTCTAGCCATGTTGCCAGGAAGTGTAGTTATCTTTTAATTGTTTTGTTTGTGGCATATTTTTGTGTCAAAAACACGAAGAAAGCTTTTCATTGATCTCTTAAAATGTTGGTTATTTTTATGAAAACAACGCAATATGACTTTTAAATACATTTTCCTTAATGAATGAGTCGACATAGCGCAGCGCTGACTCCTGATTCCCTATTTATTATCAGATAAAGATATTCTGCTTCTACATAACTAGTGAGAGCCTATTTTAATATGCAGCGTTTTCTCGAACATGTGTTTCACATGAGTTAGTTACTTGGTCATGTCTTTATTTGATATCTGTGAGTTGCACATGTTTTAAAATGGTCTGTAAGGAGTAGTTCCTGAAAGGCAACATTAACATGTCTGGGAATCAGCACAAGACTGACTATAAGATATTTAGTTGACATATATTGACGATTCTGCGCATAATGTGATGCCAAACAATTAGTAGCCTAACAGATGTTTCGGATGGGGGTATTCATGGGTCCCTTTCCACAGGTGTATAAAATCAAGCACTTATGAATGTAGACTGCATGATGCTTGAGTAATACACCTGTGGAAAGGAACTGATGAAATCCATGAATAGCCTATGACTGGAAACGTAGAGGGCCCGTTTGTTGACTAGCAGACTCTATGTAAACATAAATTAATTGCATCGGCGGAAGATTCCGGTCTGTGCACACAGTATTGCCATTGTTCACTTCCGATGTTGAACGTCACCAATGAGGACTAGACATTTCACCTCCTTTTCTGAGTTATAAATACATAGCAGAATGTATTTAAAACGAGATTACATGCGTTTGAAGTAGGCTAATACCTTCCTGTAATATTAAAATGCAAAATTTAGTTGCATTTCTTTGCCATTTTCTGAATCTGAAACCACATTGACTGCATACCACCTATAAGTAGTGATATCATGGAAAGTCGGCTCTAGAAATTCCTATATTCCTTTTTATATTAATTTATAGGGTTTCCAGTTTTCCTTCAGTACACCATAGCCATCTTTATCAACACATAGGCTATAGATGACATGATTATATTAACCATTAAATCACAGCTACAATATATTTTGTGCAATTCTGGCACCACCTATGGCTAAAGAGTACAAATCTATATTTTTCACTTGAAGAACCAGAGATATCTGTAGATTTTTAAATATGTTTGGAATAGGTTAGGCAAAAACAATACTCCAAGGAATTAATTTACTGTTCTCCACAGATTGGGGCACTGGAAAATCTATATTTGTTCAAACACCGGAGTCATCCTAGCAGGGCCAAAAGAAGTGCCGACCATGTAACAAAGAGGCTCGCCGAAGATGACCGGGTAAGAGATCTCCTGTTGTTCATCCTATCTCTATCTGTCTGTCACGTGTGTGTGTCCAAAACCCTGTTTCCAAAAAGGTTGGGATGCTGTGTGTAAATTATAAATATAAACAAAATGTGACATCATGTAAATGAAAAAGAACATGGACATCATATAAAATGTTGAAATTGACTAATTGGTACTATTCCATGAAAACTATAACGCTGAATTTGAATTGGATGCCGGCAACACATCTCAAAAAAGTTGCAACAGGGGCAACAAAAGGCTGGGAAAGTCTAATGTTAATGAGAACACAAGGAGGAACATTTCACAACTAATCAGATTAACGGGCACCATACATTGTGCATAAGAAGTGCATCGCAGAGAGGCAGAGTCAGAAGTATACAGATGTATTCATCACTCTGAGAAAAACTGTGTGGGCAAATAATGCAACAATTTGGGAATTTTCCACATCTGCAGTGTAGCACATAATATCAATAAAATATTCAGAGAATCCAGAGAAATCTTTGTACACAAGAGACAGGGCCAAAAACAATATTGGATGGCTGTGATCTTTGGGGCCTCAGGTGGCACTGCATTAAAAACATTACATTACATTTAGCACACACTTCTTGACCAAAGTGACTTACATATGTCAGCTATATTACAACGGATAACATTGTCCCCGGAGCAGCTTGGGGTTAAGTGCCTTGCTCAAGGGCACAACGGTGGAAGCCAGGAATTAAACCGACAACTTTCAGGCTACTGCACGCTAGCCCAGCTCCTTTACCACTACACTACCACCGCCCTATAAAAAACAGGCCTGTTTCTGTAACTAAAATTATATTTGCATGGACTCAGGAAAACAGTTTGATTATCCATCCACAAATGCTGGTTGACACTGTATCATGCAAAGAAGAAACCATATTTAAACAAGATCCAGAAATGCCGCTGTCTTGTCTGGGCCAGAGCTCCTGTATTTATCCTGTATTTTGAAATCATGAATTCCGCATCCTTCTGGCTAAAGAGTAGAAGGACTATCCATCTTGTTATTAGTGCTCAGTAGAAAGGCAGGGTGCATTAGTGTGTATGGAATGAGCAGCTTGCACACCTGGAAAGACACCATCACGGCAACATTTGCTGCCATCCAGTCATGGAAGGCCATGAATATTTCAGGAAAACAATGCCAAGCTGCATTCTGCACTCATTACAACAGTATGGCTCCATAGTAGAAAAGTCCAGGTGCTGAAAATACCTGCCTGGAGTCCAGACCTGTCACATTTGGTGCTTCATGGAATGAAAAACATGAAGACCACAGGCTGTTGAGCAGCTGAAATCTTATATCAGAATGGGAAAACATTTCATTATCAGAACTCCGGCAACTGGTCTCCTCAGTTCCCAAATGTTTAGAGGCTATTGTTAAATTAAGAGGTGATGCAACACAGCGGTAAACAGTGGAAAAGTAAATATTATATACATATATTTTATATATATTATATAGTTTACATGTTTTGCATCACAAAATGTGCATGTTTTGCAATCATAAATATCGTAACTCCCCCTATTTCCACCGGTCCCGTATTTCCACCGTCTTGCGTGTATGTGTCACTTAATATCCATTTCTATACAAACCAAGACAGCGGACTCCTATAGAAACGCAACCACGCACAACATAGGTGTATCTAAATTAGCTATGTACCAAAAATGACATTTTAACGTGACTCGAGGAGCTGTAAACAGTGTTGTAAGGCTGCGTGTACACAACCGCTTGGAGCTCCAGTGGAATTTTAATTTCACGACGAGAATTCTCGGTCTAACCGTCCATGTGCCGTTGAAACGGTGTAAATAGGCGACCCATCAGGCCAGCAGTATAACTCCGAGCGTGGTAAACAAAATCGGATATTTCAGGCAGTAAATGCTCCCGTTAAGAATCAAACCAGATTTTGTTCAAATCTACACAACTATGGCTACTGAAAAATGAAAGGTTCATTTAGTAAATGTTATTTTGAAGTGTTAAAAAACATCGTTGTTTTAGAATTTCTGAACAAAAGTGGTGATAATTGGGGGTGTTACGATACTGTTTTTAATTACACATCTCCAGCATGTTTGGAAATGGGGTTGCATTGCTACTGGTACTGTTTGATTAAGAATTTATCTGTGTGTGTGTGTGCGTGTGTGTGTGTGTCAGGTGACCTGGGCTGAGCAGCAGTATGAGAAACGGCGGTCCAAACGAGCGCCTCTGGGTGAGGAGTGTCCAAGCTGCTCGGCGGATAAGCTCTTCAGCGACCCCATGTGGAACCAGCAGTGGTACCTGGTGAGTCCTCAGCCGTGTGTGGGGGAGAGCCCAGTGAGTCCTCAGCCTGCTCTCCTTGTGTGTGGGGGAGAGCCCAGTGAGTCCTCAGCCGTGTGTGGGGGAGAGCCCAGTGAGTCCTCAGCCTGTTCTCCTTGTGTGTGGGGGGGAGCCCAGTGAGTCCTCAGCCGGCTCTCCTTGTGTGTGGGGCGGAGCCCAGTGAGTCCTCAGCCGGCTCTCCTTGTGTGTGGGGGAGAGCCCAGTGAGTCCTCAGCCTGCTCTCCTTGTGTGTGGGGGAGAGCCCAGTTTCTCCCTGCCCTGGTGAGTCCTCAGCCTGCTTTCCTTGTGTGTGGGGGAGAGCCCAGTTTCTCCCTGCCCTGGTGAGTCCTCAGCCTGCTCTCCTTGTGTGTGGGGGAGAGCCCAGTTTCTCCCTGCCCTGGTGAGTCCTCAGCCTGCTTTCCTTGTGTGTGGGGGAGAGCCCAGTTTCTCCCTGCCCTGGTGAGTCCTCAGCCTGCTCTCCTTGTGTGTGGGGGAGAGCCCAGTTTCTCCCTGCCCTTCTCTCGCTTGTTTGTTGACTGGTGGCATCTCGCTTGGGCAATCTTGGATTCAGAGATATCTGGTTCCTATGTTTGTCATTCTTCTTCATCTTCTTTCTTCTTCTTCTTCTTGTGTGTGTGTGTGTGTGTGTGTGTGTGTGTGTGTGTGTGTGGTTGAGTATTATGCAGATAGCAGAAGCTGTAATGTTTGCTAAAGGTTTTATTTCAGAGATCAGAAAGCTCAAAGGAACGTCTCTGTCCCAGATTTAGAATTTCCACTTGAGCAGTGACTAATTTATTTCACAGAATATTTACTATATATAATATGTGTGTTTTACGTATTATTCTATGGAATGAAGCTTATAAAGATTATATCACAGTAAACAGACAACAGACTAGTCTGTTGGGATCAACAGAGCTTTAAGACATGCTATGGTTCTGCATTACTCTGCATCAGTTTTTACAATTGTGGTCCTCACGAGTAACACTTAGGTTCATTGTGGCTTCAGGTTTCGTGTGTGTGTGTGTGTGTGTGTGAGATAGAGAGAGTCATGAAATTCGCTGCCACATACCCTAAACTACAGCAGCACGTCTACGGTCTGAGTCACCTGCGCTAGTCGAGCTTTATTTCATCCTGACTGATTTAGCCTCCCTAATGGAATTGCTCTTAAATGGCCACTTGCCACACTCATCAGCCGGCGCTCTTATGCCACTTAATCACCACGTTTGCTCTACCTGCTGTGCACAGGGTTTTTTGAGAGACGTTCGACGTCAGTGAGGCTTCTCTGAATCGTGCTGTTTATCTGGCCTCTCAGATTTGTCCAGTTTGGCCTGGTTTTCATTTTTTTTCTTCTGAAGTAAGAGTCGGAGAACCTGTGAGATTTGAAATATAAATAGAGACAGTAAGGATGCCAGTTGATTAAACCAATTTGGCCCCTTAGAAGTGCAGCAAGTGAATGATATAGCTGTGTTGTACAGGGGTGGACATAAAAGATAGCGAGTGTAGGAGTGTTAATAATGATATCAACTATACAGTAGAGCCTTGTAGGCTCAGTGGGGGGAAAAAAGCATTTAACAATTTGTCAAAACTAGACAGTAAATTGCATGCTTCAGAGGCCTTAAATATAGCCTTTTCAGATGATCGCGGCTGGCCCATTTACCACAACTGTGCTCTGAGCTATGTCTTAAAAGAAGACATATTTCAGAAATTTAGCTGTCAGCCACAAGAACATCAGTCACAAAACATGTGACTGTAAAGACGTTTAACTGAAAATTAGCTCTACTGGAATGAGCTCTACTGGAAAAAATACTGGGAAAAAACCATGAATCTGTATATTTTACCAGTTTTTCACTCACAGTCGGAAATACAAAATGTCCGATAGCTACCCAAGTCTGACAAAATAGGGATGACAGACAGTGTGTGGGAAGACATTGATCACCATTTAAATGTCTTGAAAAAATCCAGGAAAGTTGAATGTTAAACTAATGTTAAGTTACAATCACTAAATATAATCACTTTGAGAAATGTAATAATTTTGCTACATGTGAGACCAAATAAATGTGCTTAATGTATAAGAAGTAGGGCAGGCTGTAGTGCTAGTTTTCACCTGAAGTAGTGGGCTGTCCTCATTTGGCAGCGAACTCGCTATTTTACCACTCAACTGTATTAATCATGATTAATACAGTTGAGTGGTTCACAAGTTACTACATCACTGTATAAAAAATGTTCAATATACTTTTAAAATGTCTGCTGAATATGTGATAATGATGTTGTACACCAGCTTAGTTGACTTTTTCATGTGACCTTTAATAGAATGAAGAAATTGAAATACATTGACATTGCACAAAATTCCAGAATTTTATTATCCTTGAGAGGGACATGATAATTCACAGTTGTAACTCACAGTTTGACCCCTCACACAATGTCAACAGCTTAATATCTGTTTCTGTGTTTTTCTGAGTTTTCTTGTAAGGCCCTCACATGTAGAAAGCATATGTGCGAATCAGTAGATGAGTCATGCACCTCTAAAGAGCCAACAGAGAGGAGAGATTAATTGAATTCAACTGAATTTGCACAGACTTACACACACATGTATGTTTGCCCCAACACACCGAACACACGCTTTTCTGTGTGTTCGCACGCGTGTGTGTGTCTATGCACGTGAGTGTGTTTGTGTTTATAGAAACGTGTGTGAGTGTGATTATTTTGCCCCTCCCGATAGCTAATCTCTCCTTGAAATGGAGATTGCAGCGATGACTCATTCTTCAGTGTGTGTGTGAGGGGTGGGTGGGTGAGTGAAAGCAAGAGAAGTGATGCCCTCCATTTTCTCCATCTTTCCTTGTTGTCTGTCTCTCTCTACCCTCCCTCCTCCGGCTTTCTTCTCCTCTCCATCTCCAGCTGATTAGCTCATTAAAATGCTAATGATAAGTGGAAGGGAGTCTTTCTCCGCTCCACGGCACTTACATGAATACTGCATGACACTTACTAAACAAACCTGTGTGTGTGTGTGTGTTCACATTCCATTGTCATCTGTGGCAATTCATTGTTTGGTTGTTGCCTTGTACACTTAGTAGTGTGCATTCAGTTCTGGATGCCATGATTTATTGTTTTCATTAAATTCATCTTATTTCACCATAATGATGTCAATCTCCTCCATTTCAGTAGCTAAGTTGGGTTATTGCAGTCCACTTGTTTGTTTGTTTTATCCAAGAAGTGCTTTGTATTGATGAGTTTGGTCGCTGCCCTGCCTGGGAATCATTGGTACTTAGGCCAGAGCCTGTGATGGTGATGACTGAGATGGTGCTGTTAGTAGCCAAGCTCACATCACTTGTGGAGGTCACAGGCCGATGTGTAGGCTATAACAAAGTCCTTTTAGGCAAGTCCCTCCACTCGGTGGCCATATAGCAACGCTTTTTGGGCACTCATCGGGCATCCTACTCAGCAGAAATGCACGTGCGCAAGGCTTCACGACACCAATCTTGCTCCAGCGGCGAGTTCACAACACATGATTGGCAAGATGTCTTCACAACACACCATATGGTTGGCTCAATGTATTCACATCACACCACATGATTGGCTCAATGTATTCACATGTCGACGTTTTGCTGAGGGAGGGGTGGGATATGTGTAGACAACGGCGTTACAAACTAAACCCATGCATTTCTATGGAGGATTTTTTGAGTGCTGTGTCTCCTCATTAGAAAGTCTCTGGCTATAAAATTTAATTTGTAAGCAGGGTGTTTCTATATATGTAGTTTGGGAGTATAGCCTACATCAGGAGTCAAATAGGGTAAAATATCTTTAATTTAGTATTATGACAATTTTGTTTGTTGATTTCTTTTTTTTTTATTGTACAGAGGTTTTGTAAATTGCAACAAGACAACAAGAACCAATACTTTATTTTTAATAGTATAAGTGTGGTAACACATTAAGCCTCTAAATAGGCACACAAGGACAACATATTAAATTGCAAAATGCATGAGATTGCATTCATGATTGATGTGATTATTAGGTTATTTTATTCTTTTCTGGTATTATTTGATGTTTTATGTGGTTTTGGCTTTTTTTAAAGGTCCCCTAAGCGATGTTATGCGGTTTCTAAGCTAAAACATTTTTTGTCACATACAGCAAACATCACCTCACCATCCGCTAGCTGCCTGTGCCCTGAATACACATGGTCTCTGTGGACAGCCCAGGCTCCGAAAACGGCAACAAAAACAACTTGGTCCAACCTGGAACATAAGAAAATAACAAACTGTTCCAGCCAATCACCGACGAGATGCACGTTTAGGAGAGTTTTGATTGCATGGGAGGGAGGGGAAGGGAGTACCGAGCTAGCTCTCTGTTTTGTTTGAACGTCAACAGAAGTGACGTTACCCAACACCTTTAAGGGACCAGATATCCCTGCATCCAATGTTTTTTGTACATCAAAGAATTCAGTGCTCTTTCAGTGGTGAGTCATTCAGTGGTGAGTCAAGTGTGCATCCTGATGACTTCCATCACTAGGAGTGTGTACTCCAGTGTACTCCTGTGGTGTAATCTACTGGCAGCAGCGCTGGATTGGACAAGAGAGGTGTCCTACCCAGACAAAAGGCCTTTATTATTTCTTATGCCCCATTACCATCCTGACAATTAGAAAGGTCAAACAGGGAGATTGCATCCCCATGCACTCGACTGCATAGAGAAGCTCGACCTCGATAGTGTTTGCAGTGATCGGATTCTGAAAAAGCATCGGCCAGTGTTGACCCTCTTGTACAATAATCACACAGAAACTTGTTTGCTTTTTTGTCAAAATGCAGAGAGAAACAGTGTTGTTCAGTAGCTTATAGTGTCCTATTGATCTGATCTGGCTGGATGAGGTCATCTAATTCCTTTATCTCCTTCTCTCTGTTCCCTTTCTCTGCTTAGTTTTCGACAGCTTTCTCTTCACCTCTCTCTCTCCCCCCATCTCTCACACTCATTTTCTTCTTTTCTGTGTCTGTCTTTCCAGCAAGACACGCGTACCTCTCCTTCCCTGCCCAAGCTTGACCTGCACGTGATCCCTGTGTGGAAGAAGGGCATAACTGGGAAGGGCGTGGTCATCACTGTCTTGGACGACGGGCTGGAGTGGAATCACACCGACATCTACCCCAACTACGTAAGTCCACTGTCGCCAAGGCAACGCCCGCAGCAACCATGCTGCTGAACGTATGCCTGTTCCCATGGCAACTCCAGCCCAACCACAGACAATCACACATACACACTCTCTCTCACTCACTCACTCACTCACTCTCACACTCACACACACACACACACACACACACACACACAGACACAAATTAACCACATACTGAGCACAATCCTTCACGGCACTTTACGCAAGGCAGCCTAATGGAATATTAAAAACTTAAACCATTGAGAGCGATTCATCCAGTCAGTCTCATTGAGCATCAGTGCTCCAGTGCTATTTTTGAACTACACTCGTATGATATGTACTCTATGTCTGACTGTACTCGAGCTTTGTCATATTTTGTTGTGTAGGAGGACAGTTTAACTAGATGAGATTGAAGTGCTTTTACGCCAGCAAGGTTGCCCCAACATAATTCACGTACAAGCACTATAGACAGACCTTGGCAGGATAGCTCTGTTTGTAAAACACACTGCCGGGTATGTCAACACACACACATAAACAGACACACACACACACACACAGATGACATAAAGGAAGCAGTTATAGGATGTGCTGAGCACACACAGATGGAGCCTCTCTTGTTCACTGTGTAATTACCACTCTCAATTAGAGAGCCCTTCATTAACCCACACACAAACACACAGCACACTTGGACACATGCGCGCTCGCGTAGAGGCAAACACTACTCATTAATAGAAACTACTGTACATCTTTCCACATTTCCAACATGTATTGTCAGTTACTGAGTTTTAGATAGGTCTATGTTCAGATGTACAGAGCCCAGAAGGGTAAAGTGAGCATTGTAAGCATTATGGTTATGTTATTTGATTGACACATGGGAATATATGTATCTGTATATATATCTCTGGCTCCGCTGTGAACTCCATGTTTCCCACAAAGCAAATCAGACACGAATACCTGTTGTTTCACTGTATAGGCCATATTAAGCAGTTCATCTGTGTAAAAAAGAAAGGGAGAGAAAAAAAGAGAAAGAGAGATAGAGAGAGACCAAAGATGACAGATAATAAAGAGGGAAAATGTATGATAAAATACTGGACTTCTGCTCCAAATAGATCGCACTGATGGTATGACTCATCATTTATGCATTGACCTCAGGGCAATATAATCATGATGGACCGTGTCCATGAACAGGAAGTGACTGTTTTCACTCGACCGCTGCTGACGTCATAGCGATACTGACTCACCAGTATAAAAACCTTTTCCGTCACATCAGTTCCGCAGACGGCAACACACCACCTGAGACTAATGGACAAGCATTAGGTCTGATTTCTCACACGAGCAAATGGGATATTTTTCTCAGCCATCTCTATAATAGTTTAGGCTGGGATAGTTTGTTTTGTATGGTCCTATGCACAATCTGCTCATCCTGTTTCTCTTAACTGTATCTTAGCTAAGACAACTGCTTAGTATTTTGATGTACTATTCCATTCTGTAGACTGTCTCTTACAGTCTAGTTTCTGGTCCCTTAGCTCTGTTCCCTTTACACAATGCCAAGTCTTCTATTTGATGCTGTGTTTCTTCCATTTTCCTTCTGCATAATGCTAACATTGAGAAACATTTGATGCTAGCTTCATGCATCTCTTCCCTCTCTATCTTTCTCTACCTTTCCCATAGGACCCAGCAGCAAGCTATGACTTCAATGACAATGACCCTGACCCCTTCCCTCGCTACGACTCCACCAATGAAAATAAGTAAGTTGCTCATTCTATTTATGTAGTCATTGCCCATTAACAAACTAGGAACTAGGAGTAGGTGGATGGTTTTATAAATGGATGTTATCAGTTACTGTTTCATCAATTCCAGTCGTAATATGCCACTTAATGCAGTCAGTAACAACATTTTAGGCTTTTGATAAAACGACAGTTGAAAGTTTTGAAGATTTCCCCAAAAGCTTTTGACTGAGCGATTAAAAAAATTCATTTGAATTTGTTTGCTGTAGGTAGACTCTGGCATGACATCAGCATTTATATTAAGTCATCATCCTGCTTACACACTCTTACAGTGCCTATACAGTAAATCGTAGTCCACCAGCTGGAGCCATATGGGCTGTGCGTGTAGCATTCAGTATTTCAGATAATATCAGGAGCTCTGCAGAAGGATGTTAGGCGGCTGTGTTTGTGAAGGTCAGGGCATCGACATGTTGTTACATTTGTGTACACATGTTCAGTAGTGTCATCATGCCATGACATTTCTAATGTATTTATGAATGAACCGAATGATGTATGTGCACATAGATGATTATGAAAGGTCCTAATGAAATACATATTTCAAGTGTCATGGCTATGATGTGTTAGATTGTATAAAGATACTGTGCATTTCACAGTTATACAGTGATATTTATCAGATGGTATTACCAGTGACCTATCAACACATGTGTCCCTGCGGAACTGTGTGCCCTGTTTTGGTAGCGTTGGGAGATTCTGTCTCTGTCTGGGCTTACGTCACTGGTGATGCAGGAGAGAAGATGCCATTTATAGATACAGACTCCTTTCTGAAACTCCTCAAAGACACAGGATCAGCACTAGACTCTTCAGTATGCCTCCTTGCAGCTGCTGCTTGTCCTGCATTGATTTCGTAATTTCCCAACTATTAGCCGCGGCTTACACATTGATTTTGCAAAAATTCTTTGAGGTTAATACATGGGGGCAGTTAATATGGTATTAATATGTTTTTTTTTTTTTTACTTGCATAAAACACTGTCCTGTGGCTTATACACAATGAAGCTAATACACAGGAAATTACTGTATGTGTTGGAATTGATAGAAATGGACAGACTTTAAAACGATTGAGACAGCATAAGGGAGATGGGGATTTGAAGGATATGTCATGTGACAAAAAAAATGTGTGATATGGAGGCAGAATTAGAGGGGGGGAAGACATGACCACGGTAGAAGGTCTGCTTTCCATGCACATGGCTGTGTAATCCATTTCCGTCCCACTGCTTGCTCCTGCTGATTGTGTAACAAGCTCAAAATTGAACTCAACAGCCCAAACTAGTATCCTAAACTCCGAGGCAGACACATTACTCCCCATCTCAAAGTGGGTCCATCTGTAGTCAGTGTCTAAATTCTTGTCAACAAACAGCATTATGTAATATCTCTTCCCATTATGGTGAAATAATCCTTCTTTTCCTCCTTTTGCCAGTCTAACTCAATTATAAAATGTCTACGATATAAGGAAATTGAGCGGTGCTAGTAGAGAGGGGAAAAAGAAAACAAGATGTGGACCATCACAGCAGAGTCAACATGAAGAATAGAAAATACACACATTCTCTATATGAACATATTATTTAAATGTTGTCAGTGAAGTAGCATAGACTAGAATATGAGAGAGACAGCAGTGTATCCACAAAGGCAAAACATCAGGAGGAAAGACTGTGGAAATGCCGTAAACAAAACAGTGGAATAACAAGGCATACAGTACAGTCAGACACAGACCAATAGAGACAGTCGTCAGACAGGACAGTGGAGCGTCAGGAGAGGTTGTGAAGGTGGAGAGCCAGTGCGTCAGGAGGACACGTGGAGCACACACACTGCGCAATGCAACAATTATTTCAGAGCCACAGCGGCGAGGAAAAACACTCATTAATTTCTCTCTCTCTTGCTCTATCTTTCTCTCTCTCTCTGTCTCTCTCGCTCTCTCTCTCTCTCTCTCTCTCTCTCTCTCTCTCTCTCTCTCTCTCTGTCTGTTGTGTTTCTTTCTCTCTCAGACAAAGCCTTTCATTGGATGACTCACTCCCTGCCAGCTGTGCTGGCTGTGGTTTCACACACACACACACACACACACACACCCTTCTTCATCTCTGCCTTTGTGTTGGTCCACTCGTTAGTTATCAGAGCTGGGTACGAAATGTGTGTAATAGCCTGTGCCATACAGACTCATTTATATTTCAGTGGAGACTGGGGAGGGAGATCAGTCTATGAAGGCCTGTCATTACTGCAGCTTTTAACAACAGACACCCTCACAAGCACACAATGTTATCAAACAAGACAGTCAAGTGGTTCACTGTGTGTGTGTGTGTGTGTGTGTTGGGGGTTGTATCAGCTTTTTATATTTAGCTGTATTGTTACTAATTATTTAGACTCATGGTTTATATTTGAGCCATCAAAATAGATTAAAGATTCATGATTATCAGTATTGTTAATGTGATGATTTGCTTCTTCATGCTTTATCATACATTTGGTGAGCTGGAAAGGGTGAGACTGAGAGTGTGCATAAAAAGGAAACGTATTACGTCTGTTCTCAGTCCTGTGGTTTTAGTCAGGGCTTTTTATCAGGATCATGTGTAGAGCACATCAGATGAGTTATGCTGGCTCTTTAAGTGCTCTCTTTCTGTCTATATTATCTGTTTGTAAATATCCTTATCTGCTGTATACTCAGTGAACTCATTTGTTTATGATCTCTCTCTCTCCCTCTCTCTGTCCTTGTCTGTCTCTCTCTCTCTCTCTCTCTCTCTCTCTCTCTCTCTCTCTCTCTCTCTCTCTCTCTCTCTCTCTCTCTCTCCAAGGCATGGTACTAGATGTGCTGGTGAAATTGCCATGCAGGCTGACAACAACAAATGTGGAGTCGGGATAGCATACAATTCCAAGGTTGGAGGTAAGCAGACGCATTACAGTGTGTGTGTATGTGCTGCATACCACGAGTGAATGAATTTGTGTGTCTGTGTGTGAGAGAGAGGGAGAGTTAGAGAGAGAGTTTGAAGGGTTAATCGTGGAATAATTGAGGGTAATGGTGGAAACATTAACCTTTAATTGAATTCTGAGAACTGAGAAAGGTAAAACTGTTGTTCCTACTCTTATCAGATTGAGGTTCATTTTTATGTATGAGAGTGAGAGTGGTACGAGAGGGAGGGTTGCCTGACTTTTAGCTGCAGGTAATTACATAATTCCCCAAATCTTTTACACCATCTCCTCCATGCTTCGGTCTGTTTTGAACACATCTAACACAATTTACATAATTGAATCATCAACATTAACATCTGTCATTAAGCAGAGCCTCTGGTTCAGAGTGATTCAGAATGTAGCATTTCAAACAATATTCCTCTTTATGTAACATGACAAAATGTGTAATATCCCATAAATGGCTTACAAATCACATTTAGCTTTTTGGTACATCATTATAAAGATGCAGCAGATCACTTAGCTACAGTACTTGCATTAACCATTGTTGTGTTTCCCGTCTCTCTCTCTCCCTGTAGGGATCCGGATGCTGGACGGCATCGTGACCGACGCCATCGAGGCCAGTTCCATCGGCTTCAACCCCAACCATGTGGACATCTACAGCGCCAGCTGGGGCCCCAATGATGACGGCAAGACTGTTGAGGGGCCCGGTCGGCTGGCCCAGAAAGCCTTTGAGTACGGCATCCAGAAGGTACGGGCGGAATGACCTGGAGAATTAACGTCTCACACACACATAGGGTTGATTAACCAAATGAAATCCATTAATATGCATATATTCATCTGTGTTTCATGAATGTGTGTGTTTGTGTGTGTGTGTGTGTCTGTGTGTCTATTTCAGGGCCGAAATGGGAAGGGCTCTATCTTTGTGTGGGCCTCTGGTAATGGCGGTCGCCAGGGCGATAACTGTGACTGCGACGGCTACACTGACAGCATCTTCACCATCTCCATCAGCAGTGCCTCCCAGCAAGGCCTGTCGCCGTGGTACGCCGAGAAGTGCTCCTCCACCCTGGCCACCGCGTACAGCAGCGGAGACTACACTGACCAGAGGATCGTGAGTCCAGCTGTCCTTCTTCAGCCATCCCTCTCATCGTGCTCATTCATATGCTTTGGCTGTTTTTCTGTCCCCATCACTTATTCTCTCTCTCTCTCTCTCTCTCTCTCTCTCTCTCTGGCTCTTTCTCTCTCTCTCTCGCTCTCTCTCTCTTTACTCCATTCCATCTCCCTCCATTTCTCACATACAGCCTCCCATTGGCTACTCTCCCAAGACTACTCTACCACGCATTCTTTGATTGCTTTTATTGATTTCCTCAAAAAGCCTCTGTCTCTCTCTGCTGTTTCACTCACTCTTCCGTTCCTTTCCCTCCTCTCTCGTTCACCACCAGTCTTTGACAGCTCCATAAGCTCTGTCCGTCCATCTTCCTTTCTCTTAACCCCCCTTCTGTTTGTCTGGGTGAAGTGAGAGACAGTCCCGTAGACTCACTCTTCAATTGCCCCCTGCTTGTCTTACTGTCACCGCACTCGGTAAGAACAACGGGGCTAAAATAAGCAACAGGCCCGACTCGGCAGCTTGGAGTCGTGTTTGACGGGTGTTGACTAGACGATGCCATCGATCCCTGGCATTTGTGTGGATGTGACTCACTCCTGTCTGTCCATCATCTCTGCCCTTTCCCTGTCATCGGTTCGGCCCACTTTGACTCATATTTAATTGTATTGGCTGTTTCACGACTTGTACTGCATATTATGTCAGTATATCATTATAATCAAATACATATTGTACATGAATATTAATTTGTGTCATGTTAGTGCTCGTATTTCACATGTTTATATACTGACTTAAGATGTGTGTATCATTTTTTTTAAATTTATTATCTATATGGAATCCGTTTGTTTTAGTCTCTTGCACACAAGATACACATAGGACATACAGTAGCACATGTTGCGGCCATGTTGCTGAGTCATATGTGGTGGTGTTGGTCTGTGCTGATTAATCTCTCTCTTGGCTGTTTCTCTGCAGACGAGTGCTGATCTGCATAACGAGTGTACGGAGACACACACGGGCACATCTGCCTCTGCCCCGCTGGCTGCTGGGATATTTGCCCTGGCGCTCGAACAGAAGTACGTCTATGTTCGTCCATCTGCAGTGTTCCTCCACACCTAACCATCCATTTTGTCCCAATTCTAATAGCCAACAGACTTAACCAACTATGTAGTCGTTACCTTTACTGCTCTATTAGTCATAGTCTCTAGTCACACCCAAAAGCCATTGTTATAGTTATTATATAGGACTTACTACAGTCATCGTTATTTAATGTGTATATAAAGTTATAGGGATAAGTAAAGACCTTCAACTTCTTCACACCACAGTCCGGATCTCACCTGGAGAGACCTGCAGCACATCGTGGTGTGGACATCAGAGTTCGACCCACTGGCCAATAACCCAGGCTGGAAGAGGAACGGAGCAGGCCTCATGGTCAACAGTAGGTTCGGGTTCGGCCTCCTGAACGCCAAAGCCCTGGTGGACCTGGCTGACCCGGCCACTTGGAAGCACGTGCCGGAGAAGAAGCAGTGCATCGTCAGGGATGAGACCTTCCAGCCCAGGTGTGTGTGAGAGAGAAAGAAAGAGAAAGAGATAGCATCCATATGAATGAATTAATGAGTGAATGAGTGAGGGTGTGTGGATTATTGGATTAGTGCTTTATTTTTTTAGTAATTTTGGCTCATACATCTGACCTAGATGGAAAACCTGCACAAGTTGTCCCATGCCCTGTATTCTGCAGCCATGTACAGCATCGTCACATTTAGGGGCTGCAGGTTTGATTGGGAGATTGGAAGTAGCAGTTCTTTCTTCCCTCTGGCAGAAGAAAGGTGTTGTTCAATAATGATTTGCCATTCAGTTATTTATTTGGATATGTCCATGTGCATCGATAGTTTATTGAAGTTTAAATGCGTCTGCAATAGTATTTTTAGAATATTTTGAAACATTTTCCAGTAATGCAGTCAGAGTGCAGTGAAATTCCAAGAAACCCATCCAAGAGTGTAATTTCATTAAGTGAAGACCACCATTACACACTAATGCAGGAAATGCAGACATTCATGTAAATAGAATTTGTACAGAATGCAGGCTTACAGCCAGACCAGGCACACCAGAGCTACACGCATAACAGTAAATATGTACCAAACATAAAAACACACACACACACACACACACACACACACACACAAGATAAACTCTTCAACTCCTTTTTGCCATCTGCTGCTATGCATGTTAATGCAGTATCATTCATACTAGCAAATGATCTACACGGATTTGCTGTGCGTGTGTGTGTGTGTGCGTGTGTGTTGTGTGCCCATCCTAAGTCTCTGTTTTCTTTGTCGGTGATGAGAGAGAGAAGAGATGAGATTTGGGTCCATGTATTGATGTAAGATCACCTCCCGCTGTGCACAGCAGCCGATGAGCTGGTGCTGTGGATGTTAAAACCCCTCTGATGCACCACGAGGTCATGAACCCGACAGATCTGCCTTTTATTTAAAGCTGCATGTTACAACAGGCTTTTCTCAGAAACACATTGGGTGATATTGTCATTTTGGGTTTGCAGTGCTTTTGAGACATGCTATAATTTCTTTCTGAGTTGACTCAGGAGTCGACCAACAGTTATGAGTGTGAACCAGTCAACTAGTCTCCAATGGTTTGAGACCAGCTAGAACTTTGTCACGTCTTCAGATTTAAGATTGGTCATCATTTCAACTTGCACATATCTACAGTTGCAGCAAAACATTGTCTGTGTCCATATGCTTTACAACAGGATAAACCATACAGATCAGGCTGCTCGTTTAACTTTATATTTATATTCACCTACACTTTTTCAGTGTGATGGTGAGCGTGAACACATGAAGTGATTTCTGCTATTTGTGAATGTCTTTTTTTGGTGATTCAGTGGTATGACTAACTGAATGAATGAGTGCACTTGAGCAGATGGGTGTTCTCCCCTGTGGGATTAAATAATCCGGTGGTCTGCTTCAGGAAAATCTGCTAAAGCAGGAAGCGCATCATAAACCCATTCTCTAGAAAGCCACCACAGATGTAAGCATTAGGAATCTCCTCAGTCAGAGTGGACACAGAGATCAGAAGCCATTTTACCATATCCATTTATCGGTATCGTTCAGTTTTTTAAAATTAACTTCCTAAACTTCGGATACTAAACAATACTAAAATCAACAACAATGTAACACTAGCAAGGTTGCAATAAGCCACACATTGTTGGTAATGATGTAACCCAATTCACAAAATGAAAATGAAATGATTTTAATCTGAGAGCATGAGAGCCCACTGCAGAGCGGAAACATCCCGTTTTTTTTTCACTAGACTAATACCAGACTAATCAGTGCTGGCCCACTAATCTCCCATTGTCATTGTCATTGTCATTTGTGATGAGATGCCAGCGTCAGTGCCACCACGAGGGCAAGCATCAACTGGCTCAGGCGTGGTCGGTCGGTCGGTCGGTCGGTCACCATCACATGTTAGGGCCGTGTTCGGTTGTGGGTAGTAGATGCTGCGTTTCTTTTTTTTTTTAATCCACCAGGATTATTAATCCAGCACTCGGAGGTTCGGAAGTGTACGCTCCATTCATGTCTGTGGGATTAACTCCTAAACAGCTCAGGCGGCAGCCAGGGTGAGGCAGGGAAGGCATGAGGGCAGCCCCCTCGTCAGCACATGAGCCTGTGGCATCCTCGGCAACAGTGTTCCTGTTCGGTCAGCCGTGAATGAGTGGACATCCTGTTCAGTCACCTGTGAATGAGTGGACAGACTAGATCAGGGATCATTTACATAGAGTGATGAGAGGGAAGTAAGTAACGTTGTCCATGCATGATGAATGGGTCACCACAACAATATGACACAGGATAAAAGTCTCATCCAAAAACACTGACTTCAGCCTACATTGTCTTATATGTGTTGTTATTGTTTGTTATAGACACTTTTTTTTCACTGTGTAGTTTGTACTTTCCATTGCCAATGCATGTTGACATACCGGAGAACAGGATCTCATGACTTGGTTGTCCATAAGAATTTGCATCATTAAAAACACATATTCTTCCTGTGCGTGTGTGCGCGCGTGTGTGTGTGTCCGTGTGCATGTGTTCAGACCCCTGAAGGCAGCTGGAGAGATCACCATAGAGATCCCTTCCAAGGGCTGTGCTGGTCAGGAGAACGCTGTGACCTCACTAGAGCATGTGCAGCTGGAGGCCAGCATAGAGTACACCAGGAGAGGAGACCTGCACATCACACTCACCTCCCCATCAGGTACACACACACACACACACACACACACACACCAGGGGACACTTCTGCAGTACACTCATATCCCCCTCAGGCACACACACACACACACACACACTAACAGAGGTTTTTCATATGTGCAGGCACCACCACAGTGCTGTTGGCGGAGCGGGAGAGAGACGTGTCCACTAATGGCTTCCGAAACTGGGACTTCATGTCTGTTCACACCTGGGGAGAAGACCCCGCAGGCACCTGGACCCTCAAGATCACCGACACCGTGAGTCTCCTCTCCCACCCTTCTCTGACTCCTGAATATTTGATGATCTGCCATTGTGTTTCTCTCTGTCTGTGTACATCACTCTGCCCTACACCACACTCAATCCATTAATCTCACAGACCGCCAGTTCTTTTCACTGACATGATACAGCAATAAGCCTTACTCTCTCTCTTTCTTTCTCTTTCTTTCTTTCTTTCTTTCTTTCTTTCTTTCTTTCTTTTTCTCTCTCTCTCTCTCTCTCTCTCTCTCTCTCTCTCTCTCTCTCTCTCTCTCTCTCTCTCTCTCTCTCTCAGTCTGGTCGTATGGAGAATGAGGGGCAGATAGTGAGCTGGAAGTTAATCCTCCACGGAACCTCTGAGCGTCCAGATCACATGAAGAAGCAGAGGGTATACACGCCTTACAACGCCGTCCAGAATGACCGCCGTGGTGTGGAGCACATGGAGGCCATGATGCAGGTGTGTGTGTGTGTGTGCGCGCGTTTTCAGAAGTGAGCACACAATGTACATGAAGGCAATAACAAAATTATCCAAACAAAACATTACTATGTAACAACATATTAATAAAGAAAATGTATTTATTATTATTATTATTATTATTATTATTATTATTTGTTTATTATTATATAAATGGCTAATTATTACATTATAAACGTATAAGTAAGATTACAAATATACAATAAAAAGTACATGCTGTTGAGCTGTTGAATTAAGTGCCAAGTACTTTTCTCTATCTTTTAGGAAACCCATACACTGAAGCCAGTCCAGAAGGTGCCCCCTGCCCCCGAGTCACCTTCCTCCCCCACCCCTGACGAGAAGTCACCTCCCCCTCCTCCTCCTCCTCCTCCTCCTCCTCCTCCTCCTCCTTAGCTCTCCTGCGCCTCCTGCAGTCTGCCTTCAACCGGCAGAGCCCCGCGCTCCCGCCCCAGCCCCCCGCCTCCGCCGCCCGCGCCCAACAGAGGGAGGAAGCGAGGGAGCGCGAGATGGAGAGGGAGAAGGAGAGAGAGAGGGAGCAAGAGAGGGAGCGGATCCCTGAGCAGAAGTTCTACCAGGCGCTGGAGCGACTCAAGCAGCAGCGGGAGCCGGAGGAGAGTCTGTACCGCGACTACAGCGAGCGCTTCTACGGCAACCAGCCCTACCGGCACCGCGACGACCGTCTCATCCAGGCCCTGTACGACATGCTGACAGACAACTCACAGTGAGGAGGAGGAGGAGAGGGAGAAACGAGGGGAAGGGTGGGGGGTGGGAGGGATGGGTAGTGGTAGCTTGATATGAAGAATTCACAAACGAAGGATGGAGGGGAATGGGTTCTAGGGCAAGTGTGAAAGAGTAAGAGAACGAGGGATGGCAGGAGTGAGGGGGGAGATGGAGAGGAAGGTGAGGTGAGAAGCACTGGGGGAGTCAAGTGTATGCTGGAGGGAGAGGAGGAGAGGAAGAGGAGAGGAGGTGTGGGTAAGGAGAATGACTCAGGGAATGGGGGGAGGAGAGAGGATGAGGAGTACGATGGAGGGATGAGAAAGGGATGACAAGAGGAAATGTTACCATCGGGAAGATAAGAGTAAGTGATAATAGGAGGACGAGGAAGTAGGCCTGGGCAATAAACCAGAATTAATCACTGGACCATTTGGACACACTGACAGCCTATTTTAGGCTAGGGTGTTTTTTTTAATGTTTGGTATTGCATAAGGGTATATCCTCTTAAGATTTAATAGCCTTTGCTGAGGAACGGACACTTGATTTTTGGCACTGTATTTGAATTAAGCACTGGCCACTAGAGGTCAGTAAAATGATGTCTCTTGGCACAGGATGGTTTCATCTGCAAAACAAAAATAAAATAAAACAAATGCAATTGAAATAGTTGATGGACTAATTGCTGTTATTACCCTTCAGTGGCTGACTGGATAAATCCACCCCAACCAATATGTATATGGAACAGCCATATACATGCAATTATGTCAAAATAATGTTCACCCCAGTGTAATGTCTAAGCATACCCGAGTATGAAAAAGGACATATTGCCCAGGCCTGCAAAAGGGGCTTCGGGATAGAAGAGAAATAGTCAGAGACTGGTGAGATAAAGTGGAAGTGAAAAGAGAATGGAGAGAACCGTGGTAGAAGGGGATCAGCACGGCAGGATGAAGGGTTAAAAAAAGAATTAAAAATAGGGAGGCAAGGAGGAGTGGGATTGGTGGAAGGAGAAGCTGTCACACTTCCAAACAGGTCATTTTCTGCACCTCTGATTCCAGCCCACAGCATTCTGGCCTGTCAGTACGAATGCAGTCTGTCTGCCTGCCTTTCTGTCTCATCGCAGTCTGTGGACAACACATAGCCTGCATACTATAGTTTGTGAAGGGGAAGCTAGCCACAAAATCCAATGTCTCAAGATTTCTAGCCACCCAAAAGGTTGACCCTACTGACAAGGTCATTGTTAAGATAGTTTGTGGCTATTTTGCCAGCTGTAAACAAAAATAAGTAGTCGGAACGTATAAACATCTATTTAGCAAGCACAGCATAGCATTACTTTGAGTTCAGAACTGCCAGCGTTATTATTATGAATAACAGAAATCTTGTGACATGGATTTCAGTGTTAACTCTCCCTGGGAAGTGACTGAACAGAGGCCTTGGTTGTAGCATCTCTGTTTAGTACTTCCTGTGGCCAGGCTAACTGCACTCAGATTGGTGTGTCCCAAAGCACAACTTTTCCTGTTCTGATTTTATCCAATCATCTCATGCTGACTTCACTCTGTCCCTTGCTGCTGCATGCAAAACTTAAGAATGAGTAAATTTCTTGTTTGTTTCTTTATAAGTATATATTAGATTAAACAAAAGACAATGATTGTATGTTGTTTTGTATAACCTTCTTTTACCTGTGTTTGAGGTTTCACTCTGTATTCGACACTTTACTGTCCATAAAGATTTAAATGAGTTAAATCTATGCCATTTAGCAAAACAACTATGTATTCTATATTCTGTATTCTATATATTTAATATAATATTTTAGAAAGAATACTCAACAGGGTATATCTCTTTATGTATGAAGCCTGTCTTTACTTTTAATGAAAGGTTTTGCACCTTAATGCCAACTTAAGCTCCTTTACGTCTTAAATCTAAAATCTGAATAGAGGCCACCTCTCAGGTTATCAAAAGTTATTTAGCGAATTAAGAGTTCAAAATTATCACTTCCAAATGCACAGTGCCATTATTTTCAGCCAATACCAGCTTTCCAAGATTGGCAAGTTTTGCATTTGCCTTTGAGTTATTACCTCAGTCTCTCTTGACTAAGTTCCATTGTAACTGTGTTACCTTCAACAACTAGGACTTGGTTGGATTTGCTTTATACAATTAAGACGTATATTTCAGTGTATCTGAATCTGTCAATCTTTTTTCTGAAACGTTCAAAAACACATTTCCTTTCCTGGACAGGTTAATATTGACTATGGTTTAATTTTATATTAAAAGTGCATTAGATAAAGATGGTTTATTTTTCTAAGAGAGCCTTGTAGTGTAAGACAATAAAATATTTATGATCTAGAAACCTATATGGGAAAACCCTAAATACCAACAGATTTTTATTTCTTCATCACCTTCTCATTCTATGTTAAAGTAGACTCTTGATAATGTTCACTAACTATCTACTAACTATCTATCAATAAACCCTCCTCTTTTGTTGTGCTTAAGAATCGAATGTGCCTGTGTGTGTTTTCTGGCATTTCTGTCAAACAGGCTTGAGTGCTGCCATTTGAACAGTGTAGGAAATCATACAGGACTGATGCTTTGCTCGGTAGGTCTACGAAGTTTATGTCTGACACCAAGATTTACATTTGTCTACCACTTAAAGAACATGCTAAATGTCCCACGGTGTGGTGTTCTGTCAAGATTCAAAGAATGCGGATGAGTTTGTGAAATATGTATTCAAATATTTCCTTTAAGTGCAGCCTCCCAGATTTGCAGTCTGTTTGTCTGTTATAGGATTGCCTACTTATGACACATCAATCTGATGGTTCGGGAATGTTATTGTTCATTAAAGGTTTGTGTTGATGGGCCACATTCTTCTTATCCTTCATACCAAAATCAACTATCATCCTTCATATTAAATCATGAGGCCTGGGTTGTGCCAAGAGATCCATTTACTGCAGTGGGACAACCTGGGTCTTATTTCCCAAAGATCTTTCTTTAAGCCTTTGATACCTCTTTGCCCTTGTGTAGTCATTTCCGACCTGGATTGAGAGGGTGTTCCTCAGTTCCCCACCTTCCTGCCAAAGGCAAAGGGCAGAGTGCACAGGAAGAGAGATTGGTTGAGTGATCGAGAGGGAAAAAAAAGTGAATTTGTCTTGTAATTTATGCATAATTCCAGTCAGTGTGCATTTCTTTGATTTATATCTAATCTTTACTTTTTTCTTGCTGGATTGACTGATGCTCCTATCTAACGCTGTTCAGAAATCCCCTGAAACAGTTTATAGTGATGTGCTATTGAGATTTACCTTGGAATTTGTTCATAATAAACTGTAAATTTACCTTGCAAGTGAAAGACTTTGTGCTGTGAGTGTGCTGGCTTACGTGTGTTGTGTTGGGGGGGACCTGCAGTGGGGCGCTGCAGTGCTACTCTGTGGGAGCATGTGCATGTGTTGTGCGTCCTGCATGTGTCAGTATATCTATCAGCTTTTCAGCTTCCTTATGTGTCTGTGCAAAACAAAACACCCACAAAAGTAAGCAAAACAGCATCTGGATGTTGGATACAAGCAATGAGTGAGGGGAAAGAGCAGGAGCGGAATAGATGGATATCACTTTCAGATAGTGAATAAAAGTAGTAGTCCTCAAGTAGAGGGTAATGATGGAAAATTCCCTGTATCCCTTTGTATCTTAGACCCCCCTTCCCCATCTCTCTCTCTCTCTCTTTCTCTGTCTTTCTCTCTATCTCTCTCACTCTCTCTCTCACACACACACACACACACACACACAAGGTTGTCTATGGCATCATCCCCACAGTCTTCAGTCTGTAGTGCCCCCTTGTGGTGACATATGACATCTTTAGCCTACTTTACTTGCCGACCATCTCCACCGTTCACCAGTACAAATGCCAACACTCACAAAAGCACACTATCACTTTCCACAAAAGGCACTTAACAAGGGAAATGGGATTTCAGGGAATCATTAAATATGAGTTGGATTTTCCTTCAAGTCTTCAGTTCTGACAAACAGCCAAATGTCTGTAGGCCAAAAGGGAGAAGAATGCAGAAATTGATCCTGAAATAAAACTGCCAACGTTTTAGACACATGCCTAGCATAGTGTAGCTCCTCTCTGAATGAATATGTGCTGAAGTTGATCCTGAAATAAGACTGTTGTAGAGACATGCCTAGTGTAGCTCCTCTCTGAATGATTGTGTTTAGTGTCTGTTCCGAGAGGAACTTTACTAGTTGCTAATTACAGTCAGCTCTGCAAAACCAGGTTGTGTGACTGACCATAAAAGTAAACAAGAACATGTCATCATTGTTTATGAGATACAGGAAAGGACTGGATCCTCAAAAGATGAACATGGTCAAGATTGGGCAAGCCACAGCTGTCCAACCCTTGCAGTCAAAAGCATTTCATTTCTAATGATGGCATTGACCTGTAATTTTTTGGATGATATATTCTATACATATTTTGAACTGTAAGGTATTCACAGGAAGGTAAAAAAATCTTCAGACATTAATATTATTTATACACAGAACCTTTATGGAGCAATCATGCAGTTTAAAAACTCTGTGGGGACACTTTGTGACACTGTGTATCCAACTATGTATCTGTTTTCTCTCACCCGTTGTGTGTCACACATGACACCCACACAGAGCCATTTTGAAATATCCAAACTATTTTTTGCTTGGTTGGATGTTTTTATGCATGCAAAATGTACATAGGGCTTCCAGGATTTGGATGGGCCTTTGATGTCAAGCAGTACTCCAATACAGACATTATGGGAGAGTGTTTGGCTCTGCTCTTCAAATGTACAAATACATTGGGTGCTAGCTCTCCAGTAACAGACTGTGAACAATGGTTTGGCCATATATTTCCAAATAATTCTGGCAAGAGATTGTCTTGTGTCTTGTGTCAGTGTTTCTAATATACACTGTTTCTCTTCAAAAATGTAGGCGACATGAAGTATATTTACAAGCTTAAACGCGGCTTGTGCTAATGTTTCACATTAAAGCTATGGTATGTGAATGCCCTCAAGCAATGAGCCTTAAGCAATCACTAGCAATATGAGAGTCCCACACCGAAGTGCTACTGTGAATGGACTAGCCTACTGTTGTTTATATAAAACAGCATTGATTGAGACAATACACTTCTGGTATGGTCAGTCTTCTGATCTGAGAGCATAGTTGTCAGGTGAGAGTCCACCGTGACATTCTATTTTAGTCCCCTTGCAGTTCTACAAACTCTGTCCTTTATATTCCTTATTCTTTCTCTTCCTCCTCTTGATTCTCCCCCCATCTGGTAACTCTGGTTCTACGCCAGGAGAACAGATTCCTGAAGCCTGTAAGAAATTGAGGAAGCAATGAAGAGGGAAGGAGAACGGAGGGAAAGAAGGGAGAAGAAAGGAAGAGAAGGAGAGCCTGGGGCTAAGTTGAAAGACCCGGAAAATGAACCAGGGAATATAATGAGAAAAGAATTCATTTAACAAACACAGACATCACTGAACAGACATTCAGAAGGAGAAACGAAAGAAAGATGGCACTCTTCCCAACCTTCAGGCTGCCTCCAGGTCAGTGGTACAGAATCTTTGGTCTTTTTTTGTGTCTCTGCAAATCCCCTCCTTTTCCTTACCCCCCCCCCCTCTCTCTCTCTACCCCTCCTCCCTTCCCCATCCATCTCCCACTGCTCCTCAAAAAGTGCTATTACAGTTATGACCCTGTGCCAAGACTTCAGCTAAAATGACAAGGAATGAGAGCAAGCAGGAGGGTGGGTCCAAGTCAGTTATCTGTAATGCAATGTGGCTAGGAGTGAAACAGGGTAAGTGCATTTATGTATGTATCAAAAATTCAAAGCAGGAGAGAAAGTGGTCCTTTTAGCTGATAAGACACCTGTGGACCAGTGCAGCTCATCAGCAATTACGCGCTGAGGCCCAGCCTCATGGTGGGCCTAAGGCCAAAAATGAGAAAATAAGACAGAGGGCCAAACAAACTGTAACATTATACATGCCATTAATACAGTCACACACTGTACTGTAGGGTTTGTTTGCAACGTGCATGTATATACATTATGATGTGTGTGAGGTGGGTGGGGAAGGGAGAGACAGAGCAGACAGAGAGAAAGAGAGAAAAAATAGAAAAGAGAGAGAGAGAGAAGCCATTTTGTTTTACTGTGCATGAATCAGAGCTGCACGCTGAAAGCCAGCAGAAGTCTAGAGTAGCTGGGAAAAGTGCTGAAGCAGAGCTAGCTTTTGGTTTGATGGATTCCCAGGCTGACATGCTGCCAGACTCTCTCTATTCTCTCTCTTCTCTCTCTCTCTCTCTCTCTCGGAAAGGAGCATTCCTGTCATGCTTCGCAGGGAGTTGCAACTCAGAACACTCTCAAACTGCTCATTTTCACCTCAGCACAGAATATGTCTATTTTACTGTACCAAAAGAATTGCTGCACACTTCTGTTATTGGAGTGTATGTGCATATGTCCATGTGCATGCAAGAGAAAGAGAGAGAGAGAGAGAGAGAGAGAGAGAGAGAGAGCTGCTGGCAGTGCATGCACAGGGAGAAATGGAGAGAGGGGAAGGAGTGAGTTGTTGGTTTTTCCATGCAGAAGCACATGAGCACACTTTCACTCTCTCACACACATGCACATACGCAGAAAGAGAGAAAGAGAGACACACACACACAAGGGTGTTAACTGATTGATTGAAGAAACTGTGCTAGGCAAGATAGTAGGAGAGATATACTGTAACTGTATGTAAATTAAGCTCTGTATCTCTGTATAAATTAAAGGTGCTCTAAGCGATGTTGGGTAACATCACTTCTGTTGACATTCAAACAAAACTGAGAGTTAGCTCGCTACTCCCTCTCCCTCCCGCGCAATTGAAACTCTCCTAAACACGCATCTCATTGGTGATTGGCTGGAACAGTTTGTTATGTTTTTATGGTCCAGGCTGGACCAAGTTGTATTTGTTGCCGTTTTTGGAGCCTGGGCTGTCCACAGACAGTGTACTTGGGGCACAGGCAGCTAGGGGATGGTGAGGTGATGTTTGCTGTATGTGACAAAAATTTTGCTTAGAAACTGTGTAGCGTTGCTTAGAGAACTTTAAGAGAATATCGAATGAAATATTAATTTACGAACTGTCAGAATATGTTTGTACAACTGTGGATTTATTTTGTGTGTGTGTGTGTGTGTGTGTGTGTGTTTGCGCCTGTGCCTGTGTGTGTGTGTGTGTGTGTGTGTGTGTGTGTGTGTGTGTGTGTGTGTGTGTGTGTGTGTGTGTATCTATGGGTAAATCAGCACATGCTTTTGATTTGTCAGTGTATGTGGGTGGATGCTTGTACATGCACATGTTACATCACATTGGCCTGGCACACTACATGTTGCCAGTGATCCTATCTGCACTCGTCTCCATGTCTCTTACATGGTGCACCTTCTCATTCCGCCCACAGGGCTAAGGCGGCTTTTTTACGACAGCAATCCCCCAGGCAGGCTAACAGCGTGGAATGTGTCGTGGCTAACATTTTTTTTTTCATGTCCATGTGTTTCCCAGGCATCACTGGGCTCCCTAAAGGGTTTGCCATAAAGCATCGTGGGTAAGGTTATTCACACGGTCAAACAAAGTGCATTGTGAACAAGCTTTAAAAAGCCAGGGCTGCCATTGTCTGTGCTGTAGCGGGCTGGTGTTCAGCGAGAGAGA
Source organism: Alosa alosa (assembly GCF_017589495.1). NCBI lineage: Eukaryota > Metazoa > Chordata > Actinopteri > Clupeiformes > Clupeidae > Alosa > Alosa alosa. The sequence continues at coordinate 28,737,483 of NC_063200.1, read as the reverse complement.
ACACAGATCGTTGACCTGTTGCCTCTGTATTGTTCGCAGGGCTGAACCGGCTGACCTGGAGACAACTCTTCCTGCTCTGCGTGCTGCTCACTGCGCTTATGTGTGAGTGCTGTGTGGCTTACTCAAAGGGCTATACAGCTAAAAAACACTCAGACAAAAACTTCACTAAGATGTACTTAATAGTCTACCAAAGTTTTATGGGTCCAGGGGTGAGACAACTTAATAAACTTTCCATAAAGATGTCTAACAACACATATACTGTAAATATTGTATGACAAAGCAATTTTAATGTAATTACAAAAACATAGTTTCCATAAAGATGTAATGACACATAAACACTGTGGAATGATGATATAATATATCAATGATGATATCATTATTACAAAAGCTACCAGGTAATAAAATCTTTTGCTCTGTAATAAGAAGCCTTTTACAGATAAAGTACATATACATAATACAGGGGTGTTGCATACATTATGTGTAACAACTAACTCAACACAACACCATGTGACACTACAAAGAGGTAGGAAAAGACAATGAGCCATATACACGGAAGGCTTTTAAGCCAGCTCATTTATTTCCTGTGGAGTGTTAGCTGTGTTGTAACAGCATCTGCTGTTATATTCTGCTCCTCACATGTTCACCCCAACACTGAATATCTTGTTTCCCCAATAATAACAATATTAACACACGCACAAATCCTTCTACATCATAACGTGCTGATTCACTAAGTGCAACACCCAACCAGGTCCGTGTAGACACTAATTACATTAACAATAGCGGCAGCTACAACCTGGCCCACCAGAAACAAATGAGCTGGGTAAAGAGCCTACATAAGGTCTACAGAACAAATCTAAAACCCTGTCAGCGTGGCTCCTTGATCAGTGCAGTCTCAGATTTGCATACAAAGACCTTCTCTTCTTGAGTCAATACAAACATAATATGAATTTATTCTCTGTGTAAGCTCCTGTCTCCCTTCTACAGATTTTCTAAGGTTGAGGCGGCCAATGACCATCAGGTCTGTCTCTAGGTTCCGCTCAGGGAAAGGTCACGACCCCTCGCATCGCCCTACAAGGACAATGTGGGGGGCACCTATGGTGTGGGGAGACAGCGAACCTGCAGCGCACCAAAGGGCGGAGTTTGCCCAGCGCTCGTTCCGCGTGGGGCTGATGGTGCTCGCCGTGGGCCGCTACACACACTATCTCACGCGCTTCCTCCAAACGGCTGAGATGTACTTCTTGCCCGGGCTGCCCGTCAACTACTACGTCCTGACGGACAACCCCAACAGGCTCGTCCCGGCCCCCGAGCTGGGTGAGGGACGCGGCCTGCGGGTTGTGCCCGTGGCCGAGATGCCAGGCTGGGAGCGCTTGGCGCGTCGACGCATGAACCTGTGGGCCTCCACCATCGACAACCAGGCCCAGCAAGAGGTGGACTACATTTTTTGCGCCGACGTGGACCAAGAGTTCGCCAACCTAGTGGGTACGGAGATCCTGGGGAAACTGGTGGCCACTCTACACCCGCAGCACTACGCCCAGCCCGCCTACACATACCCGTACGAGAGGAGCCCGGACTCGCGGGCCTGCGTCCTGGACGAGGAGGGCGACTACTACTACACCTCGGAGCTGTACGGCGGCCTGTGCTCGGAGGTGCTGACCCTGACCAAGGTCTGCTCCCAGCTCATCCTCCAGGACCACGCCCTGGGCATTGAGACCCGGGAGCTGGAGGAGAGCTACCTGAACCGATACCTGATTGACAAGCGGCCCACCTGCGTGCTCTCGCCGGAGTACAGCTGGTGGGAATCCCCAGTGACGCCACCGGTCCCTCAGAAGAGGGTCATCTCGCTGGGGAGGCGGTGCGCCTCACTCAAGGACCAGGGGAAGAGCTCTTTCAACTGCTAAAAGATGAAGGGAGAGACAGGAAAGGAGCGGAGCAGAGATGAAAGAAGAGAGGAGGAGATGACTGGAAGGAGATGTGTGGAGAAGGGAGAGGAGTTAAATGCTAATAACCACTTTGTGTAAAATCTGAATCATTCAGCCTGTGGATTTTGATGCACTATTTTCTGAATATTTTGCTGGCATCAAGTTAAATACAACTCGAATGCAAGATATTTTGCTAAGGGGGAAGAGAGGAAAAGATTATTTTGAGGTTAAAAGGAACATTGACTGCACATAATTGCTTTGTTAACAAAATGCCTGTCCGCATACACTATTAATCACAAGCAGCTATTCAGTTCTTTTGATCGGTCATATGTCAATTACACAGGTTTTTTAAAATGCATACATCATTTTATTGTAACCCAAATATCTGCCTATTTTAAAATGCCATATCAAATCTAGCTGTGTGTTGCTTGCAGTTGATGGGTCTTCATATCGTTGTGCTCAAACCGCTGGAGGAAAATAGAGGAAATCTAAGAGGGTCTGTGTAAAGTGTATCTTTCCCCTGTGGACCAGGCACTTGCCAAACCATTAATGTCAGATCCGAGATACAACCCAAAGGGGCTGGTTGGCTCTCTGCGATAAGAGTGACTGGAGCAAATGCCTGCTTTTAGCAGTCGGCTCAATCATTAACCCCCGCTGCCGTTTCAAGGTCTTTAAATACCAGGAAAAACACACACAGGAAACATAAAGTAAGGGGTGAGATGGAGAGGGAGAGTGACCCCAAGAGAGGATGTGAAAGGGAGAGTGAATATGCGTGACAGAGAGAAAGAGAAATCCAAGAAGGAAAGTGTGGATAAAAATGGTGATGGAGAAAGGGAGAGAATGACACAGGAGAAATGAAAAAAGAATGAGATGCCAAATAAGACATTAAGAAGAGAGAGAGAGAGAGAGAGAGAGAGAGAGAGAGAGAGAGAGAGCATAATAAGAGTAGGCTTCTGACTAATGCTGTTTCACATGTGTAGCACACAGGCTTGCACACTCAGCACTGGGATCAGACTGAGCGTGCTCAGCTACAACAGAGACACACAGTTCTGGGCAGGGTGTTCTCTCAGCGGTTTACCCACCCCCCTTCACTCCCCCCAGCAGCCAGAGTGCCAGAGTGACTATGCCCTGGTTAGTGTGGTGTGCCCTCACAAAGAAGACATGTCACCTTGTATCCTCACGAAAAGGGCATGTCACCTGGCATATCCATCCCCAATACCCACCACACACACGCGCACACACACACACACGCACGCACACACACACACACACACAAACACACCACACCACCACCACCAATAAAGTGAAAACATGCACAGTCATGCACACAAACATCTCCACACATCCTAAACATAGAAGTTCTAGGTAAAATGCTGAGGGCAGATAGCCAAGAACTCTTCCAGTAGCTTCAGACCCACCCCTGCAGACATATGTCACAGCCTGTGCAACCAATCATCTTAGCCTCATCACCAGCACTGAGCCAATAATTTGCTCATTTACCATAATTTGAATTAGTATTTGTGACCACCCATACTTCAGGATTTTAGGAGGCCTCTTAGCAACTCCATTTTTATTGTGATGTCTACAAGGTGAGTGCTGAAGGACATTGCCACTATTGCACCGCCAACACCAGACCAGAGCACATAGTATCCTCACTGGTGTCATTTTAAGACAGTAACTATGGTCTCATTTTCCAATCCTCATCTCTGCGTCATTTCTCTCTGCTCTCATGACCTCCAGCTGCCATTTTTCACACTGTTTTTATGGCCTTCTCCTTATGGCCTTACTGCCATGTGCCCGTGACACACATGGAAAATGAATGCCCTCCTCCAACTGATTACATTTCCAACATCACAGGTACGTCGCCAGCAAGTCTGTATGCCATTAAACCAGTGAAGCATACACATTTTTTCAACAGGGAAGTGAACGATATATCAACTAATTGGGAGTGGAATAAACACGATTTTTATTGGCCTGTCAGACAGATAAAAAATCACATCAATCATTTAAGTACAAATGGTTAAACATGTTCAGCAATCTGTTACATATACTTGCTGCCAAAACAAATTATTTCAGGTAACCAATGATATAATTAAGATCCTTTTGACATGATCGAGTGAACTATGGGGAACTATGGAAGACAAACAGCAGGAAGGGGACAAGAAAAGATGACCATTGTACACACGAGACAAATAAAAGAAAAAAATAGTATTTGGCTGATCTGAAACTCTTGTCAAGTCATCCTGAAGTTTGTTCTTCTTTCATTTTAGCTGCCTTAAACCATCTCATCTCTGCTCCTTCAAGACCGCAAGAAGACCCTGCACATCTCTAAACCTCTCTCTCCCTTTTGTTCTCTCTCTTCCAGAGTCTTCAGATCCTTGCTCCTATGACTCGCTGGCTGTGACTCGCGTGTCAAACAATGGCTGCCAAACGCATCAGTACAATCCTGTCCATTCTTCATTGTGCGTTAGCAGCGGGCTGTGTGAAAAGCGGCCAGGCTGGCTAGGCGTTTGGCTGCACCCACACTCGCACTCGGTGCTCTGAGCTGGCCACAATGAGTACTTGTGTCAACAAACGGCCAGGGCTGAGGGGAGAAGGAAAGGCAGGGCAGCAGATAGAGGAGGCCTGGCGTGCCAGAAACAGTCTCGCTCTCTGGGCCATTGTTCCTCAGAAGATCTGTCAGTAGCATGCCACAAGAGCAAGAGCCACAAGTGTTTGAACACACATTATATGCTGAAAATGTAGCGTGCACACACTCACACACAAACACACCTGACACAAAACATGTTACTTCTCTACATTGTCAGGTATCAGTCGATGTGTGTGTGTGTGTGTGTGTGTGTGTGTGTGTGTGTGTGTGTGTGTGTGAGAGAGAGAAAGAGAGAGAGAGAGAGAGAGAGAGAGAATAATCTCCTCTACAAACCTTGCTTCAATACACTGTCAGTATGGGTGTGGTATCATCAGTAATCTATTGGATTCACACAGGCTGTCCCACACCCATCCTAGGTTACACCACACCAAAACACTGGCAGCCATCGTGGTCACTGACTCAAAGAGATAAGACTGATTAACTGCATGATTGTAGCCCATTATATTTCCTCTGAACTATGGCCAGGGCTGGTAGAACATAATATTTTATATTATTTTAATATTATATATTATTTGTTCAGATGAAACATCTTACATTAGTTTGTTGCCATTATTTATACTATTTGTTGAATGGGCCTATTATCAATAAGGACGGATGCACATCAGAGACGGGTGCACATGCAGTTCGATATCTGTGATGTTCTATGACGTAGATACCAGTCTCTCAGCTGATTATTACAAGCACGTGCATCGTTAAACGCAAACAAGCAGGCGGCATTGTCAGCTATGGACAAAACACTGGTAGTTAGATAGTTTAGCTTTCTGTCGCACGTACACAGCAGAAGTTACTGTTGCACATTTCAGAAGATTTAAAGGGAAGGTAGGAGAAAAATGAGAGGCCAATCAGACTCACAATTTTAGAACTAACCCTTTCGGGAGTCCCTCCCTCCACTGTCCCGGCGAAGCAGAGTTGTTCAGTATATGCCCAATCGTCAGAGGGACTATGGTGGAAGGCTGGTAAAGATGGCGGCTCTCTCCGAGGATGGGAGGTACGGACTGAATTGTAGCCGACGGAATGCGAGCAAAATCACAGTATTGCACGTAAAACTGACGGAGACAGCCATACGAGCGCTAGAAAACTACCAAAACTGTAAGGTAAGTTGAATGAGAAAGCACGACAACTAAGGAGTAAACTGTTACCTACACTTTTTCTGAAGTTTTCTGGTCTGGAGTTGAGACATTTGCCACGCAGTTTGTTGACTGCTGCTGGATAACGGCGTTATTTCACATTTAAGCACCACATCAAAAGTGACACTACTAGTTATGGATTGGAAATGATAATGTAAAGGCCACAGTGGAGTTTTAACTAACTGACAATTACTAGTGACCCAACCGATCAACTAAGCCAAGTGGCAGCTCAGACGTTAGGTTAAGCCAACACAGCACTGTGATAAGAATTTATGCATTTGCCACCATATATCTTCTCTTATACTGATAACGTTAACTTGAATCTGGTTAAACGAATGTCTCTCCTCCAGTCCATATGCCAAATGTAATCGATAGATGCACCTGAATATAATTAGTTTTAAACAGCAGGGTTTGGGTTGTATTGGCGTGTAGCCAGCCTGCTAGCTCTAAATACTTGATAAGGGTTAAGTTGCTAACATTTGCAACTAGTCGGCGTATTTTAATTTCATATACAACTTAAACGAGCTAACAACGTGGCAGTTCGACCAGAAAGTTAACGTTAATGTTAGGGCTCTGAAACCGGTTTTAAATGATCTTAGACTGTAACGTTAGCAAGATGACTAACATTGGTTAACATAAAGGCAAATAATGGCGGATCGATTGCCTTCTCGGACTGAAATTAGCCTCTCAAAAGGTAATTTTACAGCTGGTGAAAATAGTGACAAACGTTTCACTGCAGTGGCTTAGCGAGCTAGTTAGCTTTAGGGCTAACGATTGTGGTCAAACGTTAAAACCCCTGTAGCAAGTTTCAAATCCGCTATGCAAAGTTAGCCATCATTTGCAAGTAGCTAGATAGATTGGTTGGTTAGCTGGCAAGTGTGCTTATGACGCTAGTTTGACGTTGACCTAGCTAGAACTAGCTGGCGACCGTGCTTAAAGCTGTTTTATAAGTAACGGTATGCCAAAGAGTGATCTATATTTGGCTATGGGCCTGCACGCCAAAATGGGGGTCATTGGATATCTTACAAGAATGACAGAAGAATTTCGACTGCCATGCGAAATTTGTTCTAATACGACATAGATTCGTTATTGATAACTCTGGCTCCATCGAAAATGTACCTGATGGTAACGTTCGTGTTAGCTGACTACAGCTAATATTGCTTGCTTGATCATTGACTAGGCTTAGAAAACTGGCAAACATTACAGCAGCTGTCTGACATAAACGTTAGCTAACTTTACCAAAATGTTAGCAATAGCTTGATTTAAAAGTGCTTATCGGTCTTGTTTAAAGTTGTGACTCTTACTCTACCAGCTAGCAGCTGGCATATTCTGATCTTTATGTCCCAAGATAGCATTTAGTGCGGCATTTGTAACTTAATTACTTGCCATGTTTAAATAACGTATCAGTAGAATCATAGCACTATGTTCGACATGTAAATTTGTCGGCTTGAACTTTTGAAACAGTTGCAGGTTAACAGATTAAATCCAAAGCCCGAGTAATAGATGAATTTAACCGTAGCTGCTAATTGATAGTGAGTTTGACAGCCAATAATAAAATAATTTGGAAGCATGAACGCAATCTAATGCGAACGTACTCGTGGACCAGCTTGCCCCCTCTCGTTAAATGGAGCTTAGTACGTGTCATGCATTTAGCTAAAAGCTACTGAAAACTAGGCTATTACCTGGATGTGTTGATAAAACAGGTTTAAGATAACCCTATTGCTAAATGGGCATAACAAAAATCTAAATGAATAACCATGACAATAGTTTACTTCAAAGTAAAATATAAAGAAATGGAAAAAAAATGTAGGACGCCATAACTTGCACTGCTGTTTTGGGCTACGTGCTATTTGCTACGGGAAAGTGCCGGTAGAAGTTGTCAGACATTTGTGCCATCAGCAAATTCAGTGTGCACAGACGACTGGTTACCTCGAAGGTATCTGATTTCTCGGAGGATTTTCTGAGGAAGGAAGTGACGTTGGACTGTTTAGTCATAATTTGTTGGACCAGTGAAAAGTCAGTGACTACGTGAGCAGGAGCCTGTCCAGAGAATAAACACTACTGGTCATCTCTTGATTTCAGTTAAGTCTATGTATGTCTTGTTCATAATTGTCCCTTAGTCACACCTTTGCTAGATTTCAACAGGAGGTAAACCGTCTGTACTTTAGCCTCCAAAGGGGGAAAGTACTTTGGTGATTTCCTTCTGTGTATTTTCTTGACATATTCAGGCCGATTATCAAATGTTTCTATTAACCACATAGCTTGTCATATAGATAAACATTTAGCAACCCGTGTGATGCACTGATGCAATACAATTTAAGCTAGGCCTATTCTGTCATTGCTTTTCAGCAACAGTAAACTGTTTTGGTCTAAAAACTAACAAGCTAAAAAGGCTTACAGAATTCTTGCAAACAGCACCAACACAGTTGGCACTGACAAAAGCTCATTAGCATACCCACTGCTGTCTTTAGATGATCTAGTTGGTGATGTGCTGTGAAAGTTTTGCTTAGACATGTTTGCGGGGTGGTTTGTCCCAGGACACAGAACTGCATAGTGGAGAGCCTAAACAGCTTGTGGCAATCAGGTGTGTTAACTGTCATTGGAGTATGACTGTCATGGAAAAGAATCTGAAGATAATCCTAAAGCCTGTAAAATGGGACATTGACGTGAAGACAGGTCTGAATGTTATTAAAAAGATGCCATTGGACCTCTTCTTTAATCTGTAGTGAAAAAACTGACAGTACATATCCAGCCTATTCAGACATACTACATTTAAGATGCTGTTTACAATGTTTCAGCATCAGCAACCATCTATGTGCAGACTTGTAACAGGAAGCTTATTTACTTTTTTTCCAAAGAAGGAAGCATCAAACCACAAGGTGTGCAAATGTTTATATTGCGTCGGATCATTTCATGAGTCCGTTAACTCTCCGTTCGCTAACAGTAGATTTAGATAGCCTGCTCATTAGGTTTCTGTCCTCTTGCTTTTTGTGTATGTAAACTAGATTACTGTGTTGGAGTGTTTTGAACACATGCATAGTTAAGCGCTCTCCTATGGTGCCATACTTGACTTTTCAAAACGTGTCTGCCTAGTTGGCCCTGGTGTGTGTATGAGCTTGGCACTGGGAAGTGTGTGTGTGTTTACAGTATCTCATGCTGTGTTTGACTGCACACTCTATCACCCCCCACAAACACACCACACGGCCTTCTCTACCAGTTAATCATTGTTAATCTATCTGGCAATGAGACGAGGGTGGGCCAAGAGAGAGAATGCATGATTACAATGTGCAGGGGCCAAGCCTTGCCCATGCGTTGGTGCATCTGTCACTGTGTCGTGTCATCTGATTGGCTACTGGAAAACTCCATCTGCCTCTTGTGTTGTGGTGAAGTGCAAGGTAGCATGCCACGCCTGTAGCTCATACCACACTGTGAAGACGGTAAGCTCACCTGTGTGGATGTTTAAACTGTCTCGGATTCCTCCATGGATTTAACTTGACAGTTGTGTGAAACTGATCTTCGCCCCAGTTAGTGGAATGCTTTGAAGCGGCACTCCTCTGTCTACTTTAAAGCGCACAATGTCAGGCTTAAGGGAATCCGATCCAGGCCTTACATTTTAAAAAGGTGAGTATAATAATGCATTTATTGCATTACCCTGTCTATCTTCTCTGCCTGGTTTCTCCCCATCTCACAACTCCTTGAACCCTCCATTACGCACGCACACACTGGCCACCTTAGTCTGCTGACATTCATTAGGAATTTGTGTGGTCACGGAGCTTCTAGCTTTGCTGCTACCTTCTGTGGATGTCTGTAATGAGGAGCTGTGTCCAGGCTAGTTCTACAAGCCTCTGCTACTTATCAGTTTGGCTGCCATATAGCTGAGGCTACATGTTCATGTGAAGCCAATTGTTGCCTTCATGAGGCCCATAAACAAGAGCAGGCTCAAAGGGGATTAGCTCATGACAAGCGTTGACTGATTGCTGAATGCCACTTTGTCAGTGTGACCGACTAAAGCGTTGGTTGATTTACACTTCGATTCATGCTCCACCTGAGCATGGGGAACTTCTAAAGCAGATTTCCACTCTCCGCTCTGATGTTTCAAAATGTCATGATCTGAGAAAAGAAATTTGCATTTATCTGTCGCTCAGTTTCTCATGCCATTTCCTTTTTTTTTTTTTTTTTTTTTTTTTCTTTTTCAGAATGTACCGTCCTCGCAGCCAACTATACATTTCCAGGGACTTCAAGGGGTGAGTCTTACTGATACCATTTAACCTGTTAGAGTACTATAAAAGTGTTAAGAAAAACTTTCACTGGAACTCAGGCCCTTCCCATTAAGTCCAGGGTTTCCCGCAGGAAATGTGTTAGTCAAGGTGGTAGGTCGTAGGTGTGTGTGTGTTGGCGTCTTGTTTGTGCGATACACTACAGACTCTGTATATTTAACAATTATTTATTAAACACTACATATTAAATAAATAACCAGCTTCTCAAAATAACAGTTAACAAACTATACAACAGTATACAAATATCAAATATTTCAAAAAATTTGTGCAATTTTAACAAAAACTATTACAAACTATAGAACAAGTGCAAAAGAAAGTGCAAAACAACAAAATGTGCAAATGTGATCAGTCACTACTTATGGCAGGGCTGACAACTAGCATCGTTACAAGCCATCCTCCTTGGCTTTACAAAGATCATTTAAAGGGCCCTTTGGTAATTGCACTGTTTTACTATTGGACCATTAATGCTTATCTTCATGCAGGCTGTCAGACTGTTGACCTGCAGCCTGTTCCGCAAGTCTGTCCTGATCTATACACTGAGAGTGAATGAAGTTTAGATCATTTTATAGTTTTATGTAATATGGATGGAATTTGAGCGCGGAACGCTTTTTAATTTAGAGCTCGGAGTGGCCACTCTGTTCCGCTCCCATACCGCTCACACCACGAGTCTGAGGCATGCCCAACTGTCTTTCTAATAAAACCAAGACCGTTAAATTTCAAAGATATTGGCCATATAGCCTAAGTTCGTTGATGGGGATCTAGTTAGCTAAATAATTTAGAAAGCATACGCGTAGGCACGGTCAGTCTTGCGCTTCCGGTTAGACGCTCAAGTCAACACTGTGCTGAGAGCAGGTGGCTGTTTACTCGGCCGGTTCTCCGGTCAAATTCGCGTCAGGTCAATTTAGCTCCCCGGTCCCAAAGAACTAAGAGCAACGGCAATATATTTCACTCAGAACATTTATTTTAAAAGACTGCAACACTGATAATGCAACAACAAACAAGCTTGGCAACGTTAACTAAAGGGATCAGTCGGGATTAATTGCCAAAAGAACGAAAATGACAAATCACGCAGTCGGGCTAAACATTTTAAACTTGGCGCCAAAACGGATGAACCCAGCATCGGTGCGCCGCATAAATTAAAACACAAATTGAAGCAACAACTTGATCATTGGACAACCCTGCCACTAAACCTTTCCATAGGCCTGCAACGTTTGACATAAAAAGTGGAATATGAACGCATTTCATCACACCTGACACACCATCACTCGAGATTTGACTGATTCTTGAACGAGGAGCAAGATATTTGCACCGCTCGGCTCCGCTCACTAGCTCTGATTCGGAGGCATATCATATATGTAAAGATTATAAAATCTGATTATTTTTCGATTCATAACACGTTTCTTCTTACTTTTTATTGTGTTCTGCGGAGAACGGAGATTGGCATTGGTCACGGTTTGGAATGAAAGGGAGAAAACAGGACAAAGTAACACGGTTTTTTTTTTTTTTTGACGACGTAGTTAAGGCGGCAGGCTTGTTTTGCCAAGGTGGCTGCCTTGACTGCAAAGTGCTGCGGGAAACCCTGAAGTCAGTGGGATGTCTCGAGGCTTCGCCATGGGGCATTTGGCGTACACCTGCTCCACTTTGACAGCCATGTTGGCCTGCAGGTTGCTAAATCACTCCAGTGTGTGTGTCTATATCGGCTCACTGCAGCCTCAGGTCAAAGTCGGCTGTGGCCTCTCCAAGGTTGGGGGGGGGGGGCTTGGACTGAGCCTTTCACTGCAGTGGACTTAAGCTGAGTCATTCTAACCCTACCACCATATGTGTGTTCAAGCTATAGGTTGAAGAAGTCTGTGTGAGTGTAATAGAATAGAGCAGTGAGTGTTAACTGAGAGGAAGGGCTATTTATGGTGGCCTGTGGGTCGAGTCCCAGACACCACCACTCAGCCATGCCCCCCCCCCCCCCCCTGCTCCTGTGAAAGTGACTGGCTGCTCTTTGAACTCCAGGAAGAGTTCAGCCCAGGAACGGCTATAAATACTATAGCAACCAGATAGGCTGGAAGACCCCCTCGCAAACAATATCGGTCAAACACAGCCACCCACATATGACCACAAATAAACATAACCCTGTACAGTAGCACCACCCCTATGGCCATAAACACCTACTCTTTACTAGCACCATATATGAACATCAGAGCGCATGCACGCATGCAGACACACCTCATGGATGACCACTGACATACCACATAGGTTTGATCACAAAAGCACACATGCATCTCTGCATTCATATCCATCTGAATGTAAAGGACACAGTGTGAAGTTACAAAGCAGGCAGTGGTATTTTTGTGTGTGTGTGCACTGGTGGATTATGACCTGACTATTTTGTTCCTGCAGCGTATTAAGATTCCCCGGATGGACGCCCCTGACAGCGCTAACTTTGATTTCTACTTGTCAAATGTTGGCAAGGATAACCCTCAGGGCAGCTTCGAGTGTATCCACCAGTACATGTCCAGGTATGAACACACACACACACACACACACACACACACACACACACACACTAGCTAGCCCTTCAACACACACACACCCGTAACTGTCATCACCGCAGCACACCTGTTCTGCACACCCGCAGCTAAACCACACACCTTCTCAACATGTCTGTACTGTTCAAACCAAATCATTAACCTATCCAAACCCTTGTACACCTGTAGTCTATACCCAAGTCACACTGAGCAGTGTGTTGAAAATGTAATGATTGCGACACCAAGAAAGTCCCTCAGTCATCATAGCTGTGATGAGGCTGTGCTTGCTGTCTTGCCAGCCTGTTTGCGATGGTCTAAGGGTTCAAAATGCTAAATCATTAAATTGACAACAAAAAAAAAACGAGTTACGCAAACATGTTTCCAAACATGCTTCCTTTTTATGGCAATTGGTTACTGAGCTTCCAGCCTCCTTTTGGGTAACCCTGTGTTTTACGTTACTACATAACACGTTACGTTTACGTAACACTATGAATTGTAGGTAATTCCCTTGAGTAAAGTGTTCATATACGCCGACTTGGGGAAAGGGTGCGAGCGAGTCCTCAAGCACTTCACAATTTTGCAGTGGGACAGCCCTAAGCCCTCACAAAGTTTGCGGGAATGTGCTTCAAAGTGTGTGAGTGCGTCAGGGAAGAGATTGGGATTGGGCCGGTGAGCGTCACGGAATTAAACACGTGTAGCCAAAAGAAATGCACAAATGATTGTGGCCCGTCTATTGTATTAGCTTACATTAGCAGGAACAATTAACAATAGCTGTAGTTCACATTGCAATAACATTAAAAGTACCAATTCAAATCAAAATGATAGCCTTAAGCTTCCATTGTAAAAGCATATAGGCCAAGATCCGCATGCGGCATGTCCGTCCATTCCCATCTGTTACCACGCAGAGGCACTTTGCAGTGGAGTGACTCTGAAGCCACACATACATGTGAAAGTGCAGGGAGTAGCATATCACCTTGGCTACTGGTAGATGCCCTGCTCATGGCTTTTCTCATGTGGTTGGGTGCTCCTTTTGGTCACCTAGGCTACTTTCAGGTGGAAATGACATGTAAAAGAGGTTGCAGTGTGTTATTTCAGCATGATGACATGAATCATGATTACTAATACCAAACAGTCTGTACTCCAGAGAAATAAGGAAATCTCTGCAACCTGTTGATCCTCATTGTCTCATGGCATCATGGGTGACATGGCTAGTTACATGGCTATTATCTGTTTGTGGTAATGAAATGCACTCAATCAGCATTCGTATCATTTCTATTAATATTTTACATTATTTTATAATTATTTACATTGAAATTGACTATTTATTGAATGAGTGCCCTGTTGGTCTGTCCATCCATCCTACAGTTCTGGCACCCCGCACCTGGCGTCTCTGGGCACGATACAGGACAAGATCACTGTCTGTGCCACCAGCGAGTCCTATCAGGTGACCCTCGCGAGCGCATGACTCAGGTCGAGGAGGACTCGCGCAAGAAGAGCACCAAAGTCATCAAGCCTGGTGGCCAGTTCAGAGGTACCTGCCCTGAAACACACACACACACACACTCACTCACTCAGACACGCATGTAAAAAATGTAAACATTACATGTGTATGCAAAAAAAATATTCTGTGTTGTGTAAACACATAACACACAGAGGTCACTTTACAGTGACGCTACCACCCATCATCACTTAATAGTAGTTAAGGCCCCATTCCTGCCTGACTGACGGGACCTCCACCACACACTCCATGTGTCGCTGCCCCTGGTTGGCTTTCCCCCTGCAACTCCCACAGCCCTGCCTGGGATTGGTTTGAATTAGTCTGGTTCCACACACCCAGGGGGTATTCCATCAACCTCGCTAATGAAGGCGGCGCTTAACAGAAATAGCCTGACTTGAACTAGCGTAGATTTTCACTTGGGCCTGAAGCCGTTCCATTAACTCAAGTTAGCGGCATCTTGGCCTCGTTTATTCAAGCGAGGTTTAAGTCAGCTTCATCTCTGCTCGTGCACAAAGTAGAACAGTAGACCAAAACAGTAGATTGACGAAAAGATGATATATGTAAAATTAAGACAACACTAGACAATTTCTGTTTGATTTCATCGAAAGTCATCAAATTTAACATAGAGAGAAAAGAATAGATTGCCTACAGAAATTGGAGAATGATGAAAGCATACATTTAAAACAACAATGCTAATGGTTTGAAATCAATTGCGAGTTTGATTGGCTTAACTCTTGAACACATAGACTCTATGCTTGAACAAAATGAGTGAATGAATAAATAGTATAAACTCAAACAACTTATGGATATTCAAAACTATCTATAGCTTACGTTCTTAGATTAAAAGTGTTCACTCCAAATTATTGTCTAGGTGTAGGTGGTCATAAAATAAATTAGTATCAACATAATAGCCTATTGTCTCCCATAAGTCCCAAAGTGTTTGAAATAAAATAATCTGAAATGCAATGGCTTTCAATTCAATTTATGCCTAGTATTTAATCTGTGTAGCACACAGTGGATTTGACATTCATGAACAATCGTCGACACATGAAGCAGTTTTAATTATTAGCTGCATAGGCTACAGAATTATCCTTTGGCTTGCATCAGATATAATATAGCCCACTGGCAAAGCTGTCACTGAACAGCCTACCAAATGTCAGGGTTCGTACGGGTGCTTGAAATCCTTGAAAATGCTTGAATTTTAATGTTGCGTTTTCAAGGTTTGAAAAGTGCTTGCATTTCGGATAAAGTGCTTGAAAATGCTTAAAATTGTAAGTGTATTTCTTTTGACACAAATAGCTTTCTGACGGAATAATAAGCTTATTAGATGCAGAAAGTTGGAGAGTTTAAAAAAATTAAAACTTCTCCGCCATGGTCCTTGCTTGCGCCTCTGCGTGTGTGACTGATCTGCCCAGTATATGGATCTGGTTTCATGCGTGACAACGCCCCCCCTCCACACAGTCGGCGATGACTGCACCACCAACATGAAGTGAGGTTGCCGTTTTAATAAGCGTTGGTTAGAA
Source organism: Alosa alosa (assembly GCF_017589495.1). NCBI lineage: Eukaryota > Metazoa > Chordata > Actinopteri > Clupeiformes > Clupeidae > Alosa > Alosa alosa. The sequence goes on along the minus strand of NC_063200.1, from coordinate 28,721,970 downwards.
AACAGCTATTTCGGACTGCTGAACAGAAATTATGTAGGGTCATACAGATGCATTGCTAGCTAGGTTGCCATTAAAGCTAACATATTATTGAATAGGCTACTAGCTCCAATCATTGGAAGACAAGGAGAAAGTTAGGTTGAAGAGGGAAACGAAACATTATGGTATGTGAATGCAAAACCGCACCAGTCATGTCTATGTCCGTATCTACCATAGAGGTCACCTTTCTTTCTTCAAATTTCAAGTTTCATTTATTAGTTAAAAATAGCCGACGAGACAATTATCCTTGCATCAACGCACCGTCACGCAACACATAGTTGTAGATGGCCTACCTCTGACATGACTCAACACAGTGTCTCACGCAGCTCAAATTAAGTTCAATACCCACAAATCCATTGTCCAAAATAAATAATCGTCAGACCTGAACAAAGGCTGACTTCAAGGCCTACTCAAAATGTTATGCTAAAATTTAGTGGAGGCTAACCTGCACTGAAAATTAGATATCAGAGTCTGGACCAATAGTAGGCCTAGGCCTAGCATATAGTAGCCTAGCCTAGATATAATAGTAGATATTTATATGGATATCTAAGCATGATATTGATTATTGGTCAGTTATTTACACAGGAGACTGTTATTTGTTGAGTGATTTATTTTCTTTTATTTTAATTATTTATTTATGTAATGTGTTTTTTGTTGTTTTTTTGGTATATTGACTCAGTTAGATAGCAAGCAAAGTCTACTTCCAGACAGGTGACACATTTTTAAGTTTCCCTTTAATTTCTTTTCCTGCTATTAAGAAACACAATTTTGTCTGTTAAAACCATCTCTAAATGATAAAGTAAAAATCATTTTGAGTTAGTATAGTCGTATAATACGTCATTTGCCACCGCTGTAAAGTGCTGGAAAAGCTTGAAAGCTGAATTTGATCTTGGAATAGGTGTACGAACCCTGAAATGTGCATGACCCTTTATCAGCAGTAGACATATGTCTTTCATCAAAGATTATAACTAAAAATGCCATTATCAAGGTGATAAACTATGTAGCCTTAATATTTCGTATGGGAAGCGAATCTGCGAACACGCAAGAATGTAATTCCTTTACTATGCCGTCCCGCTGCACGTTACACCACCACCGAACGTAAGTGATGCTGAGTAGCAAGATTCCTAGAACCACACGCATGTGAAGTTAAAAAAATTTTAATCACATAATCTTCATACATTCTTTGGAGCTAGTGAATGTGTAAATCCCATGCTTGATGACGGGTCGGGGAAAAAAACATTTCTAGGCCTACTTCTATTTTTGAAGTTGTAGGCTACAGGTGACAAGAGCACAGGTTGACGGAACCATCTTTTTGGACTCGTTTTCCGACTGATTGTTTTTTTTTTTTTTGCAACACAGCTTAATTTAGCTTGAAGGTTAACCTGCTACGGACCAGGTTAGTTCTGTGGCATAAATTCCCATAGTTACCAAGCTGGGATTCACGTTAACCACACTAATGGAATGGAATTCTCGCTAAAATTAGCGAGGCTTATCGAAATAAGCCAGGTTTGGCCTTTAGCGATGTTGATGGAATACCCTCCCAGTCTGGAGCCACCCGGCCATCAGCATCTCTCTCTCTCTCTCTGAGCAACGCTGGAATTTCATGTTAGCAATGCTTGTCATAGATTTGTCGGTGCATTAGAGAAACTCGTCTGCGGTGTTTGTTTGGCATGTAGACGGCCTGAGGAGTTTCTCTAATGCATTGACAGTTCTATCTAGCGTGTTATGCAAACACACACCCTCATATGCATGATCGGTACTGGGAAATCAGGTGTCTGGCTGAGACTGGTCTGTGAGATTAAGGTCAGTGAGATGAACAAAGTGAAAGTTAATCCCATTACACTCAAGTGATCTCTCTTGCTTACCTTTCTCTCTCTCTCTCTCCATCTCAGTCTCCCCCCCTTCTCATGGAACTCTGCTCAGTGATTGGGGAGGGAAGGAGAGAGACAGTCATGAAACTGAGAGCTGCACAGTGGATAATCTGTTGCAAGCCTCTTCAATTGTTTTGCATAGCCGGGGTATCTTTTTCGGTGTGTTATGTGCCTGCCTGGCTGTCTCTGTCTCACCTGCCAGAGGTATTTTTAGTGGCTGCTCTCTCTCTCTCTGTGTGTGTGTGTGTGTGTGTGTGTGTGTGTGTGTGACAGAGAGAGAAGTGCTTGGACTAAGCGGTAATTTGCGTGTGGGTCAGAACAGAGGCTATAAACATAAATAGCCAGTAGATCACCTCGCGTTAAAATTCTCTGTGTGGCGAAAAATGTGTGGCGGTGGCGCCGTCTCTCCCACACAACCATGTGCTGTATGAGTGAAGATGCTGCTCTTACAAAAGAATGTTAGAGCCAATCTCTCTCTCTCTTTTTTCTCTCTCTCTCTCTCTCTCTCTCTCTCTCTCTCTCTCTCTCTCTCTCTCTCTCTCTCTCTCTCTCTCTCTCTCTCTCTCTCTCTCTCTCACCCACCTTGTCTCATTTGTTTTTTTCTCCTCTGTTGTTTCCTAGATGAGTTAGTTGTGCAGGAGTGTGGTTCCCTTTGGGCCAAGCACACAGCTGCTCTTTATACAGTTTCAGTCTCAACACCTGGGAGCTGGCGCATGGGCACACACACACACCCACCCTGCTGCAGTCTCAGTGTCTTGCTCACGAGAAAAGTCAGTTACTCATCCCCTAATCTCTTGGGGCTTTGCATGAAGAAGCGGCAGCCAGTGAGAGGGGAATGGGGGGTTGGGGTTGGAGAAAAGCGTGAGAAAATTGAGAACGAGTGAGAGAAAAGTGGTTTGGAGCAGGGAGGAGGAGACGCCTGTTCTCTGGAAGTCAGGCCTGGGCTTGTGCCACGTCCCAGAATTACACCAGAAAGGAGGAACAGTAATGTTGTTCACCAGGCTTCTGACATCCAAATTGTACACACACACACACACTGTGCCTAAATCAGATAATGAGTAATTCCAACCGCTCTGGGCGTTCCTGCTATTGAAACTTAGCATTCCGTGGCGCGCGAACGTGAGCACCAGGTGCGGGTACATGTGCAGATATCCTTGCTGGGCCACTACGAGGAAGCTGGAAGGCTTCCTTTAAAGAGACTAGAGCAAGAGGGAGGGGAGGGAGGGAAGGAAGCTACTCATTGGCTTTATCTGTAAACCATGCCTGGCGTTTAATGTCCAATCGAGTTCCGTTATGTCACATGCGCTAGGTAATGCGCTTAAGCGGTGACACAAGAGATTCACCTGCTTCCTGGGCAGTGAGACAGCAGAAACCGTGCGTCTGGTGTGTGTGTCTTGTAGTGGGTCACTTGGCACCCATCATGGTGAAGAATATCTGGTTTGTGCCCTTAATCCATTAAAGAGCTTTTTGAATTTCATAACAGGGAAAGTGAATGCTAAGGTATGCTAAACTAAGCCACAGTTGGAGCGAGGCCACAAGGAACCATTTGTCTGTTAGATAACTAGCTTAGAGGTGGGCAGAGATGCAAAGGAGTGCAGGGAATTTCATCCATTTCGTTAAGACGCAATCTCATCCCGTTTCTTGGTATCCCTTATGTGACGATGTGCAGATTTGTTAACGTATGGGAGAGCAGCCGGACTGCTGAGGCCTGGCTGTAAACGCACACCTGTGCACTCTTACAGATTAGCGAACCTTGTGCCTTCATCAGCAAACACACATAAGCGCATGGCTTATGCACACACACACACACACACGCGCGCGCGCGCGGGCGCACACACACTCACACACACACTCAGTTTTCAGGTATTGAAATCCTGTCACTGCTCAAATTCCACAGAGCTTGGCATTTTATTCTTTTATCATTTGTTGATCGCATTCAGGTGCTGAAACTGTGTTTTTTCTGATTTCACTTGTGTGGCAGGTCATTTTATTGACACTGTTAGAGTATTCTTGCTAGGCTAGAGCAGGGATTTGTGTGAATTTTATTATACCAGTTAAAGAAGTCACTAAACACACAGGTTTGTTCATGCATCAGTTAACATGGTACATGGTAACGCCTGTCTTCTTAACCTGCTCACAAAGTAACCTCTCCCTCCCCCCTTCACCAGGTAAAACCGTTCAGATGCGCAAGCCGGCGCCCTCTGCCCCGGACCCAGTCCCCGAGCGCAAGCGCTCCACGCCCATCAACCCAGCTAGCACTATCCGCAAGTGCCTGACCAACAACCCAGTAGCGCAGCGGCCGTACCGTGACCGCGTGATCCACCTGCTGGCCCTGCGTTCCTACAAGAAGCTGGAGGTGCTGGCGCGCCTGCAGCGCGACGGGGTCAGCCAGAAGGACCGCAGCTCGCTGGGCAGCACCCTGCAACAGGTGGGCATGGAATGGGCATGGGGGTGAATTGGGCACAGGAAGATGGGAACGGAAGTGGCGTGCTTTGTTAGATTGGCTCAGGCCTCCAGCAATGCCAAAAGGAGGGCGAATAGGATCATAAGATAAAGGTGATGAAGTTTGAAGGCTGAAACCCGTGGGTGCTAACACATCTCTGAAATTGGAGGAGATAGATGTTTAGTTACTGCACAGTGCCTGCTTGTTACATGGTGAGGAGTGGAAAGGGAACTGACATTAAAAGGGAAGACGGCAGGCGTGTGTGTGTGTCGCCAAAGCTGCCATCTTTGCCCATATAAGGAGATCCGGTTGCTAATCGAAGCTAACTACCTATTTCAAGTTGCCCTGCAAGTTAGCTCTGCGGTAGCAAAAAAGCAGAAAAGTTTGCCGTCTAAACATACTGAAGATTACAGAACGAATCCACTCGAAGGCAGATGACAAGTGTATAGGGCAAAACATCTGCATTTCACCTTATATGGGCAAAGATGGAAGCGTTTTTGTAGGGGAACTTCAGAAGTTAATTTGGGTCTTAATGTCGCCCGTAGTTTTTACTGTGTGGCCCATCGCGTCCGTGACGAGCCACTTCTGGGTCCGGTTGACTGTACTGAAGCTGTGTGGAAGCTTTAGTGAGCGTGGTTGCTCACTGCAGTTTATGGATATTGAATCAGAAAAACAAAACTACAGGTCATTCTCTGTCAATAGCAAAAACAGGCTGTGCAAGCAAGCAGTGTTGAGTGTTATGTCAATCCTGCTGTTGACAGCTTATTACACAGTAATACGTTAGAAGTATACACATGACTTGCACTGCTACATAACTTGAAGTGTTGCTTAAGGGATAATCACATGTGTTACACTTGAATTCCAGTGTCGCCAAGTTGCCGCAGTGACTGTTTTGTGGAGTTGTTTATGTGCGTCTGTCTTTTGTCAGTGTATGTCTGTATGCACAGGTATGTTGCTCTTGTGCCGCAAGACCTAATAATGGCTTCAGGGCCAGCCTTTGAAGGGGTTGCTGTTTATCAGGTCCATGCAGTTATGCTGTGTCTGTCAATCTCTCTCTGTCTGTTTCTCACTGAAAGGGTCACTTTCCCCCACATATTCTTTACAGCATGTCCTCGAGCATGTTGAACTAATCAGCCTGGATGAAGGCGTGAACGAGTCTGTGTTTATGATTTGAGGCTACAGTGCGAGTCCTTTCAGCGAAGCCAGGCTTGGGCCACACAAAGGCCTGCATTCACCCCTAATTAAAGCCACGGGATGAGTTAAGAGCTATACATTGAACCACTCACTCATACCCCCACTGGATAGAGAGAAAGACACTCACGTTCACACACACACACACACACTCGCCCTCTGTGTTTTCTCCTATTTAGATCTTGCCTATGCAATCTGCAGATGTGCACACACACTGAAAAAGTAGTCAAAAAAAGAGGGATGGGGGGAGGGGGTGTATACAAACGCAGTGCACATGGCTTGGGGAATGTTGTTAATGTACTTTAACATCTCGTGTGCGCGTGTGTGTGTGTGTGTGTGTGTGTGTGTGTGGTTGGTTGAGAGTACAATGCTGGCTTGTTTAGGGATTTGTGTGGTCAAGTTTTAGTTTTGGGTTGGCGTGTCCTTAAATACACTTAATTTAGCAGAGCGACCGGTTCCAGCGGTAGGGAAGCACAACCCCCACATTCTGAATGTACAAGTCCTGAAGCTGCACGAACTGAGGCACTCTCAAATAGTCCCGTTAAACAGTATAGCCGTGCTTTTACGCGCAAAGGCTCGGTGACTGCATGCTTGCGGTCAACTTAACGTCTTCAGATGGAATTTGATCCAGTGGCACCAGTCCCCCAGCATATCATTTACAGTATTATGCAATAAATTTGATTCCAGAGTTTGTGTTGATCTGTGTATTTTGCTCCACTTCTGCAAACATGTCTGTCCAGAGCCCACAACTGGCTCTTCCAAGTCAAACCAATGTGGTTTAATTGATTCTATTTTGATGGCCATGATGGTTCATTCTCGGCCTGATGGAGACCACTGTGGGATTGGTTAGGCCTGTGTCTGAGTGTTGTTGGTTGACTTATTGAGCAGTCTTTTATTTTGTTTCCCTTGTTTGGAAAGGGGGGGGGGGGGTGTTGGAAGAATTTGAAACCGCGGACGGATTGGAGGGGGAAACTCGATAGCCCTCCCCTTGCCAGCACTCTGCATCTATTTTTAGTCTCTTCCTCTCCACTCTCTGTGTGTGTGTGTTGCTAAAATGACATTTTGCAATATATTGACTTGGGGAATATTGCCACGGAATTTTAGAAACAGCTACTGGGTTAGCACTGTGGCATGTGTCTGGTGTCCATAATGTCTGTAAAAGTTCTGGGGACTTTTAGGTGTGTGTGTGCGCTGGTCGACTGGTTGTGTTCCTGTCCCGCCCAGTTTTTTGAGCTTTGCTTGCTGGTTACCCGTTATGGTAATACTAGTGTTTTGACTATAAGGGACTGGGAGTTGCTTAGAACAGTAATGACAGCTGGCACGTCGAGGTGTGTGTGTGAGCAAAAGGTTAAGTGTGTGTTGGTAATAAGGCCTGCTGCTGTCTCCTGAGTGTGCATAGGGCAAAAATATACTTGATATGAAACTGAGAGCTTGGCCTAGTGTCTGAGGTCAAGGTTCACGCAAGCTACTGTGTATCTATCCATCCATCCATCCACCCATGCATGCATGCAGACATGATAGTGAAATTCTAACGGCTGCTGTTGATCCTTCCTGTGGTGGCTGAAAGTGAAAGGCCTTGCCTGTGTCCATAATGTTCTGCGTGTGTTCTGTGACAGGTGGCCAACTTGAACCCCAAGGACAATTCGTACTCTCTAAAGGACTTCATCTACCGCGAGGTGCAAAGGGACTGGCCCGGCTACAACGAAGATGAGCGCACGCAGCTGGAGCGGCTTCTGACCCGGTAAGTGCACACACACACACACACACAGACACACACACACACACAGAGAGAGAGAGAGAGGGAACTGGTAAATTACATAACAATAGCACAAATGGTCGTCTGGGAAAATGTGCGGCCGTCTCCTCTGCCCTATTAATACACACTCGCTCACCATTATGTGGTTGGGCCGCACCGCACCACACCTACAGCCACAGGTAATCCAAACCCAAGCACACCTGGAGAGGATTTCAGCGGGACCCACAGCTCATTTTCCATGGTAACTCAACATGGTTGATCCCAAAGGGCCTTTGTGGAGATGAGCTTACAGTCAAACCCTGCGTTAACCCACCCGAGCCAGCTGCTCCCAATCCTAAAGAGGGCTTACAAGGGCTCTGTACAGACCCATTCCCCTGTGCACAGTGTGTGTGTGTGTGGGGGGGGTTCCGTTCTCTCTGTCTGACAGCGATGCGAGCTCCCATCAGGCTTCTCATCTCCTAGCTAATGATTGGTCAGCGCCAGTCCTTCACTATCTGATCTCACAGACGCCATCAACGTCTCCTTCTAGTCCTCATTATCAGCCCTGTTCCCCGCTGATTAGCCGCTGCTCACCAAACCTGTTGAATGGCACAAATTACAATATCAATGCAATAAAGTGCCTTAAGAGCCCTGTAGCAACAGTCCTTATCGCCTGAAATGATGATCTTATTACTGGGGCCTCTTAAGTTGTTAAGCCAGTTTGCTGTGCAAATGTTTTCTCCATTTGCGACTCCCGTAGGCCGCTGTGCTAGCGTAGCCTGCCTGTGTGATTTGCATGAAAGAGACCATGGTTGGGCTATGAAAGGGCCCCTTTTTTCCACACGAAAAGCCTAGGCTTGTGTTTTCTGTCAGTAGCTCCCTCTCTGGGAGAGACTCTATATTTAAACTTGCTGAGTGCACAACCTCAGCAAAGAAAAATGGGTGTTTTATTTTCTGTGCGTTTTTGTAAATTTGTCACTGCTCAAAGGGTACTCTTGTTTACAGGAAGGGTATTCTGCCGGAGAGCCTGCCATCCACCAGTCCGCCGAAGGAGTCAGTCCCCACGTCCCCACAGGTGAGGCACACGCACAGTCCCCTAAAGGGACATTTGCATGTATGTGAACCTGTAATCTCACACCTGAAGCCAGTATGTATGAAGCTGTTCATCTGGTCCTCTTATCTCCCTCAACCCCCACACACACACACACACACACACACACACACACAGAAACGCCAGCTAGAGGGTGACTTCATCGACCCTTTGATGCCCAGGAAGCCGCGCATCTCCCACCTCTCCAGCCGAGCCCCCCCACCCCCCCCCCCCCCCCCCTCCTCCCTCTCCTCCACCTCCTCCTCCTCCTCCTCCTCTGACCGGCGCTCCAGCGCGGCGCCTCCGCCCCCTCCCCCCTCGGCGGCCTGCCCTGGGCCGGCCGCCTCCGCCTCCTCGTCCCCTCGTCCTCATCCCGCCCGCCGCCCACCGGCTCCACCTCCAACTCGCCCAGCACGCCCGAGGGCCGCGGCTCGCAAGACCTGCCCCTGGACCAGAGCTCCACCTGCGCCGAGGCGGCCGACCGCTACGACCGCCCGCTGCTGCCGCTGCCGGCGTCCGCCGCCTCCCGCGCCCACTCGCCCAGCCCCCCCCCTCCTCAGTCAGGCCCGCCCACGCGCCTCCTCCGCCTCCCTCTGCCGCCCACGCGCTCCCCAACGCCCGCGCCTCCCCTGACAGCGGCGTCAGCAGCAGCAGCAGCAAGAAGCCCAAGAAGAAGTCCAAGAAGCACAAAGAGAAGGAGCGGGAGCGAGAGCGCGGGAGGGAGGAGAAGAGGGAGAGGAGGATAGAGGAGCGGAGGGAGGAGGAGAAGGCCACGGTGGTGGTGGTGACCACGGAGGAGGATGAGAGGCCCAGGAAGAAGCACCGCACGGAGGAGAAGCACACGCCGGCCCACAGGAGTCCCAGCTCCGAACATGAAGGTATGGGCCGTGTGTGTGTGTATGTACATGTTGCACTGTTTCTTGAGGTGAGGATTAGTGCACTCGGGTGTATGTTAAGTTGGCGTGTGTAGTGTGTGTATGTGGAACTGTTGCGAGTGTGTGTGAGTGTGCTGGCGCGTTGTGGGCTATGTCCCTGGGTAGTGCAGCAGTAACGCTTCGTGCACACAGTTCCCCATGATTGCTGAGCTGCTTGGATGGCAGCTACTGAACCCCCCCCTCCCCCACCTGCCTGCAGCTAACGGGAGTCGTGCTCCAGCACCTCTCCTGTCGGCCATCTGGACCAAGATCTGCATTCTCATTATCACAACAAACCTGCTCTGTGTGTGTGTCTGTAATGCAGACACACAAGGGAATACACTCACTGCTACTGGTGCATGCGTGTGCGCACAATTTATAATGTTAGCCTGTATGTGTCTGTGTACTTTCAGATGGGAAAGACAGGACTGTCCACTCCACAGAAGTGTCCAGTGCACCACTCGCCCCAGACTATATCACGTGAGTACACGTCCAGTCCTTCATCATTCTTGCTGTCGTTACATTCCAATTCACCTGTCCAGTCCTTCACCATTCTTTTTGTGGTTACATTCCAATTCCTGGGTATTCCTAGCTGTGACTCATTCAATGCGGTAGATGGTGTCTGGACTCTGAGTGCATACTAATGAGGAGAATGCCATCACCTAGTCTGGCTGCATACAAATCATGAGCATTCAGAGTCATAGTTACACCGAGCAGACAATATAACAATGTAAATAACTCCTAACACCTTGGGTTTTTGTTCCTTTATTGTCTGTTACACTTGCTTGGTGTTACCGCTCTAGACTACATTCCACACACACACACACAGCTCTTCATCTTGCAGAAGGTTGCGCTGTCTTTTGAAGGGTGAGAGTCCCTGCAGGCAATGATGAGGATGGGAAGTAATTGTAGGTTAAATTGTTAGGTGGTTTAAAAGCTATCATACTTTACACATTTAAACTGTGACCTGAATTATAAATGCTTAAACCTCAGGTGATGTAAAGTGTGAGCGAGTGTGTGTTTGCACGATTTCAGTCTTTCCCCAGGCTTATCACTTATGTCAGTCAGCAGGTTCTGCAGCTCCACACACACACACGGCACCTGTTGTTGAAGAGCCTACAGCTCTCTGTACTTTCCACTCAAGTCACAACACTTCACTGTGTTTCACAGTCAGTAATGGACAGTAGATGTGTGTTCTCGCAGTGGAGCAGGCATATGACTTCAATATTTATGAATACCTTGTGCTAAAAAAGGCTTTTCTTCAACGGTTGTCTAGTCAAAATAGCACAGAACTCTCAATCCCCTTTCCAACTCAGTAAGTACCCAGCAGTGGTGTCTACGGACCAGAGGCAGCGCTACAAGGACGACTTCAACTCCGAGTACGACGAGTACCGCGTGCTGCACGCCCGGGTGGACGGCATCAACCGCCGCTTCACCCAGCTGGACGCCCAGTGCCGCCGCCTCACGCCGGGATCCAAAGAGTACCAGGTGGGTCGGCACGCCACCAGAACTGGTGGAGCTACGACCCTAGTGCATGGTGTGGGATATGTGATAAAACGATAGTTTCATCAGCTGTATATCTGTTAAACTGTTCTCTGTGTCTGTGGCCCATGCAGGAGGTGCACGAGGAGGTGCTGCAAGAGTACAAGAAGATGAAACAGGTGAGTGTTTATTCAGTCAACTTACAGTGACCGTGTATGGCTGCATTGTCTTGTCGTCTTTGAGATTTGTTGCGGTTTACAAGCTTAGCATCACTCATCAGTGTCATCAGTCAAGGCGTCAGTGGGCTTAGCCTTGCATTATTTGCATTCCTGTGTGTGTTTGAGAGATGATTCGAATGGACAGAATGGAAATTGGGGATTTGTGGGGTTATTTGTTGACTTTCATCTAAGACTACCTAAGAATAACAGTGAGATGGCGGAAGTTTAAAGCGTGCTGAGAGAGAGGGCCAGTTGTGATGCGAGTGTGGTTGCTGATGCCCGTCTCTGGTCTGTCCCCCCCCCAGCACAACCCAAACTACTACGAGGAGAAGCAGCGCTGCGAGTACCTGCACAACAAGCTGGCCCACATCAAGCGACTCATCGCAGAGTTCGACCAGCGGCGGGCCCAGTCCTGGCGCTAGCGGCCAGGGCGGCCGGTGGGCGGGGGATGGGGGGGGGGAGTGCCAGGGGACCACTACACTGGGATGCCCAAACCTTCATTTCAAAGTGTGAGAGCGAGGCGGGGGTGATATGGAAGAGGTAAAAAGAACTCCCTTCCCTCCGTGACCCCCCAATACACCTTCTCCTCCTGCCTCACACACTCTCCTTTGGTCTGTAAGATGCCTCCCCACCCCACACTCCTTCCTCTTTTCTCTATTACTCGTTCTCATCCCAAAGGTACTGTTGCCATGGCAATGGTGGAGGAACACCCCTGTGATGTCATCATAGAGATGGGAGTTGGTGGAGCTTCACTCTGCAAATCTTTTTGAAGGACTATACAAGAGAAAAAAAAAACCTATATGAGAAAAAATTAAACTTATTTTTTTCGAAAAGCAAAAAAAGAATATATTCTATCTGTAGCTACCTGTATTTTGAGAGAAGAACGGAGGAAAGAGATGTATTTATTTTTTGTTTTTGGAGCAAAGAGGAGAAGGAAGGCTACAATGGAGGAGTGTTGCCAAGCCACATGTCCAGCGCAATCTCTCTGTTAGAATCATTTCTTTCCTCAGAGCAATGCAATACCTGCAGGCCTTACCTGATCAGGGGACTTCCTGAAGCCTTTTGCACAGGAGAGGGTATGCGATGTGATATGGTATATGTGTGTGTGTGTGTGTGTGTGTGTGTGTGTATGTGTGTGTGTGTGAGAGAGAGTGGGTGGATGGATGGGTGGGTGGCAACTAGGAGCCCATTAGCCCCCAACACAGGTGGCTTCTGGAACCATGACCCCTGACATTAGATGCCGTCAGGAAGCTGCATCAGTATTTAGGCCTGGTGAGGGGTGTGTGTGGGGGTGGGAGAGCGCGCGAGTAAGAGGTAAGCAAGCGATGGGAGGGGAAAGGCGAGCCGTGCCTTAACGCTGTGTGTGTGTGTGTGTGTGTGTGTGGTGTGTGTGTGTGTGTAGGTGCGCGTGTCTGTGTGTGTATTTACACTCGCCTGACTCCTGATTCACCAGGCCCTTGCGGAGGAACTACTACAACCCAAGAATGGGTCAGACATTCACATTCGGAAGTGATGTGGTGTTTGTGCATGTGCTTGTGTGTATGAACCAGCCAGTCTGAATGATGGATCCAATGGATAGGATATAGATTTATTTTGGGGGCAGAGGAATGGTCAGAAGGAGAATGTGAGTGAGTGTGTGGGTGCTGGTGAAGTGGGATGCTAGCGGGTGGGTTGCAAAAAAAGCATGAAAAAGGAAAAATGGAAAAAAAAGCTGCTAAAGTCTTGTTTCGGTTGAGCCAGAGCACTCGGGATCAATCTGGCTAGTGTTACATGTTCTTAAAGTGGCCAGAAGTGGCGCAGTATGCGCTGTTTAACAGAGGAACGTGTGTGTGTGTGTGTGTGTGTTGGGGATTGGGTTGGGGGGCAATGTGAAAGTGTAGAGCTGGTATAGAGGATGGTGGGGTGGGGGCACAGAAACAGCCACAGCCACCACGGCATATGTGTTTACCAATGTGGTATTCTCTCTTTAATTATTCCAGAAGTTTCAGAGCAGAATTATTTATGAATAGCAATATTATCACTTATTAAAATGTTTTTGTTTGGCTCTTGGATTAAAGTATTGGCTGATTTATGTTGAAATGAAATGGACAGTAAAAATGAGTCCTTTATTCTCTGCTTTCATTGTTTAAAAGAAGCAACTTAAGGCTTAAGGGAAACATGTTTACAGAGTCCTGAGTTATTATGGTGATTAAGGTATTTGCCAAGAAGACATGAAGTAAAATGATTACAAATGCCCAAAGATCTGAATAAAGTGCATTCATGGCTTCAGTCAGTCTTTGAGACACCATGGGGATAATTGTGTGTTGGTCCCCTCCCCTCCCTCCCCACAAAGAATATTCAGCCCATATTTAGGATGTTTTTGTTCATCACTTGTAACGTTCCATTTGTTGTTTTCCTTTTATTTTTTAAATTTTTTTGTTTTGTTTTTTTTTTTACCAAATATTATTTTTCCCTGTGCATATTAATATTTTTCCCTGTGCAAGACTTGGCATATGACTCACTGGTTTAAAGAAGAAAAAATCTTCAACACTGATTGACTAGCACTGCCTGGGATAGTTAGTTGGTAGGTAGAGTGCTCTTACTTGAGACACCATCAGACTGAAGCCCATTGGAATCTGCTACTGCAGGAGTATCCTCGGTGTCTTTTGGCTACAGTGCGATCTGACTGATTCTCGAGCTTCCAAACAACACTAAATGTTCACCTGAATGTTTGTTCATTGTGAATTGTTCTAAAAGTTGTGAATGCCATTTTAATGATCAGCAGTCCATGTTGAGACCTGGAAAGGACATTCTGATGTCAGTGAGGCCAAGCCAGTGACATTGGCATACAGCTCTCGTGATAAGAGGATGCAACCCTTGCCCTCATGAAGCTGTTTTTTTGTTTTTGTTTTTGGATGGTCTTTTTATTTTTGCACAAGAATATCCAAGGGATTGTCCAATTTGCAGGGTGTGACCCAGCCAAAATATGCATTTTTGTTTTCAAGGTTAATGTGCCAACTTAACCTGGATTAAGGGCCATGTCTTCAGCTCCTTCAGACCTCCCTCTTAGCTTCCATCTCAGCTGTGTGTGTGTGTGTGTGTGCCGCGAGACCACAGCTGTGGCTCAGAGGTCGTTCCCTGGAGGACAAGGGTGCTGAGTTGTCTTAAAAAAAAAAAAAAAAAAAAAATATGTCACGTGGGTTGAAGAGATGAGGGGGGAAAGGCCTGGGGGGTTGCAGAAATGACTCAGTCGACTATTTACACATGTTGGGTTTGGAAGTTTACTGGAGTCTGTTTCACATGGTTCCCTTTCTTTCTTGATTGCTTTTTGGAAGAGAAGGAAGTGGGATAAGTCCCACTACATGCCATTATTAGAGATGTTAATTTGTGGTGGAACAGGTTGCAAAATAATCTCCTTACATCTCTTCAAAGCAGTGTCATCTCTTTTTTTTTTTTTTGTTTTTTTTTTTTTTTTTTAGTGGCAGAAAGTTTGTCAAATGAGGGTGTTTCCAAGCTGCCCACCTGAAAACACATGAGTTCAATAAAATGTGAACTTCTCAAACATAATAGGCCTAATGCGTTTGTCTGTGTTAACCTTGTTTACTGAATGACAACTGCTCACTCTGACTGCAGGCTTTTCTAAAACCTTGCCTGTCGACACTAAACCAGGTGGCTCCAATTTTGAGATTTCTTCATAGCCAGTAATTTTGTCATGATTGCTCCCAGCGTTTATCATTACAGCTTCTAACGTCAAGAGAAACTATTCTTAATGTGAGTCATAATCATGCATACCCTCACACTATTGCAGTTTTCCTCCTTTGTTGGAGACACAAGTCTTGAGCAGTTTGCCTTCCCCAGTGGCCAGGTTCCCAGTCGTTAGGCAGGACCAAGACCTGATGAACTGCAGAGACTGAGGAAAGATCTGTCCTCCCCTTCCAGTTTGTGATGGACCAACGTGAAGCACTGATCATTTTAACAGAAATGGCAAAGTATGTCTGCTTTTTGTAGCTGTCATTAATGATGCAAAGCACAAAGCTGACTTAAAAAGTAGACAAAATCACTGGGAAATGTTTTCCAAGAGGCAGCATTTGTCATTCAATTTGAAAGTCACTATTAACGTGATGCTTTCAGCCATTACAGTGTCAGAATTTCCAATAATCACTGTTCAGACCATCAATCTTGTCCAGGCCGAGCAATCACATCTACAAAGGGTACAGCTGAGCTGTATTCAGTTGACTGAAAACACATCGCAGTCCACTAAGTTAGTGAAATTATCCTCAAACAATTTCAAATAAGCTTGACTCAACTGTACTCCTACTCAACTGCACTGAATGCTGTGCTGAATGGCCCTTAGCACAGATACTGACCTTGGTGTGTGTCTATTTGCAACTCAATCAGGTATGACGAGGGCCTTGCGTAATTCCCTTATGACTACACGCCCCACCTGGAGCTAAGAGTCCTTTCAAAATATCCATCACTGCCAAAGACCTTGGTAAAATCGTCTCAAAAGACCCGTGCACCTGAGTAGTGAGCTTCGGGGTCCAACTGCTGCTCCTATACTCTTCCATTCCAAGTGTTTTCTTTAAATCAATTAATGTCACCAATTATTCAATGAACTGTATATTAAAATAAGTAACCAGACTGAATTCCCTCCCAGGTGTTGGCCCCACTCTCGTCCACTCACAAAGGGCATTTCTTATAAATGTTTCTAACTTTGCAGTGTGCTCTCATATCTGACATTCTGCAACAAGCTATCAATTTCAGCAAGCAGATGACATAAGTGACCGGCACTGTTCTTGGGACTCGTGTGTTCATGGAGTTGGAGAAAAATAACTGATTAGTATCTTATATGGCAGTAAATGTCAGAGAATATTGGATCTGTATTGAAAATGGTCTGTTTCTCTCATTAGTTAGCTTTGTACATGGCACAAGTCACTGACAGAATAACTGCTTGGGGGAATAAGTGGAAAATTCCCATCTCTGTCAGCCCCACATTCTGAACTGGCAGTCTCTTCTAGGATGGTGTGTTTATTGTCCATTACGTGGGTGCAATAAAGTCCTCAGATTACCTGTATGGGAACTTGGATGCTAGTTACGGTATACATACAAATGAATGGCAGATGTGGATCTGCACAGGCTGACCCTATGTCTGAAAATACAAAATGGAGGGTGAACTACAGATGGACCAAACATTTTTTATTTCTGTAGATTTTTTATTATTATTTTTGGAGAATGTGTTTGTGGTTAGACTACTAACTGACTGATTAAAAAATTATTCAAGTCACAAATTGAGATGCATGAACAGAAACACAGTTCCCCTTATTGCATTTTACAGGACTAGCGCTACCTTCCTCTAGCTCTACACCGTAATTTCCCTCTGGGGATGAATAAAGTAATCTATCTATCTATCTATCTATCTTTACTTTAGGTTCTATAAATTCCATATCATTTTGGTATGATATAGGCCTACTCTTCATTTACTTGCCCTAGTAGGCCCAGAGCAGAAGATTACAGAAGAAAAATAATCTAGGGAGGCCTTTTGCAGTCAGCCATATATTTTCCTGGGGAACAGTATGTAAAATATATATGGTATGCAATTCTGTAAAGTGCCATGAGACATGTGTAATGTTGTGAAATTCAATTGAAAATTGAAATTGTATAAGCACTTTTTGGACTTGCATTTGCAGTCTCTGCTAGTGCTTATCTGGAGTTATCATGACAGGTTACGTTTGACTTTTATTTTGACAAACCCAGACCTTTAAACAGACCGGTCGCTAAGATCTTGGTAGTTACAAGTACGTGGCTAACAAGTATAGCGCACTGTTTTCCTCCAAATTAGTTTCCTGGATTCATACATATCATGGCTCAAGAATTCGTGAAAGCTCAAATCAAAGGGGGCAAGGTGGTGGTGTTCTCGAAACCGTCCTGCCCTTACTGTGTTATGGCCAAAGATGTTTTGTCAAAATATAAATTTAAAACTGGGCACTTAGACATCATTGACATTAGCGGAAGGAGCGACATGAGCGACATTCAAGATTACTTGAAGCAAATCACCGGTGGTCGCACAGTGAGTATCATTTGCATTTCAACCTGTTTTATGTGGTGACCTACTCAAAGGGCTATCTTCCTAAAGTTTTGTTGCGACTTCATATACATCTAGACTTACAGTTATAGAAATTGTACCCAGACAGAATAGG
Source organism: Alosa alosa (assembly GCF_017589495.1). Classification (NCBI taxonomy): domain Eukaryota; kingdom Metazoa; phylum Chordata; class Actinopteri; order Clupeiformes; family Clupeidae; genus Alosa; species Alosa alosa. The sequence goes on along the minus strand of NC_063200.1, from coordinate 28,704,814 downwards.
CAAAATGGCGACTCAAATGAAGGCGCAACACGGAAATGGTGTTAAACAATGTATTGTAGGCTATTTGTCATTTACCGCACCTGGTGGTGGTAAAATATGAAAATAATTTCGTAATCATAATTCTCTTTGTTATTTGGGCAGCGTATTTTATTAATAAATCCTGACATCAAAGTGACATATTGGTTTCTTACACTTGCAACTGAGCGCCAGTGCACCCGTGGCACTACAATATTTGGTTATTGTCACGGACAGATGAAAAGGAGGCTGAGGAAGAGGGCAGAAGATTACATAAGCTTGCCAGGAGCAGCGGGTCATTCCCCCTCCACTGTGCCAAGATGACCTGAGGATGGTAATGTGCTTGTTCTTGCTCTTGTTGCTGTGTCGTTGTAGGTGCCTCGGGTGTTCATTGGGGAGAAGTGTGTGGGGGGCGGCAGTGACGTGGCTGAGCTGGATAAATGTGGCAAACTGGAGGGCATGCTGCAGTCCATGGGAGCGCTGCAGTGACAAGACATGCAGCACCAAGGTTTGGACCCCCCCACACACACACACACACACACTCTCTCACATGCTCACATGTAGCCTACTATACACACATACACACACATACACATTCTATCTCTCACATGCTCACATGTAACCTACTATACACACACACATTCTATCTCTCACATGCAGCCTACTATACACACACACACACACTGTACCCACAAATACTCACATGTTCAGACACTCAAGAACACACTTAGTCCACACAGAAATGTCTCCTAGTGCAGTCATGCATATCAGGTCTCCTGTGGCACACACACACATTCTTCATTCCCGTGGCTTTCTGATTGCTGAGGAGCTCAAGCATATTCCCGGTCTTGTATACAGTGTGTGTGCAGAATACATACGTACCCGCTTACATGGCTTCAGTGGTCTCCAGCATCAGAACCCATTGAACTGAGACTGGGTCATATCACAGAATAGATTGAAAAAGTAAATATCATTTTTAGTTATATTCTTTTTAGGGAAACCTGACACCATGAAAATGTGCAGAATCAACTGTATCTAAGCAAATAAACAGATCTCAAATGCCTACATTTTAACTCGTTCCACTGCCAACAGAATTTCCATGAAGTATGGCAGTGTTGTGAGGAATGTCTTGAATCCATTGGTTATTCAAGAACAGTATAACAGTCACATTTGCAAAGTAGTAATACTGTGTAGCAGTCACATGTATCTAATCCAGTCCTAAAACATGCTATCCGTGTGTCAGATAATAACGCAGGCAGGGTCCTGTTAAAATCATGTCTTTATTCAGAGTGAGCAGGAGATCAACAGAACAGAACTAAACTACACAGAGCCTGGGACAATGTCTAGGGTCCCATCGCACACGCACACACACATTCACACACACACACACACACACACACGTACACATGTATACACACACACACACACATACACACACTGCACTACACATGCTGGATGCCTACTCTGTACACATTGTCAAATAAAAACCCCCATCATGTACATGTATAGAAAAATAGTTGCATCGCCAAATGATAATCTCATGGCAAAAAAATAAAAAACATTTTGTGGTGTGTGTTTATTTATTTGAAAATTAAATTATTTAAGTCATTGAAATCAAGTAGGGTTTGTCTTTTTCGTTGATCATTTTCTTTTTCTTTTCTTTCTTTTTTTTGCAAGAAAACACTCAATTTAATGAATGCGCACCATGTAAAAGGACTTCAGTGAGTTTAAGTCTGAAGTGGATGTGAGGGTGACCCTACCCTGTTGAGCACATTCTCAGGCTTACAGTACATTTTGGCACCTCGTCCAGCCTTGTGAGTGGTGCGCCGACCACCGCAAGTACAAAACAAGTCCCCTCCAGCTCTCCGCATTGTCCAGCTGAAGAGCGCTGGCCACAAGGGCCTCCCCAGTCCACAGTTACTCCTCGGCATAGATGTAATACCCAGGGCCTAGATTTGCAACTGACTGTTAAGCCTTTAGGACGGTCATAACTCGTTGGGTTCTGCGGTATTGACAGTGGCAGTCCGTAATAAGGAGAGGCCGAACGAGTTATGACTGTAATAAGTGCTAACCCAGGTCCTGAGGTGTAAAGCTTGTGGTTGTCGTTATTTAGTCACAGTTATCGCCTTGCAAAGGCCTAGCTAGAACGAGACAGCGATATGGATCTGTTAAATCCCCTATGAGAACAAAGCTCCCAGAATCCACAGCGGTCTCTTCCATTTTAAGGTCCTTATACAGAGTTGTCACAGAGTCAGTGGTCAAAGTTTGGTATGGCTGAGCGTGTGGGACCCACCACCCCACTGGCCCTTAACACAGAGGCCGGACAGCCGGAAGAGAGGGAGTGTCCATCCCCATGTCCTCACACTCATCGCCTTCTCTTTCTCCTTCTGCTGCTTCTTCTCCTTCTTCTTCTTTTCCTTATCCCTCTCTTTCCTGTGGTCCTGCGCCGCACCCACAGGGCAGGCAGAGGCCGCCGCGGCTCGGGCAGGTGCAGGTGCGGACGCAGGGCTCAGGGGTCACATGAGGTTGCAGCGGGACTTGCGCAGCTGCCGCCGGCGCTGCTGGTACTCGCTCAGCTCCTGCAGGTAGCCCCTCGACGGCCAGCGCAGCCTCTCCACGTGCTCCCGCTCCTCGTCTGCCCGGACCAAAACGACAGACAAACAACAACAACAACAAAGATGATGCAACAGGCTCCAAATCCACCCCCAACCACTCTGAATCCACCTTCCTCCACCTCCAACCACTCTGAATCCACCTTCCACCTCCAACCACCCTGAATCCCCCTTCCTCCACCAACCACTACAGATCATTATTACATTAGGCCAAGCAGCTTGTGAACCACTACAACCCAATTATGCAACTGTAGTCCGTAGTCTGAAGCCCAGTACAGTCAGCCTATGAAGAACCAGTAACGTAATGTGTGGTTGGTGCCATTGTTTGTCACACACCAATCAGGTCAGATTCTAGGTACCACTGTTAACCAATCACTATGGATAAAATTCTAGGTTTGTCAAAGGATGCATTTAAAGGCCTTACTAAGCCTGGCCTAGGTGCCATTTACTACATTTGTGCACTAAAATGTTTACTATAAGAATACATTGTTGAATTGACTTGAATATGTGACAGAGATGTCTACTTTTATAAAAAGGGATTGCTTGTGTTTATGTTTTGGTCTCTGCTTTTAAATGTGTTTGTGAAAAGAACCGTCCATTCCCTTCTCTGATGAGAACCTCTGTGCCTGTGGAAATAAAGTCTGAAGCCAGTCAAATCTACTCTGCCTATCGTCAATACTTTCTTTTTTCTCCTGTAGTGTTCTCTGCAGTAGAATGGGTTGTTTGTGTATGTGGATGTGTGTGAATGTGTGTGTGTACCACACTAAAGACCTGAAGTGAATTCTACCTAACTCCACAGAGATTTTGTGAGCTTAGCGACTGACAGCTCTGCGCTGCGCACTGCACTGCAGACTCAGAGGCTCTGTAATTACACTCTGACTTTCCCTGTCACATAATGGAGGCAGTCAAATGCATCATGCACGTTCAGCCAGAGAATGCTGTGTTTGGTTAAGCCATTTTTTTTCTCTACAGTATGCATAATAACATACTCTTCTGTTTGAGGAAAACAAAGTCTGATACAACAAGCAAAGGGAGTTATTAGGACATTTTGGCCTGGTGGGTTTTGAGAGGTCAGTAGGAAACTCACCTGTGAGCTCGATGAAGTCTGGTTTGTGGCTGAAGATCAGGTAGTTGTTTGCGATGAAGTGCAGGAGCCAAACATAAAGCTGGTCAGCATTGTGACACTGCATTGAAGTGGTAACAGAGAGAGTGCAGGGAAAAAAGAAGGGGAATAGATCAACGTAAGACTCGAAAGGAACACAACTGTGAGACGAGACTAAGGTAACGTATTTCCTTAATGGCATTTGAACAGTTATATGAGTGAAGCAGTAAACTAAGCCGATTACAACCACTGCACCATTTTAAGACACTTTAGTTTATCATTACCCATAATCTGTCAATGGCTACCCCATCAAATATGTTCCGGATCAACATCAAACAAATGTCAGTTTGAAAAATAGGCTTATATTTATTTCAATGTCTCTAGCTACTTTTGAATTTGAGCTATTTAATATATTTACATTACATTACAAAATGTAAAATAAAAAAAACTCCCACACTTTGGGAAACACTGTTTGTAACAGGATATATAATTATACCTAAGATATCTGGCTCTTCTTTCTATAACATTGACAAACGCAACCTTTTTCCTTGTAACTAAAGCAGTGTTCTGCATGTTCAAAAATGTCCCCCAGACACACCCACACACACTCACCTTTGCTCTCCTTAGCAACCGTATGATGCTGATACCGGTGGATGCCAGCTCCCTGCTGGGCATGCTCTGTAGGTAGGCGCACACACACACCTCGCACAGGTGCTGCAGACGCTTCACCTGGTACATCTCTGCACACACCAGCACCGCCATCGCCTGTAGAACACTGGCTGAAAAACACATACACACAGGCAGCAAAAGCACAAGCTGTCAGTCTATCCCCATCTCTCTCGCTCCCACTCATGACGGCTGAACTATCCCATCTGACTCGTTTGTCTCCCAGCTGTCAGTCATTTTCATATAGCTGTCAGTAACACCCCCCCACCACCACCACCATCAGATAAACGACAGGAATGCTTAAGGTAATCATAACAGGACAGGTGTGAATTATGCTCAAATATTTGACAGGTGCCAGGTCTTCTCTGGCAGTGTGCTGTCAGAAGACAAATCATTCAGTCATCAGTCAGCTTCATTATTGATAGACCTCCTGCTCAACATCATCTTTAGAGTCCCTTTAGTGTCTGACTGACTGTGTGTTAACATAAACCTGAACAAATGCTCATGTCGTGACAGAACAGCAGGGGTCAGTAGAGAGCAAAAATTAATCAATTCCCAGAGGGGTGAGTGTGTGTGTGTGTGTGTGTGTGTGTGTGTGTGTGTGTGTGTGTGTGTGTGTGTGCGTGCCTCCAAAGTCCTTTGTCAGTCATGAATTATAGTTATGAGGACCAGTCACGGAGGCTCTGGAGCCATGAATTCTTATCTGCTGGGTGCCTAAAGTCAAAGTGCCCTGTGTGATATGTTGTCCCCTTTCTTGGGCTGAGGCCCCTGACGCTGAGCTGGCTGTCTGTCAAAGCTGTGTCTCACCTGGACAGCAGGTGTCTGTGTAGAGGTACTCCAGGAAAGAGAGGAAGGTGTCCGAGGAGACGCCGTGGATGGGCACCACCCGGCTCCGGGCCTCCGCGTACTTGCCGCTAAACATGGCCGCCATGACATCACAGCGGGCCACTAGAACCGCCCGGTGCGCCGGTAACACACTTCCTGAAACACAAATGGAGAACAGGCTATTACTGGTTGGATTCGTTGGATATAATTGGATGTTACGCGTCTTGATGTAGACTAAAGAGAAAATCGAGAGCTGTTTCTATCCAGCACCAGTTGGCACTAACACACTCTCTGTGGGTGTGTGTATAACTGAGATTGTGTCTAGTGTATACGAGTTGCTACATTGGGGCTGTGGCCGCCTTGGTAACCACCATGCAAAGCAGTCGTCTCGTCTCCTCCATGTGCTATTCCCAGGAGCGGCAGAACTGCAAGGCTGAGATGTCTATTGTGAATTCAAAATAAAGACTCTCTCCCGCTGTGCGTCTGTCAGTTATTTTCCCTCTTGCTCCCTCTCTTTCTCTTTTTTTCTCTCCCTCCTTCCCTCTGTCGGCTGTGCATACACACACACACACACACACACACACACACACGTAGGCACACACACTGTCACACCGACATTCTGTTTAGGCCTTCTCATGGGGTTTCGGCTCTGGTGCTCCGTCAGGCTGTTTGTGGTTGAAGTGTTTTGTAGAACATCACATGGAGAATAAAACAGTAAGCTGAGCTGTTACGCCGTCTGCCGGGAAATGAAAGGAATAGAGAGATGGAGGAGAGGAGAGGAGAGAAGAGGAGGCCTGCCTTGCACCATGAAGATGACGTCAGAGTAGAGGGGCGAGTTGAAAATGTTTCCCAGCGCTTGAGGTCCTGGTTGTCGAGAGGTGGGTGTGTCCCGTGGGCACTGAGCACACACACACACACACACACACACACGAGACAAGAAGACAACATCAGCACAGCCACAGTGTGATTGGCAAACTAGGCATCAGAGGCATAATGAATCCTCAGTTGTCAAAGCAGATTTACATATCAAAGGCTCATCGATTTATTTCATTATTTACTTCAAAACAAGTCAAATATTGAAAACATGTCAAGTGTTTGTCAAGCTCACCTAGAGTATTTCAGAGCCTAGTTGCTGGATGGACTGTATCTTGCCAACCATTTACACAAGGTCATAAAGGTCGTACAGTGGTGTTCTATATAGGGCTGCAACAGTTAATCGATTAATTGATGAGTTGTCGACTATTAAATTAATTGGCAACTATTGATAATCGATTAATCAGTTTGTCATTTTTTAAGGAAAACACATCAAAGTTCTCTGATTGTAGCTTCTCAAACTTGAATATTTTCAGGTTCACTTCACTTACTCCTTTATGACAGTGCACTAAATATCTTTGGTGTGTGGACAAAACAAAGAATTTGAAGACATATTCCTGGGCTCTGGGAAACAATGATCAACATTTGTTTACCATTTTCTGGCATTTTATTGATCAAACAATTAATCAAGAAAATAATCGGCACATTAATCGACTATGAAATGAATTGTTAGTTGCAGCCCTAGTTATACTCTATATGAACCTACTGAAAATGTGAACTAGAGGTCCTCTGCCTGCACAGGTGAAGAACTGACATTTGCCCAAACTACCCTGTTCTAAGGACTGTTGTGTATGGCGTAGGACGTTTTTAAAAATGCAATTTACATCCAGTGTCTGCAAGTTATCAATTTCAATCAGTTTATTTTAGTCATTTGGTCAGTAGGTAATGGGTGGACCCACTGTGAGTGATTGACAGCCACCTTTTCTCTGCCCACAAAGGAGCGCACTCTCTCCATGAGCTGAGCCACGGCCAGAGGACTCTTCAGCTTCTCAGCCACCGCCTCCTCCAGGTACTCCCACTCCCATGCACCTGTACACACACACACACACACACACACACACACACACACAAGACACACAAAGAATCTTGGATCACTCAGTCCAGACAGCAAACATTTGTCTCGCTCACACACACTCAAAGAATTTTAAGTTAGCTTTCTTTCTCCCAATCCATTTATCAAACACAAGTGTGACTTTTATATATATTAGTTTTTCACTTTTTTTCACCCACACAAACACATTTCCCCTTAGAATGTTACACTGAGATCAGACGTACAGACGAAAAGCAACATATACACATATACATTGTATAAACATCCATTTTGAGCAACAGGCTATATATACACCATGGGAAATTCACTGTCAGTCCTCATTATGTTGTGGATGGTAAATGAAGGATATTTTAAATTATCTGTATGTTCCCTCATTGAAGCGAATCCATTTTGCAGTCATCTATTAATGTGTAGCGTAATGGGGGTAAACCAGTCAGAATACTGCAGCAAATGGAGCACATGCACACACACACACACACACACACACACACACACACACACAGGCACACAGCCACACACACATGAAAATGCACAAAACGCAGTTGCTCACTCACTGCCTCTGAAACCCTCTGAAGTAGCTGGCAGTGAAGAATGACTCCCTGTACTGAGACACAGATTACTCACACACACACACACACACTATCACAAGTGTGACCTTCCTCTCAGGTCTTCTGTAAATTCCATACACAAATATCACACGGAGGTGCATCATGAAATTGAGCATTGACACACACACACACACAAATCTACAAAACCACGCTGAGAACCCCTAGGATTTAGGTACCAGGTTATTTTTAATTTTGTTAAATACTTCATTAAAAAATCATGACATCTATGCAGCAGAAGGGAAGCTACTAATGAGCAGCTTTTGCCCCAAACAGAAAACACACGCATCTTTTGGTTAGCTAAATGACTAAACCGTTTACAAAAGTCACACAACCATGGAAGACAACAGGACAGAAAACACAAGCATCTTTTGGTCATCTACATGGCTAAACCATTTAAAAAGCCACACAACCAGAGAAGACAACAGGACAGAGATGACGATAACGATATCAGCAACAGCAGCACACACTTTGCCTTTTCTTTTATGCAGATATCGATCTTCCATGGGTCCCAGGGACATAATTGATTAACCAATTTTGTGTGAGAGTGAGTTTGAGAGCGCGCTGTGGGTCTGGCAGTGAGCAGGGTAAAATAGACCCCATTGTGGAGTGCGTAACAAGCCTCGGCTGACACCTTTAAATCAGTGTAATATTTTTTTTACGGGCTGAGAGATGACATGAGCCCCCCTGCCAGCGATATGTGGGCTGTTCACAATGTTAACATCTAGTGTTATTCACCCAGGGGCTTAGTTCTGAGACTGCTAAGGAGGATTCTCCTATTTGGTCATGGTTACTTACTAACCATTTAGTCATCCACATCATCGCCATTGTACCATATGTGTATCACTTTCTGAATGTACATTTTACACACACAAACAGACAGACAGAGAAAGAGAGAGAGAGAGACAAGCGGCATTTCTGTCAATGCCAAGGGGCACGAGGACAAACATGGTGAATAACTCACTCTAACGTATATAGGCAACTTCCCACAAGCTGAAAAGACATGTGGATTCACTGCGGGGTCCATATTGATTGGCCACATCAATGAGGCGGAATGGCTTTCTATTGGCTTTACATAAAGAAATCCCACTTGGTCACGAACCCTAAGGTACTACAAATGCCTGCATGTATTGAACGTGCATTGGATTAAAAATGATGACTTGATACTGTATTATATAGCTGTGAAATGATAATCTATAGGCTTTGGACTTTGTAGATATCTATCGTAATGGCCTGGTTAGTGGTTAGTTTGACCTTAGCAAACGACAACGGGCCGTATTTACGAAGGGTGTTCAGTCTGCATTTTTCTAATCTATGTCTTACTAGGAATTTACACCACAAGCAAAACATAAGCCAGAGTGAAACATAAATGAATCAATCTACACTGCCCTAGGTAGTCTAATGTCTTTTTTTATTTTCAATCAGTGTTTTCCATGTGAAGAAAAAGAGGCAATATGTTATTCCACAGCGAGCATGGCATCCCATTACAATTGCTTCAAGGTTGGCATGCATCTTCATACACACACACACACACACACACACGACACACGGAGGAGGAGAGAGAGAGGGGGAGAGAGAGATAGAGAGAGATAGTGAGAGAGAGATGTCACAGAATGTGTCCATATGCACAGATGCCACCATCAAAACTTTACATCCCAATTCTCATTCATGAGCAGACTGACCAATTAGTGCTGGAGACTGGCCATTAGTGTACACACACACACACACACACACACACACACACACACACACACACACACACACACACATAATACACCAAGGGAGAATACAAACTGGCCACAGGGAATGCAGTTGGAAAGCTAAATTAGATGTCCATTACATGCAATTAATAGTTTAATAGTGAATAGATGAAACTGTGCTAATAGCTAATTTATTGCATTCATTCCTCTCATTTCTCTCATCACTTGAATGAATGGCAAGCCTTTGCCCTTTGTTTGTACAGCGCTTTATGTGATGCATATGCACCTGTTTCAGACTAGCTGTGTCCATTTTAGACACAGTTTCCATCATTGTTGTCAGCTGCCTTACTGCATCAAGCAAAAAGAATTATAATTATACCCTCACCACACTGCACTAACACACACACACACACACACACACAAATTATGCCACGGTGAACAACCTCATTATACATACAGGGGGATGTTTATCCCTGTGACTCAGAGTTCACTACACACACGTCCTCTTCCAGTCATGTCTCCTCGTTCTGTCCGTGTGTGTTTGTGTCCATGTTGCAGTAATCACATGGACATACTGTATGCAGTCAAAGGCAATATATATCCACGCTCAGAAATGCAACGTGGGTAAAAGACAGAGACTAATGACAAGAGAAATGGCAGGGACAGCCACATTCATGTATGCTCATCACACATTCTAAACACACACACACACACACACTAAGCATGCACACACACAACATGTTTCCACTCTAGCATACATAATTCTCTCCAGCCCTCTAAATCATCGTAATCAGGCTTTCTGCCTCAGGGTCTACTAAACTCTCTCTCCTTCTCTCTCTCTCTGTCCATTTCTTCTTATATCTCTACATCTCTCTTTGGCCCGTCCTTGGTCCCCATCTCTCTCTCTCTGCTCTCTGCTCTGTATCCCTGTGTTTCTTCATCTTCCTTTATCTCTGTTGCATTTTGAGTCCTTTCTCACAGCTAACCGTATTCCCCATGCCTCTCCCTCTCCTTCTCTTTCTCTTTCTATATCTCTCTATCCAGCTCTCTCCTGCATGCATGCAGACAGCCATGAATCAGGCTCCTCTAGACTGTGCGTTTTAAGTCACTATCAATAATGAGAGGCTGGCATTAAATCAGCCCACTCTGCCATACAAAGCCTCTCTCTCACCCTCTCGCCCTGTTTCTCTCACACACACACACACACACACACACACACACACACACACACACACACACACACACACACACACACACACACACACACACACACACACACACACACACACACCGTCTCTGCTTCTGCCATTTGCTAGCACACGCATATGGTTTTTTCTTTAAACAAAAAAAACGCACACACACACACACACACACACACACACACACACACACACACACACACACACACACAGAAAGAGAAGAGGATAAGCAGCTCATCTCTGTCATCTCCTGGATTAGCTGAGTGGGCTAATGATGCCTCTTGCCTTACACTGAGAGAGAAGCGTGGCACCGTTGACATCTGAAGATGAGGTCTTCATGAAGCCATTAAGCAAATGGCAAAGCACACACAGCCATACTTCACCTCAGACCTTTAACACACACCCCTCAACTAGAGCAATGTTAACCCCTGCTGCACTGCTAGCATAATACACAATCACTGCAATTAAAAGTGAAGGCTCTGAAGGACCACCTACAGCAATAGAATGTATTATTCTAAAATATACAATGAATATGTAGCATGCATTGCCTTACAGAAAGCATGCATTTGTTTTCAGTGAGCTTAATACACTTGGGCCCATAGTCAACATGATTTTCTTGGCTATCTTGGCTGTTTCCTCTTAAATAAACATAGACACTCCCTCCACAGATCATAAAGTACTGAAGGATAAGGCTAAGGCTCGCTGCCCACAGACATGCAATGCTTTTAAGTTCAGCACAGAAATATCAAAAATAGACCACTAGGTAGACGGTTCAGAAAGCCCCGCTCAAAGAGCAGCGCCACCACGGTGGTACACTCATCAGCGAGATCAGTGAGAGGGCCGTTTGCTTTTGGCTGGGCCTCAACAACATCTCCCTGGAGCACTCAGAGCCAGAAATACCACCATGTGAACGGAACCTTTGAGAACACGAGAACACGCACGTGCACACACGCTTGGATACAGTGTAAATAAAGTGGTGGTTATAGCAAACAATTTGACTTATTAAAGAGGCGCGCGGGGCTTTATGAACAAAACATCTTGGATCAACATGAAAGGGGTTTGTTACGGACAAAAATAACAATGGTTTTGCCATCAGACAGGCTCTGATGAAGTAAGCGAAATCTTCTCTATTCCACACACACACAAATTCATGCGCTCATAGACTATCTGACAGTATCCTGTCACTATCTAGACAGAGGCAATGCACTTCACCTTTCCAAAGCCAAGCTATCTCAACTCATTATGCAGCTTCTCTCTCTCTCTCTCTCTCTCTCTCTCTCCTCCTTCTGTCTCTCTCTCTCACTCTCTATCTCACTTCATGTCTCACTTTCTCACACACACACACACACACACACACACACACACACACACACACACACACACACACAATCCCACCCCATCACGCCCACCTCCGACCTCACCTCTGTACAGAAACATCAGCGTCTCCCACAGGCACACGCACAGCAGCGGGTCCTTGACCACCAGGCGTGAGAGGCGTCCAGGGAGGTGCCCGTCGGCAGGGCGGGGCAGGCCCCCATCCTCCAGGCCCCCGTCCCAGGTGGAGAGCAGCGAGTGGGGGCCGCCGCCACCACCACCACCGCCGC